>NC_090891.1:43556680-43574180 GCF_036669925.1 Montipora capricornis | reverse complement strand
TCAAAACTTGGATGTCTAATTCAGAACTTGGATGTCAAATTCAAAACAAATGAAAAACTTCAGTGTTGAATCCCGGGGGTGGGACTCCCATGTGAAAGAGACGGGGATGCTCGTCGTCTCGCTTAGGGGTGTAAATTTTGGATTTTGGTCTCGCTTAGGGTGTTCCGGGCAAAGCGCCAATATTTTAAGCCGCCAAGGTCTCGTTTAGGGTTCCGCGAAGAAACACAGAATTACGCGAAGAGAAACAGAAGTCAAATTTTCTTTTTAACGTGTTTTGTTTACCGCATTACCTCTGTGATTATACTCAACATTATAATCCGATTAATCAGTGACAATAAAGGAAGCGTTATTACAAGATGTCTTTGTGCTTTGTCTGTTGTTTGTCTATAACAGGAAACTCAGCGGGTTTAGCGTTTACAAAATTACAAAACAATCATGCTAAAAATATCCGTGAGCTGGTTTCTGGATTGCTGTCTCAACGAGTTCTAAGAGTTCGTCCTTTATTTCTGTGATCTCGCATCGAGCTGTTTTCATTTCAATATTTACTGGAATATAAATTTCACTGCCAACAAGCGATCGGATCGACGAAAGGCCTGCAAACCGCTGCAAAAGGTAAGTCATTTCTTGTTATCAATGAAGTGAGGCAGGGGTCAGGTCAGGCCTCAGGCCACTGATGCCACGAGGCACAAGTGGTGATCGGCACGTTCCTCTTTTATTCCCCGGCTTTTATCATGTAAGTTTAATGAATTTCTCCCAAAACCTCCGTCCTTGAAAGGCCTAAGAGGAGCCTCGTGTTGGGTTTACTTTGAACGGCTCTTTCTGCGACCCAATCTCTTAATAATTAATAATCTCTTAATAATTAGAATCTCTTAATAATTAGAAAACCCTTTCCCTTTTAAGCATTCGATGATTATGTCTTTATATCATTAAACTCATTGCATGTCGTATTTGTGTGTTTTTAAGCGGTCTCTTTTAGGGGTCAAAATTTGCTTAAGCCACACCCAGATTGGTCCCCTTTAGCGGTCACAAAAAGCTTGAGCCACGCCCAGATGGTCTCCTTTAGTGGTTTAATTCAAAATTTCCGACGAGCATCCCCGGGTGTTGAATATGAAACTTCGACGTCGAATATTATGAAAATCAAGACTCAAACATGAAACTTGGATGTCAAATTCCGACGCTGAATTTTGGCGGAGATATAACTCCATATTATGTGATCAGGAATGGTTTAGGTCGGTATAGGCCCAGTAATATGGGCAACATTTTTCGTGCAACTTGTCGCGCAACAATGTTGCGTTGCAAGTTGAGATTGTAGATGGTCTGTTGCCGTGTATTACCACCTTCTTGCGTCACAAATTGTTATGTTGCAAAAAGTAGACGTCGCTTTTACTTTTTGCAACATGAAAATTTGTTGCACAAGAAGGTGGTAATACGGGCAACAAACCATTTCAACTTGCAACGCTGCGCGACAAGTTGCACGAAAAATGTTGCCCGTATTACTGGGCCTTAAAGTCAAGGCCAAGGTCGAGATGACAGATATATCCGCTTGCGGTCGCATAGTATTTCACTATGGGGCGCCAAATGTAAAAATATTATTTAAGTACTTTTCTCCTATATTCACATTGAACTACCTTTGCGATTTATAAATCGCAAGGTTACGAACTTTGCGAAGGTTACCAACTTTGCGATATATAAATCGCAAGGTTACCAACTTTGCGATTTATAAATTGCAAGATTACAAACTTTGCGATTTATAAATCGCAAAGTTACGAACTTTGCGATTTATAAATCACAAAGCGTGATTTATAAATCGCACATTGCGATTTATAAATCACAAAGTGCGATTTATATAAATCGCACTTTTGCGATTTAATAATATAACCGCAAACACATGAAATTCATGCCGCGGGCTCGTGGTTCAATGTTTTGATGTTTTGGTGCAAAACGTGACAAGACCGCTCTCCTCAGCCGTCTAAGGAACAATTTCTGATGCATTAAGTGCTCAGGAATCATCACAGAAAAGTAAGGTAAGGATAGGTTTTATTTTCTTCATCAATTTTATTTCGATTTATGGCGAATCGGTCTGAATTGTAAGCTTGGTTTTTTTAATTTGCCGAGATCGAGATCACAGAATCTTTATCGTACTGCATCATTCTATCCCACCAACCCATTACCAGAAATTTAAGACAAAATGGCGGACACCCAGATTCGACCCAGACCTTCCGCTCTCTAAGAATGGCCGCCGATCGTTATAGAGAAATGTATGGAGAAAATTGAAGAAGTGGAAATTTCAGATCTAAAGTGGCATACACGACATTTGCCGACCTCTAAATGTAAAGTGTACGTACCATATCATTATTTACGGTAGTTTTGGTCTCTCGAAAGTTCGCCAACGTGCCGCCAACAACACATTTTACGAACGGCTGTTACAGTTCCTTGAGCTCTCTAATTCTTTCAAAAAAGCTCAGAGGTGCCTACCTTCCCTCCACATTTTAGAACATTTCGTTGATGTGAATCCTTGGTGCCGACCTCTCTAATCGTCGATCGATGTTCAAACTTTAAAACGTGATAAAAATCAACCTTTATCCATTCCCCAAATTGCCGCCCAAATTGCGATAAAAGAGGTAAAAATACATCCATTTCTGCGATAAAAGCGGTACAAAACGCACCACTGCGCTTATTATTCCTTGTGAAAAGTAGAGTTTCGGTCTCCAGTTTGTTTTGATCGCCATCTTTACAGGTGGGTACTTCATATATGATTATTATTATACAGACTATCGCTGGCTAAGTGTACTGTGGGCCCTGATTTTTGAAAATTATTTTTACTCTACCAAGTCACACGCATGAAACGAAGTTGTTTCTTCTCTCTAAAATCGTCATTCGAACAGGAGCCCAGACTCTATAGCTAGTTTCCCCTTTTTCATTCTCCCTTGTATTGACAACCTCAAAAAAGAAATTAAATTGATTCAGATCCTTTGATAGTGTGTTATTTCAGTCCTTGTTTTTTCTATCTACTGCTTTCTTTATCGATTCTTTATGCCGCCATCTTGATAATTTGAAACCGCGTGCCAAATACTTCGCGGGCGCAAAATGTCGCCGATTTCTGGTAATGCGCTCCTTCTCAAGTTTGCACGATTTCATGTAGCTTCATCTATACCAGTGTCGTTACACGCTCTCATTAACGACGAATGAGAGAAGTGATCCTCGGACTTAGATCGACAATTTAAGCAACTGTCTCTTTTTGGCACCTGAAAAATGGCTGATGAATGGTCACTTTTAGCTAGGGCCTTGAAATGTTCTGTTTTTCTGTCGTGGAGTCTTCGTTTTGTTTTGCCAATGTAGAATTCATCGCAGTTCCAGCAGACAGCTCTATAGACGACCTTGGACCTCTGAGATCGGTTCAAGCGATCTTTGTATGGAAAAAAAGAGTTGATGCGGCGTGTGTTTTGGAATATGATCTTGAGATTGACGAAAGAGTAGAAATTGTATACGCAGGATTTCAGACGTTTAGTGACTTGGTTACTGTGAAGACCTAAGTAGGGTAGGACGATTAAGATATCTTTTTTGGGGACTGTAGCTTGAACAGGGCTATTTGATTTGTTTTTATTTTTGTTCAATACATCGTTAATGTTGAACGTGATAACTCCTTGAGGGTAACCATTTTGCAACAGAAGCTTTCTCAGATCTTTAATAGCGGCCTGTAATAAAGATGGCGAGGAGCAAATTCGGAAGCATCGATAGGTGAGAGTGCGGATGAGGTTGATTTTGTACTTGCGAGGTGTGAATGAATCCCACTTGGTGTAAAGGCCTTTGAATGTCTTCTTCCGGTAGACAGATGTAGAGAAAGTGTTGTCAGGGCAGCGTTTGAGAAGGATGTCTAAAAATGGAATCTTATTGTCTTCTTCGAATTCAAGAGTAAACTTAATGCTATCGTGTCGACTATTTAAAAACTCATTAGCAGTGTCCTTGCTGTCAAACATGGTGAAGGTGTCATCTACATATCTGAACCAAAGTGAAGGACAGAATCTGCTGTTCATCAACCATTTTTCTTCAAAGTGGCACATGAAAATGTTAGCCAAAACGGGGCCTAAAGGTGAACCCATGGCTACACCATCAATCTGATCGTAGTATTGGCCATCAAATACAAAATGACTCTTCTTAGTGGCAAACTGCAAAAGATCTTTCAAAGCAGAACGAGGTAACTGCGGAGGATCCGGGAGAGAGTACAATCTGTCCAGGCAAATCTGTATTGTTTCATCAAGCGGCACGTTTGTAAAAAGAGAAGTGACATCCAAAGACCACATTATTCCGTTGTTATGTTTGTATGTTTTGGCCCAATCTGCAAAACTAAATGAATCTTTAACCGTGTGTTGGTTGGTGGAAATTGGTTGAAGTATGCCAACGAGGTAGGAAGCAAGATTGTAATTGTAGGTGTTCACAGAGGACACAATAGGGCGGAAAGGGCATCCAGCCTTGTGAACCTTTGGCAGACCATATAAAACACCAGGAGAAGATCCACTGGGTAGAATCTTGTGGAATGTTACGTCATCAATAATTCCGTCTTTTTTGATTTTGCGAAGATATGCAGAAAGGCTCTCTTCTCTAGATTTAGTTGGATTATGCTTTAATTGTTTGAATTTGGTACCGTCAGAAATCAACCTCTTCATTTTATTAAGATAATCAAGTCTGCTGACGATGACAACGCCGTTTCCTTCGTCTGGTCTCGTAATGATGATACTGTCATCCCTCGTAAATCACTCAAGGCTGCCCAGCAGGTTTTAAAACCTTTGCAAAAACCGTGGACGATAAGTCTTGCACAGCGTTGGATCAGAGAAGATCGTGATCAGTCAAAATTGATTTAAAATATTTATGAAAGTCAAGTAGACTACTGCACGACTGATATTCGCGAGGTTTTATCAGTCGTGCACTAGTCTACTTGACTTTCATACATATTTTTCAAGCATTAGTTAAAATAACATGGCGACAAAAACGCCGAGGAAAAAATTCCAGGCCGGCAAAAGAATGGCACATTTATTTTCGAATCATAATGAAACTTCAAAGAGAAGTCAGCGGGAGGATGGAAAAGCTCTGGAAAAGGTAGCTGATCGAGTAGACTTGAGGACGAACCGTTGCGTAAATTTAATGGGGCTGTTTCTTTTTAATGTTTTTATTACCCTACGAACTTAAGTTCAAAGTGAATGCATGTTTTTAAAGTTCTTTTCCTTTACTTTCGTGAAAATAGAGCAGTATTTTAAATAGTCCTCGTCCGCTTGAATAGTGCGGACCTGCGTGGAAACAACCAGCGATTAAATTTCACAAAAAAACACACTCCAGAGGATGAGCATGACGGCAATGGACAGATATTATACAAAACACCAACCAAATGAAGATGATCCCTGCTGAAAACTTCGTTGCTATGCTCAAGAAAGGTTTTTTTTTTTTTTCGGTACAAACCTTTCATCTCTTCAACGATCGATCCTCTCTTCAGTTCCAGTCCTTGCCCGACAGGTCACGCAAAAGCGTGACAAATGAAATTTTCCAAGAGCTTTGCAAAATCACATCGATTTTACTCGTTCAGATCATCGGTGACCCCCATTTTTTTTTAATCATGAATCACTTACTTTACTTGCTATCTACAAAATATGATGAAATGAAAAAATTCTCACCGTAAGAAGTTATCTTTTTTTAACATTTTCTCTCCTCGTGCAATCGAATTCCGGTAGTGGTTGCAACGGATAGAGCTTACGAAAACGCTCGTCGAGGACGAACTCTACTGTTTACCACATCCCTAGCGGCATACAATTATCTAAAAATCTCACTCCTAAAAACCTATGCACGGAAACTTTCACTCCAACAGTTTATTTTTATGATTTTCGATGGATGAGCAGATAAGGCTACATCTCGCTATTATGACCGATTTCTCGAAATTAAGGCATTTTTCCACTGCCATTTTCTCCGAGACAAAGTCGGTGACCCCCATTTTTTTTTTCATTTTTGGAGTAAGTACTTTATGACCTAACTCTTGGCGAGAAATGAAGAAAATCTCACCATAGGAAGATTTTGGCGCGAACGTCCTTAAATAACAGGTTTCAAGAATAAATGGAGAGGGCAAGATATAGTTAAACTAATTACATGCCCTTTGATTAAATTACAGTTTTACTTCGGTTAAAAGAGAAAAAAGAGAAGTATGAACTGTATTACTAAAAAAACTATGAAAAATACATAAAGAGAGGAAAAGAGAAAGCACAGACACACACATAAATATATATATATATAACATTGGAGAGTCGGCGTGACGATGATTAATTCTGAGCAAGATAATAGTTGAAAAGTGAAATTCAGGACAAAATGATTTTCATCCTACTTTTTACTCTCAATTTCCTTTCGGTGTATGTAATATGCACTTGTTTGCATCTTGGCACTAATGGAATTTTTGATAATGTTAATATAGAATCATTTCATTCATCGCGTCCTTCACAGAAACAAGACCCTCTCCCAAGTGTGTGGCTTCAGAGAGCATTGCACCGGCATCGCAGAGATCATTGGTTTGAATGCTGTTGGAGCCACCTGAATTTTTCAGGTGCCAAAAAGAGACAGTTGCTTAAATTGTCGACCTAAGTTCGAGGATCACTTCTCTCATTCGTCGTTAATGAGAGCGTGTAACGACACTGGTATAGATGAAGCTACATGAAATCGTACAAACTTGAGAAGGAGCGGTTGGTGGGATAGATGCAGTACGATAAAGATTCTGTGATCTCGATCTCGGCAAATTAAAAAAACCAAGCTTACAATTCAGACCGATTCGCCATAAATCGAAATAAAATTGATGAAGAAAATAAAACCTATCCTTACCTCACTTTTCTGTGATGATTCCTGAGCACTTAATGCATCAGAAATTGTTCCTGAGACGCATATAAGGCTGGAACGTTACCAACCATTGATATGGTAGGGGGCTTGATATGGGGGGCTTGATATGGTCGGTAACCCTCAATGGCATGGAGTGCGCATTTATAAGATATACATGGAAAAAGTTTAGAATGTTAAAATCACAACAAATTAATTCAGTATATTAAAAAAGTACTAACTTCATGCATGTCATTTACCCCGCCCATGCATATGATCTGCAATGCGAATAACATGACGCGACGTGTCTTCATCAAAGAGAACGCTTAAAATATTTGAGATAAAACACCTACCGACTTTTGTGGTACTGTGCTGATAAAGTCACTTAGGGTTTTTGCGATGAACTTATAGCTGTTGCATTGCCATTTCCCTAAATTCGACCGGTGTTCATTGAATACGTCGTGTATCAACTATCATGGCGTGTCAAAAAAAAAAAGGGAGATCTGAAAATGCAATGACCTTGACACAAAAGAATACAACCGTCGTCTAGGAGCGGGCATTATTCAGCTTTCCAACAGTCCCCAAGGTAACCTATCGCTCTTCTGCCTTCAAAAGTGTCGACAAATGATAGCTCACTCCTCGTCACCTAGGTAACTCGCGCTCTCTTGTATTCCCGCCAAAAGTCTGTTCACTAGCAGCGACAAGAACGCATCCATTGGATCCATGGCTTCCCGCTGGACCCACTTTGGTATGGTCAATTGCGCATGCGAGAAGCGTTATTTGTTGAAACTTGAGTGACAAGGTGTTTGCTTCTAATAAGGTTAATTTTTTAACTTTAAAATTTAATTGAAATAACGTCGGTGTGACGTGAATAACAGGGGCACCCAACGAATCTGTTCCTCACATTATCTGTTCCCCAGAGGAATCTTGCTGGCTGGCAAAAATACTGGTGTTCCGGTAAGCTGGCTGGGAAATTTTGTTATTGATAGAGGTTTTGCCTGGGAATTACTGACTTTTTCTGACATTTCAACCCGAGCTGGCTGTAGAAACTCTGAAAACTGAGGACGACTAAAAAAAAAAAAAAAAAAAAAAAAAAAAAAAAAAACCCTTCCCTCTCCCAGAGAGTAGTCACAAACATACGACGGCTGGTCAGAGTGCTTGCGCTTGCGGAAAAAACCTGTTTTGTCCCGGTTTTGTCGCTTTTGTTCCGTCGTTTTGGATCGAGGGATTTGAAAGCGCGCGGAATTCCTGGCTGGGAAACCAACCAATTTTATCTAGCTGGCTAGGAAATTTCTTGTGTATGTTACTGGGAAAAAGGAACAGATAATGTTTTCCCAGCAACACTGAAAAACACCTGAAAATGCCTTAATAACATTTATTTTCATTAACTGGGGTATAATAATACATTTTACGACGAATTGGTCGTTGGGTGCCCCTGGAATAAGACATCAAATAAAAGTATGATAAAACATTTCTTATAATCATTTTAAGATTAAAAAAATTGCTAAAAAAAGCGAAGAACGTCATTATCAAGTCAAAATATGTTAGTGAGTTTCGGTCTATAAATGCTAAAAAAACAATAGCTGATTAAAAGCTGTAACGTGAGAAAAAGTTAAAAAATAATTAAAAATATTAAACAAAAAGTTTCGCACGTATGGAGTCCGTCTGGGTATTTAAATTGGGCATTTCAAATACTAGACAATCAAATTTGCCCTGGCACTTTCTTAAAACTGTGAATTGGTTTTTTTTCAAAAGGTTGTTGTTACCGTGAGCTTCGAAGAAATGCCTACCGATTGCCGAATTTTTGTGCTCAGGAATGCGTTGATGAAGGTGTCGGGCTCTGTCGGGTGTAGGGGTGTGTACCTGTCGGGTACACAGCCCGAAACCTTCATCAACACATTGCTGAGTATATTAGCTCCACAGATGGTACCGCTCTCGTTAGTCTTGACAGACCTCGCTCAGAAAGCGTGTCCGGAACAGGCAAAGCATCGGGCAAGGACCGCCGCTCGAGTTACACGGGTGGTCTTCGCTATGAGCACGAAACCGAAGCCATCTTCGCTATTCCGAGGTTCGAAGTTGAATTCTGTTCCGAGCACGATATGCCCATGACATCAATCGCTTCCAAGTGGGTTCGAAAGCGAAAGAGGTAAGATATTAGGGACCTTAAGATCCATACAAAGTCTATAAATCGTACACCGAGCTTGGACTGCCTGTGAACTAATGACATCGCAAAAATTCTTAAGCCACAAACCCGTCTTAAACGGACACAGTTTGCCCTCCGATTGCACAGAAAAGAGGAGGACACCTGTACGTAGAGGTAAGTGAAGTTTATTTCTACATTTACAGCTCATTTTAGCATTTATAAGCTCAAAGTATTTTTTCCCATAGAAAGTCTATAAATCGTACACCGAGCTTGGACTGCCTGTGTTTTATGCGGATGACCGGCACAGCTCTACTTGGCATTCAATCCCGCCTGTAGTGAAGAGCTACAGCTACGTCATGTGTTGAAGCTTGTGTCGCTGAAATTCGTACTTGGA
The DNA here is from genome assembly GCF_036669925.1 of Montipora capricornis. NCBI lineage: Eukaryota > Metazoa > Cnidaria > Anthozoa > Scleractinia > Acroporidae > Montipora > Montipora capricornis. The sequence continues at coordinate 43,564,803 of NC_090891.1, read as the reverse complement.
TATCTCGTAACTATTTGAAATTGAACGATAATTAAGTCTGAACTTTTAGTTTTTCACACAAAACATTCACCACGTCCTAACATTTCTAATATTATATATGGTTGGCGAAGAGGGTATAGCCCCAACTGCTTCACCCTCACCTTTGAGACTCATATTAATTCTGTCTGCAAGACTTCACTCTGGCTCTTGAGAAAAATCTGGAGGATTTGCACTTACCTGGACAAACCATCATTGGAAATTTTGATCCATGCCTTCGTTACAAATAAACTCTCTCATAACTAGTCTCCCTTAATACCTTGTCGAAAACTGTACACGAGTATTTTGTTGATCTTTTTAGCGACCTCCTTTTTTGAATAGACTTAGGCTGATTATGTAAACTCGATTTAGTGAGAGTCGGAATTAGGTTTCATTTCCGTTGGTTAGTATATAAAACCACGTAAGCTTAGTATAGCCAATGAGAATTATAGGCGGTTTTGTGGTCTTGGGCCTGGCAACCAAGAATAGTCTTTTGTCTAAGCCTTCTATAGTTTCATATTGAATTTTGAGGGAATTGTTATTGTGAGAGATCTTCCATCTCTCTGGCGAAGAAATCTTGTGACACTGTGACAAGTGTGGGCTTCTTTCTCGTGTTTCCCACAACCTAATTAAAGCGTCTTCAATCAGTGCAAAATGCAGCTGCACGTTCAAGAAACATGATCACATGACGCCAATTCTACATGAGCTCCACTGGCTCCCTGTTGGGAAGCGTATAACCTACAAGATTTTGCTTATTACTTTCAAGTGTTTAAACAATCTGGAACCATCTTATCTATCTGACCTCCATCATCATTCAGTACAAGCCTACGCGAACAACGCGTCCTAACATTTCTAATACACTGCGTTCTAGTTCTATGAATTTATTAGTAATTCGGCGTACCAATACTATACGATATGGGGAAAGGACATTTTGTGCTGCAGCACCTAGACTCTGGAATGGTTTAATACCACTAGATATACGATCAATTAACAGTTCAGATTTTTTTAACAAAAAACTCAAAAAATCTCTTTTTACTTTACAAAGTCAAGTGAACGATAGAGTTCACATTCGTTTCCGTAAATGTCGCCGGTTGCTTAAACACGACAGACGCGTTACAAAAGGCGTGGACCCTTAGGCACATGCGTATGATATGTCAATCATTCGTGAACGCATACAGGGCTCTGTAATAATTTGTGCAATAGAAAAGCCCCTAACGGAAATGTGTCCGCCATATGTTATTTAATAATTATTCCATGAGCGTGCGTTCGATAGCAGATGGTAAATAGCCAACGAGGAGCGCAGCGACCAGTTGGCTATAACCAGTGTCATATCCAACCAGTGTCATATCCAACCAGCGCTAATGGAATAATTGTTTTATTAAATTTTCATTAAATTCTGAAATAAATGCTTATCTGTTTCCAGCTTTCCATATTAGCTGTTAGTATAAATACACAGGCGATTAGACAAAATCGCGCGCTCTCATTGGCTCGCTATCTCGGATTATCAGCCGATATCACCTCGAAGGACAAAATAGCTGCCAGTAGTCGTTTTGCCACTGTAAGTGAAGATGATTTCCCGTTGAAATGTTTTTTTCCCTCTTTTTTGAAATAATCACCTGTGTATTTATACTAAAACAATTATTCGCCTCAGGCTCAGTGATTATCGGTGAATATTCACCGATAATTGTTAAATAACCGAAATTGAGTGAACCAATCAGAAAGCTACAAACAAAATATCCGAGGTTCAAAATTCAATAAAAGTTGTTTTTGTTAAATCCCCACTCACTTAAACTCTTCTGCAATAAGACTGCTAAAACTAGACTCGAAAGATGATTTCCTCTTATTTTGTCCAAACGTCAATCATTGTCATCAACAAGAAAAAATTCTGGTCTTGACGGCGGACAACGTGCCACAACAACGAACCGTTCATTCTCCGGCCATCTTTGCTTTAAAACCGTTCGTACCAAGCCACACAGCAAAGTTCTCGCCAAATAGCAATCGCAAAATACTGACGATAGCGCTAATTTATATTTCGTTGAAGTGACCGTGGCCGTTCCTAACTCTCCAGTAAGTTCGGCAGTAACAATGGATGCTAATTAATAAAAGAATTCTAACAAATGTTACTACAACGCCTGTAATAGAAGGTTTTCACGTGATGTCATCGCCGTCATGTTGGTGGACGAAAACAAAAGATCTCTCATTAGCTTCTTTTGTTCGTCCACCAGAAGTCGTACATTTCTCTTCTGATATTGGTGTCCCTTGAGGTTGGTTGTAAACGTCCTATACGGTTGATCTGAGCTGGTAGTACAACTGTTTCTCGCACTTTGCTTTCTCAAACCTGGTTATTTTTTTATTCCTGAGCAATAATGTGTGCTGTATATAAAACAATTAAATTTACCTAAAATTACGTCCAGCAAGGTCTTAGCTTCGATGCGATTAATATTTTTGACAGGCAAACATTGCCCCTGTCGTTCACCCAAAATTTAGTAACACTTAATGAGTTTTAAAATGCGTTAAAAAGTATAAGAAAAGATAGAAAGCTAAATTCTAGGCCAAACGGCTCTCAACATTTCTCAACATCCGTTCGATTTTGTTGAAATATCATCAACATTTGGTTCAACAAAGATTCACCAAAGATTCTATGGACTAAGACATGGATACGTCATTAAGAGACGGATTAGTGCGCACGCGCCTAACCAACAATGTTCAAAGAGGGGGGCAAACAGCTTCAACTTCATTCAACATTCGCAAAAACAAAAGAAATGTTGATTGGTTGTTGAAGCAAAGTTTAAACGCTTTTAAACTCATTCAACATCGATTCAACTTCCATTCAACATGTTTCAACACGGTTGAATGGGGGAGGGGGGATGGTTTCAACATCGCTGTTCAACGAAATCGAAAGGATGTTGTTTCCGGTCCGTTTGCCCAGGCCTTAATGAACATACAAAATACAATAGCAAAAGTGGGTTCTACCCCTAACACGACAGAGCTGCCTCCTATCTCAGGCTGGAGCCAATAAAATATGATTTTATAAATAACAGCGAGGTACCCAACAAGTATCACCAATCTTTATGAATTGCAATAAATCTCCATTTCAGCAATGCAAAGCTAAAGTTTAATTAATAAAACGGATCCTCAGTTCCAACACTTCGTCCCGGAATACCCTAAGCCTACTTCACCGCAATTCTTAAAAGAATCTGCATGAAAATAAAAGAAGGTGCGGTTTATGGCTATCACTTGGCAGCATCACTACTTTAGGGGAAAGTTACGTCTTGAATTGCGCCTAAAAATTCAGCGGCCTCAGCTTCCATGCATGCGTTGTATCCTTCGCAGTGGTATGCTCTGAACATGCGCGGAGTGAAGAACTGATTCGCCGTGCTGTGTTGTGGGAACGCTCCACAGAGCTTGTCTGACAAACATTTAAAGCGAGCATCATGACAACATTCGCAGCAGCAAAACGTTAGGCTGTCTACTTCTTCAGCGTCTTGTTGTGGGCGTTTACCCCAGTTTTTGGCTTCAAGGTCAACATTGATGTCTTTCCATTCCACGGGTTTCTGGGTGCCCCCATTGGGACGCGGTTGAGTGAGCACCAAGGTTGTTTCTTTCATATTGGACTTCACGGGTTTCTGATTGTCGATGCGCCCATTGGGATGCCGTGGAGTGACCAGCAAGATTTCGCCTTCACCGACCTTGGTTCTATTTTCATAATAATGCACCTTACACCTGAAAAAGGAAAAACAATTTTGCTTTACATTTTCAAGCGATCCCTTTAGAAGTACGTGACATTCCTTGCTCCAAAGGCAAATGGACAATGACAAGGTAAATTACATGGAAGTGATCACGCGATTGAAATTGCCACGATTTATGATTCGCTGAAAATTTTGCTCCGTTTTAAATTGGTGAAAAGAATTACAGGTAATTGCTGCGAATATAAGCACTTCATGGTCCAATTTGCATTTGTCGCAATTCCCCAATACATAAACTTTGGGAGACTGGAATGACTGTGGCATTGTTGAAATTGTTGGAGTGGACGGCAAGTTTATGTTCACCACAGATGGGCCGGTTCAAGTCGTTAAAAGAAAGCTAAATGGATGAACGGACCTGCAAGAGCAAATGCTAATTTGCAAAGTCGTTGAATGCAAAGGTCAATGTGATTCTTTACTGTTATGATATATTTTTAATAAGGCCGATAGGCCCATATTTTCAACTGCCAGTGAAAAGCTCATCTGTTAAAAAAAACTGCTCTTGGGAGTTAAAATCAATGCGAAATTTGACAGGAAGCCAATGTAACGAACATAATACTGGTGTTATGTTAGGCTGTAGCGAGGAGCATTAGATAATTCTGCAAGCGTCGCAGTTTAAGTAGATGAACAGAGGGTAAACCAAATAGAAGGCTGTTGCAGTAATCTATACGAACTATGATAAAAACATGAAAAATGAAAGTTTGATGCCCATTGACGACGGTATTAATTTTTGGGGCAGTAAAATCTGATAAAGGGCGCTTTTTAGTAACTACAGAGGAGGGCTGTCAGGCTCAAAAATGGCTCTGTCGTCTCGTTTTTTTTTATTAAAACACATTTCTAGAATCATCCGGTTGCAATTTGCTATTTGACTTTCCTGTTGTTTTACTGGAAGCAAACGTTTGTGCCGATAAAAACTATGAAAAAACTTGTTTCTTTGTTTAAGAAAAACATTTCTAGGGTCCACTTTTTCAAAAAACAAACCTATAATTATCTCTGAAAAATGCATGGTTACCCCCTATTTTCGTTTCACATTCCAATAACCCAAAGTATGATCTACTTTTCTGCGAGGTCATACCCCGGGAAAAAAAATTGTTTTCATTACCTGGCACCGTCCTTAACTGGCAAACTCTGTCGCTCTTAGTCCGCTCTACTAACCTGTAACTCCTGGGTGGAAAACCGTCGGTGTCAATGAACTTCTCTCTGATATCTTCATGGACGTCACGACCATCGAGCCCGGTAAAGGAGCAATTAAGTTTCTCACGGGCCAATGAAAAGGCATGCAGCAAATCACTGCCCCACTCTTCGTCGGTTTTTTTGTGACCGCCGTCAACTACAACAATCTTTGGTAATTGTTTTTTCAACAGCGGCAAGATGCCAAGATTTTCAATGTGGCCACCATCACTGAGACGTAAAATGGGGGGAGGGGCCGGACCGCGATTAGGAACGGAAAACATCTGTCTCAAAAACCGCACATTGGGCACATGAACAATAAACCATCTGAAAAAGAAACGGGATTGCATGGTGAAGACGTTGGTATTTTAGGCACTATATTCCACAGAACCGGCCACTTCTTTTCATATGGAGTGTATTGTTATATGCCTCGTTCTTCAAACGATGCCGCAACAAGAACACAATAATGGCCGGGTATTCCGCAGTTATGCGCCGATCAAATCGAAACTTCAACACACCCCTCCCCTTCCCGGGCAAACCCTGGGCATTTAACTATGACCTGTGCCCGGGGAGTGGGTAGTTTGACGGGTAAGGCTTCCCGGAGGTGGGGAATTTGGCCTTTTCCTAGGTGGAGTGGGGAAAATTGAACCGGAAGTGTCAGGTTTCAAAGGATTGTTTTTCGGGCGCTGAAGTCGCTAACAGCTATAAATAAGTGTTTGGAAGAGATGGACAAGTTTAGCGGCTGTCCTAAAAATCTAATTCTTGGATTTCACATGATGTCACGGCTGCCATGTTGGTGTCCCCAAACAATGAAATGGCAGCCATGTTGGTGTTCCGATCCAATCCTCCGGGAATTGAAAGCTATTATCATGCTAACGAATTCTTTTGTTTTCGTTGAAAAACATGGCTGTTGATCACGTGAGTGAAACCCAAGAATAGATGGCACATTGTCTGAAGTAAATTTTCCGCAAGGCAATGGGCATAAAGAAAACAAACAAAAAAGACTCACGAGATAATAATACCCGCTTTGTCACAACTTATCATCCAGCAGTAAAAGATCTTAAACATTTGATGCAAGAATGGAGTTTAATGCACAATCAGCCAATGCTGAAAAACATTTACAAAACGTCTCCTACCATATCATGCAGAGGAGGAAAATCACTTAAAGACTTACTCGTATGAGCAAACAACCACATCGAAGTCAGAGCAGGTCTGTAATGATCTTTTCTCTGGCATTAAATAATTCAATATTTCAAGCCATTTTTGATAGTTTCAATACTGAAGTTGTGTTTTTGTAGTAACTCAAGTCTGGTAAAAGCGGCATCATCATATATAGGGTCAAGAAACATGTGTTGGGATGTTTATACACAAGCTTTATTAAAGACGACAGGAGCCGACGACGATTGTTCTTTAGGAGGGGCATTTGACAGACAACACTGTTGCTAAATCTTTTACAGTTGTATTCGATCGCAGTCTTGCTTGACACAGGCTTAACTCTCACAATTAATCAATCAATCAATCAATTACAATCTTTACCAATCAGGCCAGGCCACAACACCGGGAACCTCGTGTCCTGCTCTTATCGAATAGTGTCGGGGAGATTTAAAGTCCCACAGAATTTATGAAAAAAGATTTTGAGACGGGGCATACGGTTTGGCCTTGTTTGAGAAGACTTGAGAGTCCCACCATTTGCAGATGTAATTACAGAGGCAGAACTTTCTCCTCCTTAAAGGGGCACTGTCATGTTAAATTTACTGTTTTTAGGTCAAAACTGGGTAAAAAACTAAATTACCACTCCAGCTCACACGTATAACATTCTCGGCTGACAACTCACTGAGATGATACGAAATATAACGTGGCACAAGGAGCTATTCGTATTTAAGTTTTAGCGCCTTTCAGACGACGTCCCTAAAATTGAAAAAAGTGGCCAATTTTTTCAAATCCCAATCCATTTCCATCCTTCCCATCCTTGGCTGTAAACAACAGAGAATAGCTTCAGTGCACTTCAAAGGCATTGGCAACAAAACTACAGCATTATTTTCTGGTCTTCACTGATGCAAAGACGTCTTTTAGTGTTTTGTATTTTGACTAAAATAGCGTGACACTGCCCCTTTGACGACCTCCTTTTAACTTCTTTAACGAGCCTGACCGACCGACCGACCAACCGCTCGACCCTGCGTATTGGTACGGCCCCGGAGTCGAACTCACGACCAACCGCTCGTTAGTCCGATGCTAAACTAACCAAGCAAACCTGCCTCACGCCAATCCGCTCTGAAAAAACCACAAGCTCTCAAAATTATTAGAAATTTTACAACAATTTCCTAGAGCACATAACAATTTCGAATTCCGGCATCTGTCATAACGATTAGTACTGATTGGTTCTTCCAAACACCTTACAGATATTTAGGAACAAAATTGACAATCACTCCAGTTCACATGTAATCAACGATTACAACTTCCGGTTTTGCCAAAAGGTCTGGATAGTAGCAGGGATAACGATATTTTAAGAAACAACACAACATTTTTTAAATTTAAAAACATGTTTCGACAGAAACTTCTGCCATCTTCAGTTTAAATTACAAAGTACAGAGTTGAATATATAGTGTGAACCAAAATGCTAATTAGCTGTAAGGACACATGACAATGTAAAAGATTACACAGAAAGTTTTAAATTAACATGATAAAGTTGATGATTAAGTGTAGGTTTCTCCCATTGAATATGAATGCCTTCTTTTATGTTAAGTTGGAAGGTGGTAAAAGCGTGATCTAGGATGCTAAAACAATCGTTAGAGCACAAAGTGCGGCAATGCTCAGAATTCTGTAGATGTTTGAAGATGTGCGAGGTCCTATCACTGAAAGTGTGCTCACGTACGCGCGTGGAAAAATGCCGGGTAGTTTCGCCGACATAGCAGGCAATACAGCCCGCACAAAAAAACTTGTATACCACACCCGCACGGAGCCCACTAGGGACAGGATCCTTCACACTGAACATGTTGCCGATTTTAAATGATGAGAAAACTAACTTAATATCAATATTATTACAATAACGTTTAGCAAAAAGGCGAACCTTTTTCTGCGTGATAAAAGAAAAAGGACCAATATAAGGTAATTTAAAGTAAAAGGTACGTATAGTGTCAGAGACGGAAGCCGGGGGATTACAGCCATGGCGAGTACGTGTGAGGTAGCGATTAATAA
>NC_090891.1:43541680-43544180 GCF_036669925.1 Montipora capricornis | reverse complement strand
AATTCATGGTTTCTTTTGACATAGTGAGTCTTTTTACCAACATACCTCTTGAAGAATGTATTGACCTGGCGGTCAAGTACATTTCTGATGGCGATCCTGATATTAAGTTAAGCAACACCGAACTTAAGAGCCTTTTCTCCGTAGCTACCGCTCAGACCCACTTTTTATTTAAGGGTTCTTTCTACGACCAGATAGATGGTGTAGCAATGGGCTCCCCCCTCGCTCCTGTTCTTTCTAATTTATTTATGGGTCATCATGAAAAATAATGGTTAGAAAATTTCCAGGACTCCGAGATATTGTTTTACCGACGTTATGTTGATGATACATTTGTTTATTTCATTCGGAGAATCAAGCGCTATTATTTTTCAACTACATTAACTCCAGGCACCCTAACATCAGATTCACTATGGAAAAGGAAACAGATCATAAGATACCTTTCTTAGATGTTTTGATCAACAATGGCACTCATTTTCCAGTCACTAGTGTTTACCGTAAGAAAACCTTTACGGGCCTTTTGACTAATTACTTTAGTTTTACATTGCGTTCTTACAAACTGGGTCTCATTCGCACGCTTGTTGACAGAGCCTACAAGATCAACAACACTTGGTTGGGTTTTCACGAGGACATCACGAAGCTTACCAAAATCCTTGAGAAGAATCCTTTTCCAGTCCATCTAGTTGAAAATATTATTAATCGCTACCTCACACGTACTCGCCATGGCTGTAATCCCCCGGCTTCCGTCTCTGACACTATACGTACCTTTTACTTTAAATTACCTTATATTGGTCCTTTTTCTTTTATCACGCAGAAAAAGGTTCGCCTTTTTGCTAAACGTTATTGTAATAATATTGATATTAAGTTAGTTTTCTCATCATTTAAAATCGGCAACATATTCAGTGTGAAGGATCCTGTCCCTAGTGGGCTCCGTGCGGGTGTGGTATACAAGTTTTTTTGTGCGGGCTGTATTGCCTGCTATGTCGGCGAAACTACCCGGCATTTTTCCACGCGCGTACGTGAGCACACTTTCAGTGATAGGACTTCGCACATCTTCAAACATCTACAGAATTCTGAGCATTGCCGCACTTTGTGCTCTAATGATTGTTTTAGCATCCTAGATCACGCTTGTACCACCTTCCAGCTTAAGATAAAAGAAGCCATTCATATTCAATGGGAGAAACCTACACTTAATCATCAACTTTATCATGTTAATTTAAAACTTTCTTTGTAATCTTTTACATTGTCATGTGTCCTTACAGCTAATTAGCATTTTGGTTCACACTATATATTCAACTCTGTACTTTGTAATTTAAACTGAAGATGGCAGAAGTTTCTGTCGAAACATGTTTTTAAATTTAAAAAGTGTTGTGTTGTTTCTTAAAACTTCCGGTTTCCGACAGTGAGAATAAGTGGTAGCGATCCCCCCTCCCTCCCTCCCCGCATTCAACCCTCTGAGACTTTTTTTCATAAAATTTTGAAACTGTAGCATTTTATCCCACTAAACTTTATTTTGACTCCGAAAAATTAGAATGGTGCCACTTAACGCAAGTGAAATAATAAGTGTAAAGGCTTTGAGATGAAATCTGGTTTACATTTCATGAAAAGTATATTACTTTAACCCGTTTTGAGACAAGGGCAATGGCAGAACAGAACACCTAGCCGCCATCTTTCCTTGATCATACCTCGTTATTCTCTCCACAGTTCCTGGATTTTCTTGTCCAGTGTTTAACACAGAAATAAACACCAATATGAGAGCCATTATGAAAAATAACAGCACCCCAATCGCCACCCACACTTCGTCTTCATCCTTCCCACCATTGATGAAATACACAAGCGGGAAGGTTACCAAGGGTAGGACACGGACGATCTCGACGACAACTGGAAGAATCTGCAAAGACAAAACGAAGGACGGAAAGGAGGAATTTAAACGTCCTTTATTGTCTAATCACTCCACAGAAAAACAAATACAAAATAATCTATTTAGAAATTATTAGAAGAAAAAGCAACACAAGTTAACGGGAGAGGGCATTTCCTTTTATTAATGATCCAGTAGAAAGAAGTAAGACAAAAAAAAAGGAATTTTCATACAGAGAATCGAAATAATACCTCAAGTGCTTCGTCGAATGACAGTTCTGATTTCAGTTGATTTGTAGTCTCCCCAATTCGTAGAGCACTTGTGCTCGGCTAAATAACCTTGAGACTTAAAACTGCTCCTATGATCAGAGAATCACTTACTTTTTTTCTTCAGATTTTGAAATTGTGATTGCTCAACACTTAACTGGCATTTCCCGTGCTGCATATTAATTAAGCTGCGCACACACGCATTGCATTCTTAAACTATTTAGTCTTTGACGTCATTTTCTCCTCGATCCAGCTCTCTCAAGATTTTAAAGTTAGTAATGGCGGACCTTTAAACAGGAAAATTCTAATTGATTTTTTTGTCATAGTAGCACTTTAAATAAAGTGATTATTATTATTGATAATGTAGCATTTGCTCTGGTTG
>NC_090891.1:43534180-43536680 GCF_036669925.1 Montipora capricornis | reverse complement strand
ATCCGAGTACTGCACACCGAAGGTAGGCTGTTGGTAAACTTTCCAGTAAATAACGTAGGAATACATGTAAACCACAACAACAAAGGAGGCCTTTTGTCTGAGAACTGGAAAGAACGCCCACACGGCAAAGCTAAAGAAAAGGACGAGTAACCGCGTCCAGATTAAGGTGTATTCGGAAAGAAACCGAATGCAGAATGGGATGAAAGTAAACGCAAACAACAAACCGGAAGTACTTGACAGCAAGTAAACTTGATGGCGATACTTCGAAATGCACTGAGACTGAGACAAACGGAAGAAAATGACAAATAACCCAGCTAAGACAGAAAACAAGACAATGCGATCGCTCTCACCGTCTAAGAGCTCCACATTAACAACCGTATTATTAACAACCGTATTATTAGTTGCTCGCAGAAAATTTCCAAAGAGAAAATCAATGGCATAAGCAACCGGGAAAGCGTAACAACCCCACATAAATAATGGCATAAGGACACAAACAAAAAGACTCAATAACACGATTAAGACGGTATCAACAATGCCATGACGAGGTATCTGCCAATTGCACATCAACCCGGATCTGTTCTTCATGTGCTCGAAAAATTCCTCGTGCCATTCTGGGTCATCAACATTTTTATTCCTATATTTCCAGTCCACGTACGCCGAGCCTGTGTAACCGCCCCCAGACACGCAGCTTAGGAAGTCGATCCTGGTCTTACGCTGTAAGAGCCTGCGCAAAACGCCCGAACAAAATGCCGCTGACCGGATACCGCCACCAGAAAACGCGAGGCCTGTCTGCCTGCCTGTAGTCATCTCTGCTGTTGGAGGAAGGGTTAAAATGGCAATAAATAAAATATCGCTTTTTCAGTGATAATCTCTATGGTAGAGATTGCAAACCCCTTGATCAAGTGACGAACCAGGGCTTTTCTATCTATAATGATCTTTGCTCACCTCAAGACACAGGCCCTAAAAGCTTTTTAGTGATAATCTCTATGGTAGAATGGAGGGCGATAATGTTTTATTCATGGTGAAGATTTGGAGGCAACTTTTTCTAATTAAAGCCTTGGTGTCAGTGTGGCTTCGTTTCACGAATCGCAAAAGTTTAGAGAGAAGAATCGTGCATACGGAACCCGCGCCCGCAATGCGCGCGGCAGTCAAAACTGTGCTATCCTGTCAATCATTTTCCCTTTCACTGGAAACGGTGCATTTCTGTGCGTAAACGACGTTGTTGTCGATCTTCCCTGGCGAAAGGAAATTATCAATAAAGTTTGGGACGTCTTCTTACACTTGATTCAAAAATAATAGATTGAAGTCGTCTTAAAATAGTTAGAAAAAGCAAAAATAACAGCCAAAGCACAACAGATGACGCTCGAATCGCCGCTCGCTGGCAAACCAGTTGAGGCGCCAAAGTTTGTTCACAAAAAAGTTTCCACAAAATCTGTTAAATAGTTTTCTGGCCCTTTAATTGGGAACAATTGACTTGACGTCGGATAGGACAGATCTTCCCGCACGCTGAGTTCTGATTCAGTGGTCAATTTAAATTTCAGTGGCTCTTGCCGTATGCACGGAAGTCGGATGAAAAAATAGTCCAGTTTCTGCTCAAAAACGGCCAGCCACTTATCTGAATTGGAGATCTCGAATTGCCCAAAGGGCATATATTCGGAAAAAATGGCCAAACCTGTGTAACCGCCCCCAGACACGCAGCTTCGGTAGTCGATCCTGGTCTCACGCTGTAAGAGCCTGCGCAAAACGCCCGAACTGAATGCCGCTGACCGGATACCGCCACCAGAAAACAACGCGAGGCCTGTCTGCCTGCCTGTAGTCATCTCTGCTGTTGGAGGAAGGTTTTAAATGGCAATAAATAAAATATTGCTTTTTCAGTGATAATATCTATGGTAGAGATTGCAAACCCTGATCAACTAACGAACCCGAACGACATATATTCGGAAAAAATATCGTCATGAAATACGTACACGCAATGCTCGATGGGTAAACGCACAAGTGCGCACGTTTGAAATTAAAATTAACCCAGGTTCGACCCAGGTTTGCGTTCACACGACACTTCTTCAAAAGTAACCCATACAGGTTCGACCTGGGACGAACCTACTTGCGGAGATGGGTTGGATTTAACACAGGTCGACCCGGGTTAGCAGCGTTCACATGACGATAACTAACCCGGGTTAATTTGAGCCCGGGTCCAACCTAGGTTAGTTTATGCCGTGTGAATAGCGCTTAAAACTTCTCGTATCTGCTGTGTCTATTCGAAAAGGCTTTGCATTTAGGTCGCTGTATCAAAGATCCGACAAATTTTTGGAGAACATAACATTTATCGAGACTCTACAGGATCACTGATCAGAACCATGCTAGTACCATTTCCTTTTTTGAACCACAAGTCCTCGCGTGTAGAGAAATCCACGACACATGCGCGTCAAGGAACACGTTACAATAATGCGCCGAAGGGAATACAAGAAAGGAATACAAGAATTAAGTTCGACTCAGGCACGGC
>NC_090891.1:43519180-43521680 GCF_036669925.1 Montipora capricornis | reverse complement strand
TTTGACTTCAACGTGAGCTGTGAACGAAGAGTTGAATTAAACGTGATCCGTGAAAGAACTTGTTTTGCGTGAAATAATTTCCGGTTGGTTATGTACCTCTTTGTCTTCAGTGCACGGGCACACAAATGCGGATACACGTCAACAAAAATTCTTCAAATTTAAATTAAAAGCGTTGTCTGTCACCGTCGTATACCGACAAAAGGTGACGTAATGTGTTATTTATTCAACGACCTTGAAACCCAGGAAGACGAAACTTGTCCAAATTGTGCTGGAGACCACGAAGAAAACCAGGTGGATGAGTACAGTGACGGAAGCGATTCAAGTGATTCGGAGATGGACAGTGATGATGAAATTGACCTTCTGAGCGCTAGCTTTCACGTGTAGTGTCACGTGACTTTTCATGTAAACAAACCTCGAAAGTTCGGACATTCGAGAAGATCGGTCATCTAACACATAGTGAGATGGCGTGGCGAGAAGATATGAAATGTTAGTTTGTTTTTGCGTTGGACAAGGAAATGATGCAACAAAGACACTAGTCACTTCCATGATTAGCATTTGATGTGGGACACGGTAGTTTTACACTCCTACTTCCGTCTTCGACAGGATTTACGGGGGTGAGTCAGGTTTTGAACATCTTCGATCCCTAGACGGACGGAAACGAGATGTATTCCTTACATTTTGTTATTACGAATACCTTCATGTATTTTGATTGTCATATATTTGTGCACTTCGAGGTCAGTAATAAAACCGAATGAATGTGATTTGAGTGTCTGTAAATCGAGCCGCCTCTATCAGTGAGCCTTTAATTCGAGAACGCTGAATCAGTCCATCTTCCAGGGTCAGCATGCCTAAGAAGATGCCTATTAAAGAAGGACTTCCACACAATGAATATCGCAGAACTTAAAAAATATTTGCAGGAGCGTGGAGTTTCAGTGAGCCCGTTTAGAAGCCTTCGCTGATAGAAATCGCCGCTGCAGTTGAAGCAATGGCGCTTTACTTTAATCAAGGTAATTGCACCTAGCGCAACGAATGCTAATCCGGCAATGAATGCTATCAGTAGAACAAAAAACCGACGATGCAGACAATTTATTTATCCCAATCAAAAGCTCAAGAACTGCACTTCTGCCCCAATCCATTTTCCATGCAATCAAGATCATGAACAATTTCATCTCCTCGACGCCATTCGGCTTGCACGATATTTCAGTTTAACCATTTAATGTACCACTCCACCGAATGTACTGAATACCACAAGCAGGTACTCGCTGCTTACAAGTCCTTCGATGATTGTCGCTTATTTACTGACGGTTTTACACGTTGATTCTTTGCAGAAAGTGGAGTGTGTCCAAGTATATGAGAGTGTAGCTAAAGTGAAGCCCTTCATGAAAAGCATTTGTTGATCGAGGAAGGAAAAACACCCTTCCAAAAAGAAGTTAAACACACATACTCATGTAGATCAGAGTCCCTTCACCCGAAGGCACTAATCTGGCAGATGAGGAGAGGTAGCTGAAAATTTTTACCACAAAAATGTGCCAATTATCAACTAGAAGTCCTGTTATCTTGCCCTTATTAGAAAAACTTCATTTCACTACAGAACTTGCAGACAGGTCTAGTTGATGAACCGCTAAATCAAATGAAAACAAGCTTGTAAGTGGTATTAATGAATTAAGAATAAATTACAAGAGCTTCTAAGACTGATGCAAACATTTCAATGGAAGAAGTTTTGGGAGTTGTTGTCTTTCAGTGATAAAGAAATTAACTACAGTACGTTGAGAGCACCACGACAAATCAATGGCAATGTTTCAAAGAGCAAGAGAGTCTTTTCAAAAAAATTTGATAGTGCTGAAAATGTCACAAAGTTGGTACAACCCATTCTCTATTTTCAAATGTCCCATAATACACTTTGTTTGCCCCCCAAAATTTTGCATAAACTACTGTTTTCAAATGCTCTTGGAAATATGTAATGTCCCCAAGGGCATTTGAAAACAATTATAGTTTATGCAAAATTTGGGGGGCAAACAAAATGTCTCATGAGGCATTCGAAAATAGAGAATAGCATAAGCGCAAACATCCCTACATGATTGTAAACAAAGAATGGAACCCTAAAATGCCAGAGAATGGGACTATTTCATGAAGTCAGGGCAATGCATGCAAGCAGGTTGTGAGCCATTATACCCACCACAAACTGGATTTGATCTCAAAGGGCTTTTTGATTACGAAGTCAAAGCCATTCCTTGGAGCAATAATATTCTGAAATACCAGTGTTCTAAAGGTTGTCCAAACACTGCTGCTAAATATGTGTTACTGGAAAAAGAGAGATCGGTTTGTGGCAACAAAAATAGTGATGGTTTTGCATTGAAAGCAACTTTTAAGTACTACTTTAAGTTCAGCTTGAAATGCTTGTAAGTGGGCTAAAACGTTGTCAATTTGTTGTGTGGACTAAACAAGGAATCTTCTCTAGCCCTGTTGAGGTGACCGATGACTCTAGCTTCATGTCTAATGT
>NC_090891.1:43501680-43514180 GCF_036669925.1 Montipora capricornis | reverse complement strand
TTGGTTTGTTTGGTCTTTGCCTATCTTCCCCTTCACCTCTTGTCAATTTATTTCAAATCGATGTCTAACTCGATCTTCAACTCGAAAACCAACTCGAAATCCAACTCGAAGTCTAACTCGAAGTCTAACTCGATCTTCAACTCGAACTCGAACTCGAGTCCAAACTTGAGGGATTAGTTCTCCCCCTCGAAGCAGGTCATATCTTGTCTAATGGCCTTAAAATAACATTTTTATGTTTTTCTTCCGTCGCAATGCAATCAAATCTGAAATACCGGCAAAAATCGAATTTTCTCAATTCTTCAAAGATAACACGGATCATTATACTTTGCTGAGTAACCGAGTACGACTTCCGCAATAAGACCTCGCATTGCTATCCGTACACGAATACCAGCGATCCGTACTCCAATACACTCGTCGTTTGTAATCCGTATACGATGGATTACGATAGATTCACAAGATCGTTGGATCATTGCCGATCGTGTTGATCGTCAGATCGTGTCGATAGTATCCTCGAATAGCAATTGATTGGTATTTATTATTTTCTGGTTTATTTCCTAAAATTGTGGCTACGAGGCCCTAACATATCAGAAGTTAAATTTGCATCAAACGCTTAGACTTAAGGGCGGTCTCATTGCCCCTCTACTCAATTTCTTCAGAAAAGGCAAGGTTATGCTGCTCTCTATCCCCCAAATTATCTACTTCGTTTCGCCAAGGAAAGAATGTCAACAAACAGTACTGGAGTGTGTACGGTCGGAGTACGCGGCATGAAGGGTTCATCGCGTTTATTTACGGTCAATTAACGTAACGAATGAATCTGAAAACACCTTCTTTATTACTTCTTTGGTGACAATTCAGCTATATCAAATGTTCCATGGCATAAATAAGGATGAAAAGTCACAGATTGTAGCATGCATGCAGTATGTATGTGCCTATTCATAAGCAAAACTAATATAAGACTAATGAAAGGGATGAGGGACGAAAGCTACAGGTAAGAGTAGATCCTTCTCCAAAATGGCGGCAACGGAATTGAATGAGTTAAAATTAAACTGAATGTCAAATGGATACCAGAAATAGAAAGAGCAACTTTACATTAGTAACCCTGTTATATCAGCTGAAAAGTTGAAAAACGAAAAATTCTACAGATGTTTGTATTGCTAGGGAAATTGGCCATACCCCTCAGCATCCAAACATCTGCACATTTTTAATGTTTCAACGTACATTTTCTTAGTTGATGTGCCGAAACTTTGTAGGGTTACTAAAGTAAAGGTGCTCTTTTATCAGTTTTTAATTTTAACTTAATTGAATTTTCCGCCGCCAAAAAAAAAAATGAAAAAATCACAGCCGTTACTTCCTTATTTGATACTGCAGCTAGAACTAGAAAAAGTCAAATATTAGAACCCGAGATTTACTTGCAAACCTATGTAGCCCCCCTCTCCCCCTTCCCCCCTCCCCCTCCTGGGTATCGACACCATGAATTCAGAATCACGAAAAATACAATTTGGGTCAATATATTTTCTTTTCGTACTACAGTTTTACATTACTTTTTCCTTAATTTGTGCTAGTCACAAAAGCAAAAAGAAAATGGGCAAAATAAAGGCGTTCCTAACTGATACTCAGCCTTAGTATGTTCTTGGAATTAGTGTTCTTACAATTTTGATCAATCTTAGCCTCAACGTTTATAGCCGAATGCGTGAATGGCGGCCAAAAAAACATTATTTTCTCTATGTGCTAATTAGACTCACACGCCTCGTTTGAATGGACCAAATAAAAAAAATACCAAATACGTTGTGGCCGCAATTTATGTTTTCGGTCTATTAAAAAGGTTCCTTTATGCATCTAAAAAATCCGCGTGTATTTCATTTTAAACCCTTACTGAAACACTATATTTGTTTTCTCGGGTAGCGAGCAATGTTTCGCTTTCATGCGGATCGAAACAGTTTTTGTTTTTTCAGTATGTATGTCTAACTGCGAAATTCGCCTAAACAGGTCGCTGTTGCATTGATTTACTGTATTCTTTGATTGCACCCGACGTCAAGGTGGCCAAGTTGGTGGAAAGAACAAAAGCGCAAAAGTCCCTTGGAAATTTCACTCTATTAAGCTACATTTTGCTTTTTTTTTTTGGGGGGGGGGGGGGCGTTCCAACATGGCGGTCTTATCACGTGAGTGCAATCAAAGAATACCGTGAAGCCAGCTCAATGGGCATAACACCCAACACCTTATACTGGCAGCTTTATGTTTGATGCCAAATGATAACTTTTTTTAAAGCTGAGGTATTTTCAGTTCCAAAAACAATTTAAAAGCGTGGAGAGGATGTGTCGCTAGCCTCCATTCTTGCCATATTTTTCTTTACTCTCTCTCCAGCCTCAAGAGGATTTGCTTATCATTTCCAGCAATATCTTTGAATATTATGCTGGTTGGGACTACAACGGAGATGTTCTCTCCGCTGTATACGCGCACCTTTACACCAGTGTCTCTTTCGTGAGATGTTAGTATGCTCTGCAAAGGAAAAGAAAAATCATTCTTATGTAGCTCTGAAAATTCCCATTATTTGAAGCTGCAATCATCCCGCAGGATTAGTGTCGTGGAACCCCAAAAATCATTTTAGTCCAAATAAATCTTTATCTGTCACCGAGTACAGAGCAACAGTGTCAAGAATTATCTAAGGTCGGCACACACGGGGGGACTAGTCCCTGCAACTAGTCCCTAGTTACACAAAGGGACTGGTCGCAGGGACTAGTCCCTTGTAGTGTTTACACGCGGGGTCCAATTGCACAGGAAAGTAGCAAAAACTGGGGCCAAACGGTATCATTCTTTCACTCTGCAGCTTTCTTAAGAAACAAAAATTATTAAAATAGCAATGTAGCATTGAATTAATTCAGTTCAGTACAAAATTACGAAATTATTTAGTATTTGAATGTTTTTCCGATTCAGTCCGGATATATGCAGAAAATAAGTTGAAGCGCTTTGTTACCGATGAGCTGTAGCCAAAACAGAAAAAAAAGGGTGCGAAAATTCTATCAAGATTTCCATTATTCATGTACAATATTTCAAAACTGGTTTAATCGCCTTCCTCTTGATCGGCCACCTTAGTTCGAAAGATGTGATACCGATCTGTGATTGGTTTACTGTAATTTGGTCGCAGGGACTTGTCCAACGAGCAGTTTACACGAGGCGTTTTGAGGAACAAGCCGCAGGTCCTTGTCCCAAAATTCAAACCAGTTTGAATTCGTGGGACTAGTAGCAGGGACCAAATCCCTGCGACTATATTTCGTGGTAGAAATGGCTACTGCACACAGTAGGACTTGGCCCAGGTACTAGGCGCATGGACATATCGCCTCGTGTGTACTGCCCTTTATTTTGGTTAAAACCCATTCAACCATAAGCGATAGTGAGAAGTCTGAGGCGAGTGACGTAACACCCGGATGTATAGTATGTTGACAAGTTCACTTTCCTGTAATTTAATGGCCGATGTGTACATGTACATAATTCTCGACGCGAGTTCGAGCTCATAAAATCTCCCATAATGAAGAATACAAATCTTCGGAAGTGGAGAGTTCGCCCAGGAGGCCCACGAGGACGAACCGTCGTGGCTAGAACTTTATGAAGAAGAAAGAAAAGTGGAGAAAGAGCTACTGCAGAAGAAAAGCTCCAGAAACCATTTAACTGTACAGGAAAAGTCAAAGATTGGTAAGTTGCAAATTGATGTGCCGCACCTGCTATCAACAAGTGCGACCTAGTTAAACGCACACGCTTTACGCCGACCTTTTTTCGACCCAGGCCTGACCTTTTCTACAAATTTCTGTGGTTCACATCGCCATTTTTCGCCATTTTTTTTGCGGTTGATATGGGCACTTGAAGCTTTCTCGCAACGTATGTCTGAATCAATAATTGCAACAATGGCTAAGCTGCTTTCAATACCAAACAATAGCACCCGAGGTTACGAGAGCCGCTACAGTGTACACTACTGAAAGAGGGAAGCACAAGGGTCTGCGAATTAAGTAATTAATATAATTTCAATAAATAAACAACCAAAACCAAACAATTATAGAGATGTTATCCTGGGCAGCCACACTGAAGAGGTAAAGTTATAATTGATATCGGTACACGTATCTGAAACGTTTCAATCTGATAGTAGCACAGCGGAACCAGCAGTGTCAAAATATGAAAAGAGATGAAATTTAATAACGTTATACCACTTATGAGGCGTCAGTGTTGGATAGAGGAAACTTTAGACTTCAGAAGTTTTCATGCTTTGCAAGGATAGAAAAGGTTAAGTGTTCCCTTCACGTTTTGTTGAATTTTTTTGGGTAACATGCAGAAACCCCCTTCAAAGTAGCATTAATGTTATCGCGACACAGGTTCTATGAGAGTGCCATTTTGTGCAGGTGTTAAGGGGGCTTTGGTCATTTACTCTGCTTAACTGACTCACCCCTATGCATCTTGTTTCAGCGACCGTCAGTATTACCATACTTCCAGATAGTTTGATGAGCTTCACAGAGATATGGCGTTGTTGTTGTGTCTGTAAGAAAAGTTAGCCCAGCTTGTACTCAACATATGGTGAGATTGACGGCAATAATTTTGTCTACTTTGTTTAAGACCAAGAAAAGCAAAACGTTTGGGGTAAACTACATGTCATCCTATTCACTCTTGTATGAAATAATTTGTGACCATCTAAAATAAAGAAGTAATTCAATACCGGAGGAAATGAAAGAATGTTGTTGTCAGTTCCGGGTGCTGTGTACCCAACTGCTGCTTCCCCTGCTGATGTTGCTGGATTCACTGTGTCTGTTACTGTTTCTGCTTCTGCTGCAGTGACTGAAGCTATATCTGCTGCAGCCACTGGTGATGCAATCACCTGGCAGTAAAATCAGTTTCTTTTTCAATACAGTGCTTCTATATGGCATATGTTAGACTGGGAAACCTTGACCATTGGCCCTCTCGGATTTACAAGTCACACTTGACAAAGGTCCATTAGGTTAAATTTATCTAGAAAGCGGCGAAGTGTACAAGAGCCTTGTTTGGGGAGTAACATACTGGACATGATAAGAGAGTGGGTATTAAGATTTCATATATTATTTGTTGTATCCAATCAAGTTTGGCAACAGTGTGTGTACACTGTACTGTACAAAATTGACCTCGCCACTTTAGGCCTTTTGCGGAGACAAAATTTCGGACGGTTTTATTTTCGGACACTATTTTTGTCCGAAATTTTAACGTCCGAAATTTTTTGCAAGTAATGTATCTTTGACTCGCCTGCTAGGGTAACCCTACCCCAACTGCTTGTAAAAATGCCCTAAAATAAGAAGGATTGAAAACACCCATACCTTCCGTCCTCAAACTCTGTGTTATGCATCTCAACACATCTTAATTGTTTGGTATCATCTTATCGGTTTCTATATTCATTCAGTCTCAAGATTACAATATAGAAAGGGAACAAAGAACTATACTATGCACTTACCGATACTCGAACTCGCACCCTCTAGAATTGTGGTACCGTGTTACTGTGTTACTGTGTCTTCATCACTACACTACAACGACGAACACGCGCATCACTAACACAGTTCTTTTTATTATTTACATTTCTGTAATTGATCAATTGATATTAATGTTTAATAACCAAAACTAATCCTAACCTGACCCTAATTTTTCTCTAGGCTTCATTTAGGCTACAAAAAGTTTCTTCAATCCATCTGAGTGCGTATTCAACCTAGGTAAAATGAGGATCACCAAATTTAACATAGGTTAAAACGGATTTTAATGTGCACAATAAAGAATGGTCTCTTCCTGATTACACAGCGCAATTTTTTTCAGTATAACCGATGCGTGTTCTTCCTCCCGAACGCGCCCTTAACGTTTCGTTAAATACCTTGGTGCGAACTTCTGGTTTATCAGTGACAGTCAAAGAACAAATTTGGAAAAAAAGTTAGACAAAGATTAGATTAAATTATTGTTCTGTGTAAAAGATAAGTTCTATTTACTGACAGGTTCACGCCGGAATGTAAACACTGTGACCTTGCATTTATTATGTAGAATAATGGTGAGGTGTATTTAATAGGGTACTCGCCTTAGGCCCTGTTTACAAGGAGAGAGGGTTACCCCAGTGCCAGGGTAACCCTAGCACTCACACATTTATTCTTTTTTTGAGCAATGTGTTTACAAGGCAGATAGGGTTACCCTGGTGCTAGGCTAACCCTATCTGAGCACAAGGGTTACCCTTGCGCCTGGGTAAACATAACAGTCTTGTAAACGCTCTGCTAGGGACAACTCGACTACCTGGGACAATTTTTTGCTGGTTTCCAGACCCTCTATATGCTGACAACAAAAGGTCATCATGGGCCGCGGATAGTTGTCGCGGTGATAGGATAACCTTACCTGTCAAATTTTGCAAGTAAACCCGGGCTATCTTTGGCCCTTCTACTCCGGTAACCCGAGCAGTAGGGGTAACCTCCCTCCTTGTAAGCAGGGCCTTAAGCCTTAGGCCCTGTTTACAGGGAGTGAGGGTAGGGTTACCCTACCTGCTTGTAAACAGGGCCTCAAAAAGGGCTTACTGATATGGCTGTCATTTTCAAATCCATTCATTTAGATAGCTATCATGGGATTCTCGGGACAAATGCATACTAATTTAGAGAGCGTTAGGTGCATTGACTCTTTTTCTAGGTTTAAAGTAGTTACGAAGAATATTTTAAGGAGAATTAATATAATTTTAATTTAATTATAGATATTTTAGTATTACTATAATTTTCCATTCCGTAATTTTTTATAAATGTATTTTTTAAAATTAATAAGCTGCAATTAAATCCCGATACCCCAGTGGGAGGATTAAATAAGGTTGCCCCCTGAGCATCCCATAAATTTCTCGCAGATCAAATTAGCGACAAAAAAGGTCTATTGTAATAGAGGAGTACATCTTTGCCGGGAAAAAAAACCGGAACCCATGCACCAAACGTTCAAACCCACCGGGTTGTGGTGCATGACGCTAATTTTGTGAACTGATCACTGGCGTGCATACACAGGAAGTTGAATCAGCTTGGACCAAAAATGAGAAAGGGCGTAAGGCACTACGATTTGCAATCATTTCTCAATGAGCATATGAGGCGAGATTGGAGAGGAGAGAACGATGTTTTTAACAATTTTCTTCAAGTTCTTTCACAATATTATAACAACCCCCCAGTTTAATGTAGATTGGAATAGGGTTTGGCCTTGGCATTAGGCAACAAAGACGAAACGTTGCTACATCTTCTTAATTCTTATTGTTGAGAAACAAAAAACGTCAGGTGCCAATTAGAATCACCAGCCTCGCTCTCAAACAACATTTCTTTTGTATTTGATCCACTCAAACGAGGCGTGTGAGTCTAATTAGCACTTAAATAAAGAATGTTTTTTGGCCGCCATTCACGGATGCGGTCTATAAAAGTTGAGGCTGATGTTGATCAAAATTGTGAGAACACTAATTCCAAGAACATGCTAATGCCGAGTGTCAGTTTACAGCGCCTTTATTTTGACCATTTTCTTCTTGCTTTTGAGACTAGCACAAATAAAGGTTAAAGTAATGTAAAACTGTAGTCCAAAAGGAATATATAATGACCCAAATACGTAAAGAAATTTCTTTTAACGTTAGCAATGTGGCTTTTTTATTGCATGAAAAGTTTGTACATGTACTCGAACTTATAAAACCACACAACTTTACTGATAAGACCTTTTAGGCTAAAATAAGAAAGGTGAAACATAACTTTCAGCCTCAGCCGGAAAATTAGACGTTCTTCTAGAAAAGGCGTGTAGTTACCGGGGGGTAATTTTAAATTATACGTAGATTCCTTTTTGTAGTTAATTTAACTGCTTTACAACCGTCGGTAGCAGCACCGTGATGTCACAATCTTTTTTCTTGCATTATTGTATAAAATATTATCGTACTTCTCGTCATTCTGAATTCATGGTGTCGATACACAGGAGGGGAAGTTGGGAGGGGAAGAGGGGGGCTAGAGAGGTTTGCAGGTAAATCTTGGGTCCTAATATTTGACTTTTTCTAGTTGTAATTGCAGTTTCAAATAAGGAAGAAACGGTTGTGATTTTTTTCATCTTTTTTTTTGGGGCGACGGTAAATTCAATCAAGTTAAAATTAAAAACTGATAAGAGAGCACCTTTACTTTAGTAACCCTGCAAAGTTTCGGCACATCAAAAGTAATAACAGCTGAGAAAATGTAATTTAAAACATTACAAATGTGCAGATGTTTGGATGCCTATTGCCCTAGTCATACAAACATCTGTAAGTTTTTCATTTTTTCAACTTTTCAGCTGATATAACACCTAATACGCTGAAAATACCCAGGGTTACTAATGTAAAGTTGCTGTTTCGATTTGGTAAATTTTAACTCGTTCAAATCCGTTGCCGCCATTTTGGATAAGGGTCTATTCTTACCTGTAACTTTCGTCCCTCATCCCTTTCATTAGTTTTGCTTATGAATACACATACATACTGCATGCTACAATCTGAGACTTTTTTACAGCTGAATTGTCACCAAACAAGTAATAAAGAAGGTGTTTTCAGATTCATTCGTTACGTTAATTGACCGTAAATAAACGCAATGAACCCTTTATGCCGCGTACGCAGTCCGCACACACTCTAGTACTGTTTGTTGAGTTTCTTTCCTTGCCGAAACGAAGTAGATAAGTTGGGGGATAGAGAGCAGCATAACTTTGTCGTAAAACAATTGCCTTCAAACGCGCAGCGGGTGCAAATGAACTCTCTTTTGCCTTTTCTGAAGAAAGTGAGTAGTGGGGCAATGAGACCGCCCTTAAGTCTAAGCATTTGATGCGTTTAGGGCCTCCTAGCCACAATTGTAGGAAATAAATCAGAAAATAATAAATACCAATCAATTGATGTTTTCGAGGATACTACGATCTTCGATCGACACGATCGCCAACACGATCTCCGACACGATCTGATGATCATCACGATCAACACTATCGTATATCGTTAAGAAACGATGAAAACGAGTGCGTTGTTGACAACGAGCGCGATGTTTCGAAAGATCGTGACAACCAGCTTATTGTACGATTGAATTGATAGAACGAGGACGTTTATTTTAACGTGCTCGTTGTACTCGAATTTAACGATAACGTGCACGTCACTTTTGACGTTATCGTTGTCCTCGATTTTAACGATAACGTGCACGTCATTTTTGACGTTTATCGTTATTTGTTACACGCTCCGGCTGTGTAATTTAGCCGTGAGCGATGCTGATACTGCTAGAATTCAGATGATTGGCCTAGCGACACAATTTTTTTTTTCCTCCGGATTCTTAGAGCTTCAGGAGATGCTTGGAAAGCTATAGAAATGTTTAAAGATTTCGAGGTATGATGACGGCTTCGTTTGACTCCGTGGCAAATTGCTTCGGAGTAAGACAGTGCAATTTCATTGAAAAGAAAGCAGTTTTGAAATGTTGCCCAGATTTTTTTCCACTGGATATTAAATTCCTAAACGTGGGAGTTAATTGCCGTGGTTTCCGGATTACGATGGTTAATCTTACTAAAATGGAATTTTCGACACTTTTGAAAAAAACTTGCCGTTTCTATGGCTCTAGGCTTTTTTTCAAACGTTTTTTTTTTGAATAGAAAAAATCTATTATAGTTAAACTTTCATTGCATAATAATTATAGGGCTATAGGCGGCTAGTGATTTTCTAATCACAGCCGCCTATGGACAAAGGTAAATGAAACCCCTGTGGCAGCCAATATCATAGGCTCAGACAGAACCGGTAACACTTTCGCTCGCTTTGCACACGAGTGTTATGGGTACGATTGATGTTTTGCAAGTTCTCAAAATTGCACGAGCCGTGACCATAAGTCACGAAACATACGATTTTTTGCTTATCATATATTCAACAAAATTACCACACCCAAAATTACTGTTTCCATGGCAACTTTTGTATTGAACTCTATAACCTCTATTGCAATTTATAACCTATTTATCCATTCGCCAAGGACCAATCAGAAGCGCCATATTCTTTTGAAATTTATAACAAACGTGGTTATCACATAATTTTATTTATGCCCCGAATCTTCTGTTGATTTAGATGAGCTGGTTGACGGTTTTACCCAGCCTTTAACTACAGCCCTGGATAAGCACGCTCCACAGAAGTTTAATTACTGCCTGGTACACTGATGAAATTGCTGATGCAAGGAAGCAACGTCGTCGAGCTGGCACTGAGCTGAGCGTCGCTGGCGTCGCATAAAAGATTCTGAAGACAGACTTACATACGTCAAAGCTTGTAAGTCTGTCAATTCTCTCATTTATCACGCAAAATCAAGTCAATGTATCACCGTTGTTTGAAAGAACAAAGGTAATCAGAAAGGTTTGATTACTACCCTCAACAAGCTTCTTCATCGGAATTCTGGAAAGGTGTTACCTTCTTCTTCGTCTGATATCAAATTGGCAGAACAGTTTGCTAATTCTCTACTAAAAAAGTTTCTTCTATCTACAAGGCCTGACTGAAAGTAGTGTGAACCTCCACTGTAATCCTTCTTCTGCAAAAGTTCCTGATGTGTCCTTGTCATCCACATTATCTCAGATTATCTGACTTAAAGCCTTTTATCATCTGGCGAACTGACTTCCGGTTTGAGAAAAACCTAAATTTTCGGTGGTCTTTATACTGAATTAATTTTTTTTTACATGGCACGTTTCACCCCCAAATACAGAATATAGCTAGGCATTGATTTTTTTCAAATCGTCTTTTTTGAAAAAGTTATGGGTATTTCAGTATCGTTTATGTCTTTAAAAAGAACATTTTTCAAAATAAAAAGAAAACCATGCTTGTCTGGATGCAAAAACGAAAACAAATTATAAAACCACCGATTAAATACCCAAATTGCGTAGCACGGAGACGAATTTAGAGTTTTCTTTTATTGGTCACGTGACCATGGGCGTGGCATGATGACGTCATAGTTAGGGTCATTGGCTTACAAAAGTTGGAAAATGACCAAAATAATGCCAAATTTTCACAAATTACTTAACCATTACATCCTTAGCAACGCACCCCAAAAAATACGTCAGTGGGCCCTTAACTGGTGCAAAATGACATCTTAATGGCCTTAGATGGCCGTCTTGCTGTTGTCCTATTACTACTGGACCTGCCGGCAGTTTTTGACACTGTTCAATACTCCACTCTGCTGTCTAGACTCCAGTCATGCTATGGTATTGCTGGTCTGGCTCTGGCGTGGATGGAATCGTACTTATGTAATGTAATCGTTAGCAATCTGTGGCTATTCAGTATCTTCCTCTCACGATCTACATTTTGATGTACCGCAAGGATCTGTATTGGGACCGGTGCTCTTCTCTCTTTATACTGTACCTATAACTGACATTATCCGAAGTCATGGTCTAAAGTATCACCTTGATGCTCATGACACACAGCTGTACTTGGCATTCCATCCCGCCTGTAGTGAGGACCTCGTTACAGCTACGTCATGTCAGGGGCACCCAACGACTAATTTGTTGTAAAATGTATTATTATACCCCAGTTAATGAAAATAAATGTTATTAAGGCATTTTCAGGTGTTTTTCAGTGTTTCTGGGAAAACATTATCTTTTCCTTTTTCCCAGCAAGAAACACAAGAAATTTCCCAGCCAGCTAGATAAAATTGGTTGGTTTCCCAGCCAGCTAGCTGATCAAATTTATTTCCCAGCCAGGAATTCCACGCGCTTTCAAATCCCTCGATCCGAAACGACCGAACAAAAGCGACAAAACCGGGACAAAACAGGTTTTTTCCGCAAGCGCAATCACTCTGACCAGCCGTCGTATGTTTGTGACTACTCTCTGGGAGAGGGAAGGGGTTCTTTTTTTTTTTTTTTTTTTTAGTCGTCCTCAGTCCTCAGAGTTTCTACAGCCAGCTCGGATTGAAATGCTAGAAAAAGTCAGTAATTCCCAGGCAAAACCTCTATCAATGAAGAGATTTCCCAGCCAGCTCATCGAAACACCTGTATTTTTTTCAGCCAGCAAGATTCCTCTGGGGAACAGATAATGTGAGGAACAGATTCGTTTGGTGCCCCAGGGGCACCCAACGACCAATTTGTTTTAAAATGTATTATTATACCCCAGTTAATGAAAATAAATGTTATTAAGGCATTTTCAGGTGTTTTTCAGTGTTGCTGGGAAAACATTATCTGTTCCTTTTTCCCAGCAAGACACACAAGAAATTTCCCAGCCAGCTAGATAAAATTGGTTGGTTTCCCAGCCAGCTGATGAAATTTATTTCCCAGCCAGGAATTCCGCGCGCTTTCAAATCCCTCGACCCAAAACGACCGAACAAAAGCGACAAAACCGAGACAAAACAGGTTTTTCCGCAAGCGCAATCACTCTGACCAGCCGTCGTATGTTTGTGACTACTCTGTGGGAGAGGGAAGAGGTCCCTTTTTTTTTTCTTTTTTTTCTTTTTAGTCGTCCTCAGTCTTCAAAGTTTCTACAGCCAGCTCGGGTTGAAATGCTAGAAAAAGTCAGTAATTCC
>NC_090891.1:43486680-43489180 GCF_036669925.1 Montipora capricornis | reverse complement strand
GCGTAAGGCTTCCCGGAGGTGGGGAATTTGGCCTTTGCCTGGGTAGAGTGGGGAAAATTGAACCGGAAGTGTCAGGTTTCAAAGGACTGTTTTTCGGTCGCTGAAGTCACTAACAGCTATAAATAAGTGTTTGGAAGAGATGGACGAGTTTAGCGGCTATCCTAAAAATCTAATTCTTGGATTTCACATGACGTCACGGCCGCCATGTTTGTGTCCACAAACAATAAAATGGCGGCCATGCTCGTGCCCCGATCCAATCCTCCGGGAATTGAAAGCTATTATTATGCTTACGTCTTCTTTTGTTTTCGTTGAAAAACATGGCTGTTGATCACGTGAGTGAAACCCAACAAAAGATGGCACATTGTCTGAAGTAAATTTTTCCTCACGAGATAATAATACCCGCTTTGTTACAACTTATCATCCAGCAGTAAAATATCTTAAACATTTGATGCAAGAATGTAGTTTAATACACAATCAGTCAATGCTGAAAAACATTTACAAAACGCGTCCTATCATATCATATGAACAGAGGAGGAAAATCACTTAAAGACTTACTAGTAAGAGCAAAACTTTGACGGCACATATTACAGCGTCGCAACCGCAAACAACCACATCGAAGTCAGAGCTGGTCTGTCATGATCTGTTCTCTGGCATTAATTAAATAATTCAATTTCAAACCCTCTTTGATAGTTTCAATACTGAAGTTGTGTTTTTGTAGTAACTCAAGTCTGGTAAAAGCGGCATCATCATATATAGGGTCACAAAACATGTGTTGGCATGTTTATACACAAGCTTTATTAAAGACGACAGGAGCCGACGACGATTGTTCTTTAGGAGAGGCATTTGACAGACAAATCCGACGATAGTGTAGGGAATTTGAACACAATTGCTAATCTTTTACAGTTTTATTCGATCACAGTCTTGCTTGACACAGACTGAACTCTCACAATTAATCAATCAATCAATCAATCAATCAACCAACCAATCAATTACAATCTTTATTTACGTGTCTAGGGGTACTTAGGGATTTAATAAGGCTAGGCCACAACACCGGGAACCTTGTGCCCTGCTCTTATCGAATAGTGTCGGGGGAGATTTAAAGTTCCACAGAATTTATGAAAAAGGATTGGGAGACGGGGCATACGGTTTGGCCTTGTTCTAAAAGACTTGAAAGTCCCACCATCTGCAGAAGTAATTACAGAGGCAGAACTTTCTCCTCGTTAAAGGGGCACTGTCAAGGTTAAATTTACTGTCGGTGTAAAAATCTAAATTAGTACTCTAGCTCACACGTACAACATTCCTGACAACTCACTGAGATGATACGAAATATAACGTGGCACAAAGAGCTATTCGTATTTAAGTTTTAGCGCCTTTCAGACGACGTCCCTAAAATTGAAAAAAAGTGACCATTTTTTTCAAATTCCAATCCATTTCCATCCTCCCCATCCTTGGCTGTAAACAACAGAGAATAGCTTCAGTGCACTTCAAAGGCATTGGCAACAAAACTACAGCATTATTTTCTGGTCTTCACTGATGCAAAGACGTCTTTTAGTGTTTTGTATTTTGACTAAAATAGCATGACACTACCACTTTGACGACCTCCTTTTAACTTCCTTAACGACCCTGCGTATTGGTACGGCCCCGGAGTCGAACTCACGACCAGCCGCTCGTTAGTCCGATGCTAAACTAACCAAGCAAACCGGCCTCGAGCCAATCTCTGAAAAAATCACAAGCTCTCAAAATTATTAGAAATTTTACAACTTCCTGGAGCACATAACAATTTCGAATTCCTGCATCTCTCTTAACGATTCTCTTACTGATTGGTTCTTCCAAACACCCTACAGATATTTAGGAACAAAATTGACAATCACTCCAGTTCCCACGTAATCAACGATTGCAACTTCCGGTTTCCAACAGTGGGAATAAGTGATAGCGACCCCACCCCCCCCCCTCCCTCCCTCCCCGCATTCAACCCTCTGAGACTTTTTTCATACATTTTTGAAACTGTAGCATTTTATCCCGCTAAACTTTATTTTGACTCCGAAAAATTAGAATGGTGTCACTTAACGCAAGTGAAATATTAAGTGTAAAGTCTTTGAGATGAAATCTGGTTTACATTTCATGAAAAATTAAAAGTGTATTACTTCAACCCGTTTTAGGACAAGGGCAATGGCAGAACAGAACACCCAGCCGCCATCTTTCGTTGATCATACCTCGTTATTCTCTCCACAGTTCCTGGATTTTCTTGTCCAGTGTTTAACACAGAAATAAACACCAATACGAGAGCCATTGGGAAAAATAACAGCACCCCAATCGCCACCCACACTTCGTCTTCATCCTTCTCACCATTGATGAAATACACAAGCGGGAAGGTTACCAAGGGCAGGACACGGACGATCTCGACGACAACTGGAAGAATCTGCAAAGACAAAACGAAGGACGGAAAGGAGGAATTTAAACGTCCTTTATTGTCTAATCACTCCGCAGAAAAACAAATACA
>NC_090891.1:43474180-43481680 GCF_036669925.1 Montipora capricornis | reverse complement strand
GTAATTACATCTGCAAATGGTTAGACTCTCTAGTCTTCTCGGATAAGGATGATAAGCTGGAGGTCACGTCTCACAACTCTTCAATGTTCATAATCCTGCGGGACGTAAAAGAACCCGCACACTTGTCGCAAAGAGTAGGGCATGTAGTTCCCGGTGTTGTGGTCTGGTCTTTCTGGTCTGGATAGGGTAGGGTGGAGCACCTCGCATAGGACTTCGAGTCCTTGTTGTGCTCCTTCCCTCTGGGCAGGTTTGCCCAGTAGAAGAGACAAACCAGATGTCTCGTAAAACATACATACCACAGAGGACAGACCACAACACTGGGAGCTCCATGCCCTTCTCTTTGCAAACAGTGTGTGGGTTCTTTTATGTCCGACTGGGTTATGAACATTGAGGGGTTGTGAGGCGGGGTCTACGGTTTATCGTCCTTATCCGAGACGACTAGACAGTCTACCCATTTGCAGATGTCATTACAAAGGCAGCACTTTTTCCTCAGTTATTAAAGTCCGAGAAAAGTTTTGATCCCGCGACCTCCCGCACGGTAGTCCGATGCTCAATAAACTGAGGCGACCGGTCAGCGGTATTTCTTTACAATACACTCTGTGGCAACATAAAAATTACATTAAAAAATCCAGGTTTTGTCAAGTAAAAAGTATATTGGGGGATGGAATAAATTAGCCTGTTTGCAGACTCAACGCGTGAAATGTTCTGTCGCAATATTAGACGAATCAGCGAAGGATATCAATTATGCCGAGTAAAAGAAGAGTATTGTTCGCGGCAGATCATATTGGTGGGGAAAATGTGAATATTTGGTGCAACTCCCATCTTTTGTTTCAGTAAATCAATAGGCCTGCGGGTCCCCTGGCAAACGCCATCTGTTTGTCAGAATTTCGTTAGTTCCTAAACTTAAATTTGCGAGAGTAGGTTATTTCCAAGGAAAAAGATAGAGAGCGAGACTAGGAGAAAAAAGAGAGGCTCTTGAAGAATTTACTTACCTCCCAATACCATTTCAGTTTACGCAGAGTCTGGACATCGGAAACCAAGGAAGACCCCATTCCCAGTCCTAACACGACTTGTAACTGCTTAAATTTCACCGTTGAGCTTTCGTAAGCCCCCATGTTTCGTGCGACTGCTGCAGCTGATGTTGCCATGGCAATTGACAGGTCGATGTCTTTTGGGTACAGCTTGTTCTCGAACTGTTCCTTGCCATCGGGGCGGTCAAGACGTTCAATTACGTCCGGTGACATGACAAGGAGTTCGTATTTCCGCTCTTCTGTTTGGTCTAAGGACCATTCGTTGACCACGACGTTTGATATGTACTGTGGTACCATCTTCGACCCGAGATCTCCCAAGGTGAGTGGCCCTGATTGATTCCGTTCGTGGTCCGTGTCCGATGTCCCTGATTGTGGTACCATCTCCGACCCGAGATCTCCCGAGGTGAGTGGCCCTGATTGTGGTACCATCTCCGACCCGAGATCTCCCGAGGTGAGTGGCCCTGATTGTGGTACCATCTCCGACCCGAGATCTCCCGAGGTGAGTGGCCCTGATTGATCCCTCTTCCCCCGTTCGTGGTCCGTGTCCGATGTCCCTTTGCAAACTTTACACGAAACCAAAAATATATCTTCCCAGCCAATCCCTTTGCAACCGCACTTACCAACACTTTCGGGTGTGTAAAACGCTCGCTGAAGCCGCCACCTGTAAGGAAAAGTAAACTCTACAACTTAGTAGGTGATTTTAGGTATTGTTCTTATTCACAAAACTCCTACGCAGAAAAGGTTCTCCCGTCGATAATCTCTTTTAATTACAGCTTTTTAAAAACTGTTCTTAAAGGTTTTTCTGCCATCGAAAGGTTCAACGTTGGTTCACCTCCCATAATTGGAAAGAAACGTCGGGTCTTCCTTAGCAAAAAGCTACATGTCCACATGTTTGGACGATTTCATGCCGAACAATCCAGTATCCTGTGTCAATATGTCCGATCTTCTAAAATCATAACTCAGTGATTTAATTAGCATTTATATTCGTTCCCGGTGAAGATAGTAGGAAAGAACTCGAAAATGACTGAAAACGCTTCGTTCACTGTGTCTTATGAATCGTATTTACATGTAAATAATCAACCTCGTTCCCGGGGTTCTCTCCTACCCGTTTCCACTGAGCGAAAGAGAGAGAGACCCTGGTTGGGTCTGCTCACGTGGCTCCAGAACAAGACCCGTGACCAGACCCAACCAGGGTCTCCCTACGTGTAGGAGAGAGAACCTTGGATCGAGTTTGGTAAATAATGTAAACGTCAGTTTTTTCCCTGGTCATTTGACTCTTGCAACTGGGGAGGGAATTCAAGAGCTGATTCAATTCTCGTCCTCTTTCGGTCAGGCCTAGAATAACATTCCCTCTCTCTAATTCCAAACTGCAAAGTTTCAGAAATTTCAAAGAACTGCGTGCTCAAGGAGAGATTGTTCATTAACATGCCAGGCTGCTGCCGTGAGCCAAAAAACCGCTGTATTTGTATTAACTGTGAAAGGTCACTTTTTCACGTACCTGTTAAACAAGTACACAAGCCGTTGTTGAAGTGCTCCTAGGGCAGGGATGATCCACATCACAAAACCGAAAGCAAACATGAGACGGTAGAATAAAGTATCGGAGTACGGCACACCGAAGGTAGGCTGTCGGTAAACTTTCCAGTAAATAATGTAGGAATACATGTAAACCACAACAACAAAGGAGGCCTTTTGTCTGAGAACTGGAAAGAAGGCCCAGATGGCAAAGCTAAAGAAAAGGACGAGTAACTGCGTCCAGTTTGGGGTGTTATCGAAAAGAAACTGAATGCAAAATGGAATGAAAGTAAACGCAAACAACAAACCGGAGGTACTTGACAGCAAGTTAACTTGATGGCGATACTTCGAAATGCACCGAGACTGAGACAAAAGGAAGAAAATGAAAAATAACCCAGCTAAGACAGAAAACAAGACAATACAATTGTAAGCATTGGTTCCTATCTCGATCTCACAGTCTGGTTGAACTGGGAGCTCATCTTTATCAACTGTCTTATTAGGAGGAAGCGATGTAGTTGGATGATCTGGGCACTTGAATTTTGCTCGCATATAATTTCCAAAGAGAAAATCTATGGCATAAGCAACCGGGAAAGCGTAACAACCCCACATAAATAATGGCATAAGGACACAAACAAAAAGAATCAATAACACGATTAAGACGGTATCAACAATGCCATGAAGAGGTATCTGCCAATTGCACATCAACCCGGATCTGTTCTTCATGTGCTCGAAAAATTCCTCGTGCCATTCTGGGTCATCAACATTTTTATTCCTATATTTCCAGTCCACGTACGCCGAGCCTGTGTAACCGCCCCCAGACACGCAGCTTAGGAAGTCGATCGTGGTCTTTCGTTGTAAGAGCCTGCGCAAAACGCCTGAACAGAATGCCGCTGACCGGATACCGCCACCAGAAAACGCGAGGCCTGTCTCCCTGCCCGTAGTCATCTCTGCTGTTGGAGGAAGGTTTTAAATGGCAATAAATAAAATATCGCTTTTTCAGTGATAATCTCTATGATAGAGATTGCAAACCTCTTGATCAAGTAACGAACCCGGGCTTTTCTATCTATAGCGATCTTTGCTCACCTCAATCCCCTAAAAGCTTTTTAGCAATTATCTCTATGGTAGAATGGAGGGCGATAATTTTTTATTTATTCATGGTGAAGATTTGGAGGCAACTTCTTCTAATCAAAGCCTTGTCGTCAGTGTGGCTTCGTTTCACGAATCGCAAAAGTTTAGAGAGAAGAATCGTGCATACGGAACCCGCGCCCGCAATGCGCGCGGCAGTCAAAACGGTGCTATCCTGTCAATCATTTTCCCTTTCACTGGAAACGGTGCATTTCTGTGCGTAAACGACGTTGTTGTCGATCTTCCCTGGCGAAAGGACGCCAACAAAGTCTTTTTTCGCGAAGTTAACGCAAACAAATAAATTATCCATACAGTTCGGACGTCTTCTAACACTTGGTTCAAAAATACTAGACTGAAGTCGTCTTAAAATAGTTAGAAAAAGCACAAATAACAGACAAAGCAGAACAGCTGACGTTCGAATCGCCGCTCGCTGGCAAACCAGTTTTGGCGCCAAAGTTCGTTCACAAAAAAGTTGCCACAAAATCTGTTAAATGGTTTTCTGGCCCTTTAATTGAGAACAATTGACTTGACGTCGAATAGGACAGATCTTCCCGCGCGCTGAGTTCTGATTAGTCAATTTAAATTTCAGTAGCTCTTGCTGTATGCACGGAAGTCGGATGAAAAATAGTCGAGTTTCTTCTCAAAAACGGCAGGCCACTTATCTGAATTGTAGATCTCGAATTGCCCGAACGACATATTTTTGGAAAAAATGGCATCATGAAATACGTACACGGAAATGTACTGGGTAAACGTACAAGTGCGCATGTTTGAAATTAAAACTAACCTAGGTTCGACCCAGGTTTTAGTTCACACGACACTTCTTCAAAAATAACCCATGCAGGTTCGACCTGGGTCGAACCTACTTGCGGAGATGGGTTGGATTTAACACAGGTCGACCCGGGTTAGCAGTAGGCATTTATAGATTATGCTAGTAAAAGTGGTATATTATGCTAGTAGCATTGCTTTTTTTTTGGCCAAATTATGCTAACATTATGCTCTTTTTTCCAAATTATGCCACCGTTTTTTTAAATTATGCTCTTTGAAAAAATGCAAATAAGTCCAAAATATATATTTTTTAACTAGAAGCCGTTCGTCTACAGGAAAGAAACGCAACAAATCCACAATTAATTTCAAATAAACATGTGGTTCAGGTTAACATGCACACTAATACTAGATAAATGTGACTTCCGGTTTCGGTGCATCTCAGACCCGGGCTCAGTGCTTCACAGTGAACTACAAATGCTACTAGTTTAACTAAAACTTTAACTATCGATTAAGGTCACCAAGTGCTTGGGACTAGAGACAAAAATTATCAAATAATAGCATCAAAAATGATCTGATGCGCAAATTATGCTAGCATTGCTACTTGGCAGAAATTATGCCAGTTTGCTCGAATTATGCCAAAAATTCTGCTAGCATAATCTATAAATGCCTAGTTAGCAGCGTTCACATGACGATAACTAACCCGGGTTAATTTGAGCCCGGGTCCAACCTAGGTTAGTTTACGCCGTGTGAATAGGGCTAAAAACGTCTCGTATCTGCCGTGTCTGTTCGAAAAGGCTTTGCATTTGGGTCGCTGTATCAAAGATACGACAATTTTTTGGAGAACATAACATTTATCGAGACTCTACAGGATCACTGATCAGAACCATGCTAGTACCATTTCCTTTTTTGGTCCACAAGTCCTCGCGTGTAGAGAAATCCACGACACATGCGCGTCAAGGAACACGTTACCATAATGCGCCGAAGGGAATACAAGAAGGGAATACAATACAAGAATTAAGTTCGACTCAGGCACGGCTTTGTCGCAACATTGAAACTATTTTACGACGGTAAAGCTCCGTAAGACAGTTAAGCACCGCAGTTGCTGGACTTGCTTTCAAACGGCGTGCTATTGTCGTAAAATGAAATGTTTTGATTATTATTGCAAGGCAGTGCGGCCAGTCGGTTAAAGCGCTTGCCTTGACATGCGGGGATCCCGGGTTCAAGACATGTTCTGATCACTGGTTGAATTTGTTCCTGGTAGTCCCTGGTTCAACTTCTTAGCTGCACTTGTAAATAGCCAACTAGCTTGCCTCCGGCCAGTTGGGATTCTTAACAGTTGTTGTTGAATATTCTGTTCTGTCGTGATTGTATTTCATTGGCCCTGAAAAGGCCCAATGGGGAGTGGTCAATTAAGTATGTAATGTAATATAATTATGCAATTTGATGTCATTCTAAACATAGTTAGTAGTTCTAAACATAGTTAGTTGTGGGAAATAAATTACCGTCGATTATGAAGCCTAAAAACGCTCAATTTAACGTTCATTCGATGCTATTGATCTAAATAACGCAAGATACATAGCCGGGATTAACCGCGAGTGTTAAGCGAACGAGATCTTCTACTGAAATTTAGACATGAAAAACATGATGCCGGGATTGAAGGGCATTTTTAGCTGTGCCTTAACCATCATTTTATCGCTTTTGTCTCATGTTTGTGTTTATGAGACACGCAAATAATTTTCGTTCCATACTGGATAAATTATTTCAACTGAAAACGCGAGTTACATGTAGTGCCTGACACAAATTATCTTCGCAGCATAATATATCTTTTTTTAACCAGTTGCTCACGAAGGCGGTATTATTAAATATTCAATCGAGTTGAAAACTTTCTGTAAATGCTATTGATCTAAATAACGCAAGATACATAGTCGGGGTTAACCGCGAGTGTTAAGCGAACGAGATCTTCTAGTGAAATTTAGACAGGAACAACATGATGCCGGGGTTGAACGGCATTTTTAGCTGTGCGTTACACCATCATTTTATCGCCTTTGTCTCATGTTTGTGTTTATGAGACACGCAAATAATTTTCGTTCCATACTGGACTGAAAAACGCGAAAGTGGGTTTTCGACTTATATAATACCAGGCAGTGGTACAATGCATCGAACTTGCGAATAGCTTAATTAAGCTTTTGAATGAGGCTTACCTGATCGAGTACTCATATGTGATCAGTGCCTTGTCGATCCCTCAGAGAGCACCAAAATTACAACTCGTACCAACAAATTGTAATAAGAAAACCAAAAATTCCCTGTACGGCAAACAAAGAGAGTTTTGCACTCGATTATCTGTTTTGAATAACAATTCATTAAGCGTCATCACTTATCGCCTCTTAAAGATACGTGCAGAAATTTGCATTCCAAGTATAAAGCGGTTGACAAAAAGGAGTTTGCAAAGGGAAATATCAATATTCGATGGATCGATGCTCCTTTTGGCTAGTTGTTCTGAAATCTGCTCAGAACTAACCTCGGAACTGCGGACTAATCGAAACTAAAGGCTGAAAATATTTTGCCTCAACAAACTCGCGACACCAATATCCGGGCATAATATAAATAAAACTAGGGGAAATCGAAGCTTAGGCGAGTGCGTTCGATGTTTGTAGGACGGTACAGGTTTGGTACAGGTAGCAACTGAGGGGGGAGGTTGGATGGTTCGTGCGATAGGAAAATGTTATTACAGTGGAACCCCGATACAACGATCCTCGATATAACGATATCCCCGGTAAAAAGATAAACATGCTATGTCCCGGCAAAAGTTACAGTAAAATGTATGGGACAGAACCCCGATATAACGATCTTCAGTATAACGATATTCCCGATATAACGCTGAGTTCTTAGCGTACCGAGCGTAAAATCTTCCCCGATATAACGATATTACAGCATCAGTACACAGATACAACTTCAAATGTTTAAGTTTTGTTTTGTTTCCCTTTTACGATTCATACCACAGACTTTGTTGTGTAACCTTGATAACGTAAAATGCTTTGCAAATTATGAGTCATTTGATACTCATTAC
>NC_090891.1:43409180-43434180 GCF_036669925.1 Montipora capricornis | reverse complement strand
CAGCCACTCGCTTGTTTACCGGTATGCATTCCGTTTCTGAATAGAGCTTCAAACCAGAATTAGTTGGCGTTTACACACGCAAAATATTAACCTAGGTAAGTAAACTCCAATACCTCGGTAGCACGCTCAAGTCTAAACACGGCATTAATGACAGATGCGGACATACAACACTTTGGGAGGTCATCTAGTAACTAAATATTTTGAGCAAGAGCCGACACAACGTAGAGTGCAACTACGCGGCAGTTGCTAAAATTGCGTTCACAACTGCGAGGATCATAGCTTCACTTGATTTCGTATCCGCAGTTCAATATATGATTCATTTCATATATCATTTCGTTCGTAGATTTGATTTTGTAATGATCGTTATTTAGGCTGCCCAATTGGCCAACCGAACGCAAATATATTCTTAACCTTTCATTGACGTTCGATCCAACGTGACCGAGGAATCGATCCCTTGTATTCTTGTGGCAGCATCCTTTGAAGACCGAGGCATTAACGTTACACGCTCCGGCTCTGTAATTTAGCCGTGAGCGATGCTGATACTGCTAGAATTCAGATGATTGGCCTAGCGACACAATTTTTTTTTTCTCCGGATTCTTAGAGCTTCAGGAGATGCTTGGAAAGCTATAGAAATTTTTAAAGATTTCGAGGTATGATGACGGCTTCGTTTGACTCCGTGGCAAATTGCTTGGTAGTGAGACAGTACACCATTACTGTGCTTCGGAGTAAGGCAGTGCAATTTCGTTGAAAAGAAAGCAGTTTTGAAATGTTGCCCAGATTTTTTTCCACTGGATATTAAATTCCTAAACGTGGGAGTTAATTGCCGTGGTTTCCGGATTACGATGGTTAATTTTTACTAAAATGGAATTTTCGACACTTTTGAAAAAAACTTGCCGTTTCTATGGCTCTAGGCTTTTTTTCAAACGTTTTTTTGAATAGAAAAAATCTATTATAGTTAAACTTTCATTGCATAATAATTATAGGGCTATAGGCGGCTAGTGATTTTCTAATCACAGCCGCCTATGGACAAGGGTAAATGAAACCCCTGTGGCAGCCAATATCATAGGCTCAGACAGAACCGGTAACACTTTCGCTCGCTTTGCACACGAGTGTTATGGGTACGATTGATGTTTTGCAAGTTCTCAAGATTGCACGAGCCGTGACCATAAGTCACGAAACGTACGATTTTTTGCTTATCATATGTTCAACAAAATTACCACACCCCAAATTACTGTTTCCATGGCAACTTTTGTATTGAACTCTATAACCTCTATTGCAATTTATAACCTATTTATCCATTCGTCAAGGACCAATCAGAAGCGCCATATTCTTTTGCAATTTATAACAAACGTGGTTATCACATAATTACTGGGTTGCCAAACCCAGTCGGAATCTGCGTAGAATTTCGTCGTTTTATTTTTTTCCGTGTCGGTAAAAGTCTTGCCTGTCACTCCCCTGCTTAGTGGTGTCATTGTGCATAGTGTCTTCTTTGCGTATTTTGTTAGGTTTGAGGGCGCTGGGGTAATGCGTAGATTTCTCTGGTGCACACGGGAGGACATTTAATTATAGACCTAATCGGCTAACTCAATGTTGTACCCAATTCAAATCTCCCTGGACTAAGATTCTTTGTGTATTGTATTTGCATGATAATGTAGCATTCATATTTAAATGATATGGAAATACCTCGAACAAAACGTTTTATTCCCAAAGGGTTTGAATTGGGTACAACATTGAGTTGGCCGATTAGGTCTATTAACCTGGAATGACGTTGAAGGTCATTGCAACGCAAATGGCGTTTTAGTGCATCTTTAAACAAAATATGCCCTTATGGATCTCAAGAATGGAACGTCAATTGGATAAACAACTTAGGCGATGAAAAATAAATACCTGGAATCTTTAAAGCGACGAGTAATGGTCTTCGACGACAATTTCATTTTTCGCCGTTGGATATCAATCAAGCTTTAACTTGGTACTATATACAACACTGAAGTCAAATAGCAATTCTTTTATGGATTTAACATTTTATGACTCAACTCAGCAAAGGTAAAAAAAATTAAAAATGTGACAGTGAAAAATTATTTGAATGAAAGCTTGTTGTTTCTTTTGTGCTCTATTGTTTACCGTCAAGGTTCTTTCGAAAAGGGTTTGATGTGAACTGTCAAAAATTTATTTAATTGCGTATGCTTTGTGATTGTGTGTTTCGTTTGCACGCACGCAACTGAAATAGGAAGGGTTTCTTGCCTCTTAATCGCAAATATGTTGTTTGTTTCAATAAATGTTTCGCTGGAAAAGATTTCTGTGAAATTTCCAGCTTTTGTAAACTTATCATGTTGTGCAATTTTCGAGCTTAACAAATTTGCATACATGTGTTGAAATGTGATACGGGGAGAATTATTGTGGTAGCGCATAAGTCACGAAAATAAACAGGTCCAAAATCTACGGAGCCCTGTTAGTGCCACCCGGGTGTGCATATACTTTTTATTTTTTACTTTGGACGTGACTCTTGTTTTTATTTGTGTGAGTGGCGCGACTTTTTTTATTTGGCGCGACTTTTTTTAATTTGGCGCGACTTTTTTTGTTTGGCACGACTTTTTTTTAATTGGCGCGACTTTTCTTAATTTGGCGCGACTTTTTTTAATTTGGCGCGACTTTTTTTGTTTGGCGCGACTTTTTTTATTTGGCGCGACTTTTTTTAATTTGGCGCGACTTTTTTTGTTTGGCACGACTTTTTTTTAATTGGCGCGACTTTTCTTAATTTGGCGCGACTTTTTTTAATTTGGCGCGACTTTTTTTGTTTGGCGCGACTTTTTTTATTTGGCGCGACTTTTTTTTAATTGGCGCGACTTTTCTTAATTTGGCGTGACTTTTTTTTTTTGGCGCGACTTTTTTTGTTTGGCGCGACTTTTTTATCTGGCGTGTCTTTTATTCCGGCACCTGGGTACGGACCTTATGTATCCCTTATTATAGTGTAATAAATATTGTAAGCAATAATCCTATAAACCCTTGTATACCCCTACATACCCTTGTATACCTCTATATACCCTCAAGAGAGGATGAGGTCAGAGAACGGATCCCCCTGCTCCACCATAGTTTTTTAAAAATCTATTTTTAGTTTAAGTTCTCGTTCCCAATGCCGCGCTTAACTAAAGTTTCTTTCCGTTATTACAACTGGCAAATCAGGTGCATGTGTATAGGAGAGGAGGGGGGGGGGGATCTGCTCGCTTACCTCATCCTCTTCATACTCTTGACTACCCTTGTAAACCCCTATATACCCTTGTAAACACTTGTATACTCCTATACTGCCTATATACCTTTGTGGACCCTATATACCCTTGTATACCTCTGTGTACTCTTTATACCTCAGTATACCCCGAAAAAGGGTGATTTATGTAGCTGGCAACTGCCATTCCACTTAAGATCTCGTTCTCATCTACAATATATTTAGCAGCTCGACTTCGTTACGCCCCAGGAAGTAGTTCCACTATTTTCCACCACCTAGTTTCATCCTGTAGTACAGAAATGGGTTTGTCAAATGAGTTGATATCTCATATTGACCACCATAGAGAAAATTGAAAGCTAACGTTTCGAGTGTTATTGATAAAAAACTACGAAAGCATCCAAAAGCTTGTGTATCTTACTAATTCTCCGAAAGTCACGCTTCAAAACCGAAGCAATTATGTCAGTTTTTTGCTGCTTTATGAGACGGTCCGATAATGGAATATGGATGCCCAGTATGGCACACTGGATTACCTAACTACCTCAGCGACACTATCAAAAACATCGGTCCAGAAGAGAGCATCTTTTACTACAAACTCCGATTTGAAATATACGGACACAATTACAACGGCTTTTTAACTCTTTGTAAGGGATATATAGGTACTCATGTCCAGAAATGTACTTAAAGGTATACAAGGGCACGCAGAAGTATACAAGGGTTTATGCAGGAGTATATAGAGTCCACAAAGGTATATAGGCAGTTTAGGAGTATACAAGGGTATCATGAAGTGTTTACAAGGGTATATAGGGGTTTATATGGGTAGTCAAGGGTATGAAGAGGATGAGGTAAGCGAGCAGATCCCCCCCCCCCCCCCCCACATACACAGGCACCTGATTTGTCAGTTGTAATAACGTAAAGAAACTTTAGTTAAGCGCGGCATTGGAAACGAGAACTTAAACTAAAAATAAATATTAAAAAACTATGATGGGGCATGGGGATCCGTCCTCTCACATCATCCTCTCTTGAGGGTATATAGAGGCATACAAGGGTATGTAGGGGTATACAAGGGTTTATAGGATTATTAATTACAATATTTATTACACTATAATAAGGAATAAATAAAGCCCGTACCCAGGCGCCGGCATAAAAGACATGCCAGATAAAAAAGTCGCGCCAAACAAAAAAAGTCGCGCCAAAAACAAAAAGTCACGCCAAATTAAGAAAAGTCGCGCCAATTAAAAAAAAGTCGCGCCAAATAAAAAAAGTCGTGCCACTCACACAAATAAAAACAAGAGTCACGCCCAAAGTAAAAAAGTCTTGCCAGAAAAAAATAAAAAAGTATACGCACACCCGGGTGGCACTAACAGGGCTCCGTAAAAATCAGCAAACAATTGTGACGCCGATAAATAATAAAGGGAGTAACTGCAGAATACCCCGCCACATCGAGTATCTTAAGAAGCTGGCTACGCGGTACGCGGAAAGAATTAAAGTCAAGATGGCGAAGTATCTTTACAAGCTGGCTACGCGGTACGCGGTACGCGGAAAGAATTAAAGTCAAGATGGCGAAGTATCTTTACAAGCTGGCTACGCGGTACGCGGTACGCGGAAAGAGTTAAAGTCAAGATGGCAAAGTATCTTAAGTAGCTGGCTACGCGGTACGCGGTACGTGGAAAATTAAAATTCTAGTGTACCCTAATCCTAACTGAACCGTAAAATGAAAGCTAAAATTTCAAACGAGTGCTTAGGCTTAATCAGTAAACGAGTGCTATATTCTTCACACGGTCTCCGTAAAAAGAGTAGTTAACCGAACCGTAAAATGAAAGCTAAAATTTTAAACGAGTGCTTAGGCCTAATCACTGAAACGAGTGCTTAGGCTTAATCAGTAAACGAGTGCTATATTCTTCTCAAGGTCTCGGTAAAAAGTCTAGTTAACCGAACCGTAAAATGAAAGCTAAAATTTTAAGAGTGCTTAGGCCTAGTCACTGAAACGAGTGCTTAGGCTTAATCAGTAAACGAGTGCTATATTCTTAAATTTGTAAAGAGTTCTTAGGCCTAATTTTTGAAACGAACGCTTAGGGTAAAATGAAGGGTAAAATTTTAAAAGAGTGCTAATAGGCCTAATACTGAAACGAGCGCTTAGACTTAATCAGTAAAGGAGTGCTATCACAGCGTGCCGCGTACCTTGTAGCCAGCAGAAATAACATTGCTGCGCCATTTTGAAATCATTTGTTTATATAACGTTCTTCCGAGTCCACAGTTCCACAGTCTCTTGTCTGTGGAATTACTTAGGCTTTGACGCTTTAAGAACGAGGAATGTCACGGCGTACCGCGTAGCCAGCACATATAACATCGCTGCGCCATTTTGAAATTTAGTTCATTTGGAAATTAGTCCAAGTGGCGGGGTGTTCTACAGTATTGTGCATTTCTATTTCTGGGTACCGCGTACCGCGTAGCCGGCTACGTGGAATATAGTTCGAGTGGCGGGGTATTCTGCAGTTAAGCCTAATAAAGTAGCTGCTGTTTCCAAAATGATGGATTTACCTGATGATAAATAACCTCGTCTTGGAGTGTAAATTTTTGACTTTACTGAGCCTGTTTTAAGGAACGTATTAAACTCACGTTTCCTTTTCATTGAATTCCCTCCCGCATTAATGAAAGACATAAATGTGTTTGAGGAGAGCTCAGTACAAACTAAGAGGTGTAGTGCAATGTCACAACAACACTTTACTCGTGCTGTTAACTACTTACATGACTGTGAACTTCAATAAAATGCTTGAAATGTTAATTTTTCAACGGTCTTATGAACAGTATTTATATTAAATACACATCCCATAAACAGGTTATCAAAAGCGGGGGCAGCTCTAGTGAACACTATTTCTAGTTAACATGATATGTTACATACATGCAGTGCCTGACACATACTATCTTCGCAGCATTATACCTCTTTTTTAACCAGTTGCTCACGAAGGCGGTATTTTTAAATATTCAATCGAGTTGAGAACTTTCTGTAAATGCTATTGATCTAAATAACGCAAGATACATAGCCGGGGTTAACCGCGAGTGTTAAGCGAACGAGATCTTCTAGTGAAATTTAGACAGGAACAACATGATGCCGGGGTTGAAGGGCATTTTTAGCTGTACCTTACACCATCATTTTATCGCTTTTGTCACATGTTTGTGTTTATGAGACACGCAAATAATTTTCGTTCCATACTGGACTGAAAACGCGAAATTGGGTTTTCGACTTATATAATACCAGGCAAGTGGTACAATGCATCGAACTTAGGAATAGCTTTTGAATGAGGCTTACCTGATCGAGTACTCATATGTGATCAGTGCCTTGTCGATCCCTCAGAGA
This sequence comes from Montipora capricornis, assembly GCF_036669925.1. Lineage (NCBI taxonomy): Eukaryota > Metazoa > Cnidaria > Anthozoa > Scleractinia > Acroporidae > Montipora > Montipora capricornis. The sequence goes on along the minus strand of NC_090891.1, from coordinate 43,427,605 downwards.
GCACCAAAATTACAACTCGTAGCAACAAATTGTAATAAGAAAACCAAAAATTCCCTGTACGGCAAACAAAGAGAGTTTTGCACGCGATTATCTGTTTTGAATAACAATTCATTAGTGTCATCTATCACGTATTGCCTCTTAAAGATTCGTGCGTAAATTTGCATTCCAAGTAAGCTGTTGACAAAAAGGAGTTTGCAAAGGGAAATATCAATATTCGATGGATCGATGCTCCTTTTGGCTAGTTGTTCTGAAATCTGCTCAGAACTAACTTCGGAACTGCGGACTAATCGAAACTAAAGGCTGACAATATTTTGCCTCAACAAACTCGCGACACCAATATCCGGGTATAATATAAATAAAACAATAGTTACATTACATGATTCCGGTTGACACCGCTCATTTACCGTTGTCATATCGCTTGCTGCTTTGCCAAAAAACCAACTGTCCGCTGAGAAATAGAGTGAATTATCAAGTAATTAGGGCATAAGTAAATGTGCGATTAGACAAGAGATTCGCTAGATTAGATTAGATAAGATATTTTGCGTTTTAATCTTTCAGATTTTGATAGTCGTGGTCATACTACGTACTGCAAACTTGTTACCTAGCTAAACTCGACTTGTTGACAGTTCACCTGGAAAGTGACTTTTTAAAGTGTGACCGATTTTTCCGAAAGTATTTACCTCGGTGAAATTTAATCGTCTGGAGCTTGGATATGTCATGGGAACAATAGAGTTTCCCTAAGCGATAGGCTGCGGAAAATTCATTTCCCCAGGTAAAAACCACGTCGGCGAATGTCTTAATGACAGATGCGGACATACAACACTTTGTGAGGTCATCTAGTAACTAAATATTTTGAGCAAGAGCCGACACAACGTAGAGTGCAACTACGCAGTTGCTAAAATTGCGTTCACAACTGCGAGGATCATAGCTTCACTTGATTTCGTATCAGCAGTTCAATATATGATTCATTTCATATATCATTTCGTTCGTAGATTTGATTTTGTAATGATCGTTATTTAGGCTGCCCAATTGGCCAACCGAAGTATAGTACATCTTACATCACCAAATCAAATCTACGTTGTATCGGCTCTTGCTCAAAATATTTAGTTTCTCAATTTGTAATTACGTCCACCAAATCAAGCCAGTTTGATCCAACGTACACCTACAGGAATCCACGGTTGCTTTGAAAACTTATCCAGGAAACCTTTTTTTCCGCCAGTTAACGTTGTTTTATTACTGCAAAGCTCGGAGACGATGGCACAATTCAGATTGCAAGTTTTGTTTTTGTTTAGAATTTGAAATTTTACTCCAGTCCTAGGGGGATTTGGAATCCTTTTTTAACCGAGCAATCCATTGCGGTGTGACCTTTCAAGATATTTTCATCTATGTAAAGTGAAACTGGAGATGAAATTTGCCCTAGGTAAATTGGTTTTACGTTGGTAAAAGCCTGCAGTGTGACCACGGCTAGTTACCAAATATCTTAAAACAACCGGAAAACCGTACCTTCAAGTGTTCACGGGCGAGTACAACTCAGAATAATCAGGAGCTCATCACGGAATAATATGAACGCATTGCTTGTTTCCATTCATCCATTAAAACGGAAAATTTCTGTTGGGCAATAATTATTTACAATTTTATAATCTAGAATTAACTTATGAAAACAGTTGGTGCTTGCAGGCATCAGCCGCTTCGTACTGATCATGCTCGAGGGACTGTAACTTTGCAAACCGCATGGACACTTTAATTTCCAAACCAAAGTGGCCCCAAACCCACCCTGCGAGCAGAGCCTCCTTTTGTCTTTTTCTTTACTGAAGAGGAGAAAAGTAGGCTCTGCTCGAATCGCGTCAACTCTTTGAAGCTGCCGCAGCCCGAACTTGTGGACTAGTCAATCTTGTTTTCTCTCGTCAAACCGGTTTTTCCAGTGCGAGCGTCCGCTTAGTGACAAAACCGATGGTTATAATTGAGCCCGCTGTACCATGAAAAACCAAGATGGCGGAGAGATCTGGCATATTAGGTTTGGGTTCGAGTCTGTATCCTGGCAACATGCAGCGCATATTCAATAAAGATCTTACTCGATTCATGCAGAGCCTTTCTCGAGAACGCCAAAATCGAGCAAGCAAAAGAAAGGCTCTGCTTGCAGGGTGCCCCAAACCACGTCAGCACACAGTGCGTGCCACGCGAAAACTTATCGAAACCAGACCCTGGTTCAAACTGGTATGCATGGCCCGAATGGCATAATTTCAGTAACTTACTAACGAGGCAAACTGAAGAACTTATGCTGTGCATGCTGTGTTTACACAGTACAGCCAAGCCTTAGAAGATTAATGATTCTGATGAGCGTGCCTCGCACGGGTGACTCGTATGGCTCACTAGTTCGCAGAGCACGGTTAAATTCTGAAGCATACTTGAAAGTTGCTTTTAACAAGCTTACATTACATCATATCGTTTAATATGAGAGCACTCCGGTCTGTAGCAAACACCGAAAAAAAAATTTCATAATTTTAATTTCAACCAAAAACAATTTAAAAACTTTCGTGACAATATCGCGCCGTCTCTTGGGAGCAAATAGGGCGCTTAAGCATTCGCGTTTTTGAGACGCGAACGGCAACCGGAAGAGAACACTTCGCTTGCCAGGGCGGTGATGTCTTCCAGATTTTCAATACTGATCATCTCTAATGGAAAAAAGATATACTTAGCAACTAAAATGTGGTTGTGTGAAGAGAAGTTAAAAGGGAAAACCGCTCACTTCCGGTTGCCGTCTGCGTCTCAAAAACGTGAGTGCTTAAGCTCCCCATTAATAAGATGGTTTGCAACCTATCTCAAGAGACACAGATAACAGTGCTGCAATGTGGAAAAGGAGCTAATGAGAGATCTTTTGTTTTCGTCCACCAACATGTCGACGATGACGTCACATAAAAAACCACGGAAGGATCAAACCGAATAAGTTTCAACTAGAGCAATGCCAAGATATTAAAGTTTTCATGCAAGAGAACGCAAATATATTCTTAACCTTTCAATGAAGTTCGATCCAAAGTGACCGAGGAGCCGATCCCTTGTATTCTTGTGGCAGCATCCTTTGAAGACCGAGGCATCCGAGGCATTAACGTTACACGTTCCGGCTCTGTAATTTAGCCGTGAGCGATGCTGATACTGCTAGAATTCAGATGATTGGCCCAGCGACACAATTTTTTTTCCCTCCGGATTCTTAGAGCTTCAGAAGATGCTTGGAAAGCTATAGAAATTTTTAAAGATTTCGAGGTATGATGACGGCTTCGTTTGACTCTGTGGCAAATTGCTTGGTAGTGAGACAGCACACCATTACTGTGTGTAATGAATCTTTATGGTATATTTAATTCATTTCCTGGTGAATGATCTCTTTACAATTTTCCATACGAATTACCACTTCACTCGACCGTTTCAGGCCTTAAGCACGGTTGAAATCTAAAACTCAATACTCAACTTGACACTCGAAGCGATCCGACGATCGATCAAAACTCAGACTATCAGTCCTTCTTTTACACGTGACTTTCTTCCCGCCACACGTAATGTATGCTTATTTATGTCAAATCTATTTTTAACACTGTGCTTCGGAGTAAGACAGTGCAATTTCGTTGAAAAGAAAGCAGTTTTGAAATGTTGCCCAGATTTTTTTCCACTGGATATTAAATTCCTAAACGTGGGAGTTAATTGCCGTGGTTTCCGGATTACGATGGTTAATTTTTACTAAAATGGAATTTTCGACACTTTTGAAAAAACTTGCCGTTTCTATGGCTCCAGGCTTTTTTCAAAAGTCTTTTTGAATAGAAAAAATCTATTATAGTTAAACTTTCATTGCATAATAATTATAGGGCTATAGGCGGCTAGTGATTTTCTAATCACAGCCGCCTATGGACAAAGATAAATGAAACCCTTGTGGCAGCCAATATCATAGGCTCAGACAGAACCGGTAACACTTCCGCTCGCTTTGCACACGAGTGTTATGGGTACGATTGATGTTTTGCAAGTTCTCAAAATTGCACGAGCCGTGACCATAAGTCACGAAACGTACGATTTTTTGCTTATCATATATTCAACTACCCTGCGAGCAGAGCCTCCTTTCGTCTTTTTCTTTACTGAAGAGGAGAAAAGTAGGTTCTGCCCGAATCGCGTCAACTCTTTGAAGCCGCCGCAGCCCGAACTTCTGGACTAGTCAATCTTGTTTTCTCTCGTCAAACCGGTTTTTCCATTGCGAGCGTCCGTTTTTTGACAAAACCGATGGTTATAATTGAGCCCGATGTACCATGAAAAACCAAGATGGCGGCGAGATCTGGCATAGTAGGCTTGGGTTCGAGACAGTATCCTGGCAACATGCAGCGCATATTCAATAAAGATCTTACTCGATTCATGCAGAGCCTTTTTCGAGAACGCCAAAATCGAGCAAGCAAAAGAAAGGCTCTGCTAGCAGGGTGATATTCAACAAAATTACCACACCCAAAATTACTGTTTCCATGGAAACTTTTGTATTGAACTCTATAACCTCTAATTGCAATTTATAACCTATTTATCCATTCGTCAAGGACCAATCAGAAGCGCCATATTCTTTTGCAATTTATAACAAACGTGGTTATCACATAATTTTATTTATGCCCCGAATCTTCTGTTGATTTAGATGAGCTGGTTGACGGTTTTACCGAGCCTTTAACTACAGCCCTGGATAAGCACGCTCCTCAGAAGTTTAATTACTGCCTGGTACACTGATGAAATTGCTGATGCAAAGAAGCAACGACAGACAGACTTACATACGTCAAAGCTTGTAAGTCTGTCAATTCTCTCATTTATCACACAAAATCAAGTCACTGTATCACCGTTGTTTGAAAGAACAAAGGTAATCAGAAAGTTTTGCTTACTACCCTCAACAAGCTTCTTCATCGGAATTCTGGAAAGGTGTTACCTTCTTCTTCGTCTGATATCAAATTGGCAGAACAGTTTGCTAATTCTCTACTAAAAAAGTTTCTTCTATCTACAAGGCCTGACTGAAAGTAGTGTGAACCTCCACAGTAATCCTTCTTCTGCAAATGTTCCTGATGTGTCCTTGTCATCCACGTTATCTCAGATTATCTGACTTAAAGCCTTTTATCATCTGGCGAACTGACTTCCGGTTTGAGAAAAAGCTAAATTTCCGGTGGTCTTTATATTGAATTAATTTTTTTTACATGGCACGTTACACCCCCAAATACAGAATATAGCTAAGCATTGATTTTTTTCACAACATCTTTTTTGAAAAAGTTATGGGTATTTCAGTATTGTTTATGTCTTTAAAAAGAACATTTTTCAAAATAAAAAGAAAACCATGCTTGTCTGGATGCAAAAACGAATACAAATTATCAAACCAGAGAGAGACAAATTTAGAGTTTTCTTTTATTGGTAACGTGACCATGGGCGTGGCATGATGACGTCATAGTTAGGTTCATTGCCTTTAATACAAAAGTTGGAAAATGACCAAAATAATGCCAAATTCTCTCAAATTACTTAACCATTACATACATCCTTAGCAACGCACCCCAAAAAATACGTCAGTGGGCCCTTAACCAGGGGCACCCAACGAATCTGTTCCCCACATTATCTGTTCCCCAGAGGAATCTTCCTGGCTGGCAAAAATACAGGTGTTTCGATTAGCTGGCTGGGAAATTTTGTTATTGATAGAGGTTTTGCCTGGGAATTACTGACTTTTTCTAGCATTTCAACCCGAGCTGGCTGTAGAAACTCTCTGAAGAGTGAGGACGACTAAAAAAATAAAAAAAAAAGAACCCCTTCCCTCTCCCAGAGAGTAGTCACAAACATACGACGGCTGGTCAGAGTGATTGGGCTTGCGGAAAAAACCTGTTTTGTCCCGGTTTTGTCGCTTTTGTTCGGTCGTTTTGGATAGAGAGATTTGAAAGTGCGCGGGATTCCTGGCTGGGAAACCAACCAATTTTATCTAGCTGGCTGGGAAATTTATTGTGTGTCTGGCTGGGAAAAAGGAACAGATAATGTTTTCCCAGCAACACTGAAAAACATCTGAAAATGCCTTAATAACATTTATTTTCATTAACTGGGGTATAATAATACATTTTACAACAAATTGGTCGTCGGGTGCCCCTGCTTAACTGGTGCAAAATGACATCTTAATGGCCTTAGATGGCCGTCGTGCTGTTTTCCTATTACTACTGGACCTGTCGACAGTTTTTGACACTGTTCAACACTCCACTCTGCTGTCTAGACTCCAGTCATGCTATGGTATTGCTGGTCTGGCTCTAGCGTGGATGGAATCGTACTTATGTAATGTAATCGTAAGCAATCTGTCGCTATTAACTATTCAGTATCTTCCTCTCACGATCTACATTGTGGTGTACCGCAAGGATCTGTATTGGGACCGGTGCTCTTCTCTCTTTATACTGTACCTATAACTGACATTATCCGAAGTCATGGTCTAAAGTATCACCTTGATGCTCATGACACACAGCTGTACTTGGCATTCCATCCCGCCTGTAGTGAGGACCTCGTTACAGCTACGTCATGTCAGGGGCACCCAACGACCAATTTGTTGTAAAATGTATTATTATACCCCAGGTAATGAAAATAAATGTTATTAAGGCATTTTCAGGTGTTTTTCAGTGTTGCTGGGAAAATATTATCTTTTCCTTTTTCCCAGCAAGAAACACAAGAAATTTCCCAGCCAGCTAGATAAAAATTGGTTGGTTTCCCAGCCAGCTGATCAAATTTATTTCCCAGCCAGGAATTCCGCGCGCTTTCAAATCCCTCGATCCGAAACGACCGAACAAAAGCGACAAAACCGGGACAAAACAGGTTTTTTCCGCAAGCGCAATCACTCTGACCAGCCGTCGTATGTTTGTGACTACTCTCTGGGAGAGGGAAGGGGTTCTTTTTTTTTTTTTTTTAGTCGTCCTCAGTCTTCAGAGTTTCTACAGCCAGCACGGGTTGAAATGCTAAAAAAAGTCAGTAATTCCCAGGCAAAACCTCTATCAATAAAGAGATTTCCCAGCCAGCTCATCGAAACACCTGTATTTTTGCCAGTCAGCAAGATTCCTCTGGGGAACAGATAATGTGAGGAACAGATTCGTTGGGTGCCCCTGTCATGTGTTGAAGCTTGTGTCGCTGAAATTCGTACTTGGATGTCTCGTAACTATTTGAAATTGAACGATGATAAGTTTGAACTTTTAGTTTTTCACACAAAACATTTACCACGTCCTAACATTTCTAATACACTGCGTTCTAGTTCTATGAATTTATTATTAATTCGTCGTACCAATACTATACTATATGGGCGAAGAGCATTTTGTGCTGCAGCACCTAGACTCTGGAATGGTTTACCACTAGACATACGATCAATTAACAGTTTAGAGTTTTTTAACAAAAACTCAAAAAAATATCTTTTTACTTTACAAAGTCAATTATGATATATTTAACAAATTGATGTCAGTTTTTCATGCGCCTGTCCTGTTATTGATCATGAATTTCGTCATAACATTGTCAAAGTAGCTGTGGATCCACGAGGCGATAGCCGAGTGGATCGGCAGACTAAATAAGGCAGAGGGAGCAAAAGTAAGTCAAAACACGAGAAGAAAGCGAGACAAAAATGCGAGAAACTTCAATCTGACGTGAGCAATATCACCTCAAACCTGTTTCATTTTTTATTCATGAGCAATAATGTGTGCTGTATATAAAACAATTAATTTTACCTATAATTACGCCCAACGAGGCCTTAGACCATCCCATTTTTTTTCTCCGTTTAGCGTCGTCCGACCGACCCAAATTTTTGGCATTTTCCCAAAAAAAATTAGGTAACGACGTTTTTAAGCCATTTTGTGTCGCATAGGAGTTTCAGTGGTTGATCCTTTTTCCCACGCTATCTTAATTTTGCAACAACATTCACCAACTTTTCCGCCATATTGACTTTGGGTTCTCCTGGCTCCACAGCTATGATGCTGGGGTACCAGGCCTCCGATTCCGAGAATGCTTATGATTTTTTTGAGGCTTTTTTTTTTCAATCCGACCGACCGACCCAATATCAGGAAACGCATTCCACGGTAAACGAAAAAAAAAAGGGGGATGGCCTTAGCTTCGATGCGATTAATATTTTTGACAGGCAAACAATTCTCCTGCTGTTCACTCAAATTTAGTAAAACGTAATAAGTTTTAAAATGCGTTAAATAGTATAAGAAAACAAGGAAAGCTAAATGCCAGGCCAAACGGCTCCTACATTTTTCGACAACGTCATATATGAACAACGAGTGCGAGTGTTTCATCATAGGTTCCAAACACCGAGAAACTAAATGAAAGCACGAGGCCGAAGGCGGAGTGCTTTTATTGTTTCGAGGTGTTTGGAACCTATGATGAAACACGAATTATCATATGGACCGTACGGCCCCGCGCGCGCTTTCATTGTAAAACTATCAGTAAAATCCCCGTATGAAGACCGTACGCATTAGCGCGAGCAGGGCCGGAAAATTCCGTACGGCCCTGCTACGAACACGTACCGCTCCGTGCGATGTGATTTTAGAGGATTGCGTCGCTTTTAAGCATCCAAGTTATTTGCAGCCAGAAAAACAATTGTGCAACTGTGCTAAAATTTTTGTTACTTGGCCCGAGGTCATGGCGTACGGACCGAGCGCAGAATTTAAATTTAGAAAAAGAATGGTGCTTTCTGTTGTGGGGAGTTTGATAATTGTACTGTTACATTTAACGTCAGGAGTAAATAATTTAGGTTTAAAGTTTGTTTTGTAAAATGTGTGATTAAATAAAGTTGTTTATCGTCATAAGTTTTTCTTGTTTTATCAATATGCAGATGATGGAAATTTGCACCCGTGTTTGAAATTATTTCCAAACACGGCGTGATTTTCAACTCGTTTTTCATTGGGTTTCTAAACCCATCCATCCGACGAGAATAAGATGCTCTGGTTGAGTAAGAGCTGCGTGAATAATTAATGAGTTTGAGAGCACATCATCAACCTTTGATTCAACAAGGCTTCACCAGAGGCCTGGGTGGGCCCGGTTGTTCGAAAGCCGATTTACTTAATCCAGGATTTGCGTAAACTTTTGTTTCATGTTTTCAACTTTTTGGTGAAACTTTATTTTGCTTATTTTTGTTTTTCGAGATTGACTTCTTCTAATGTAAAGTTATACTGAATATCAGTGTTGAACAGCATTTGGGAGTAGAGAAATAAACTCCTTGGTTAATTTTGAATCTAGGATTAGCGTTAATCGGCTTTTGAACAACCGGGCCCCGGTTGTTACTATGGTACGTCATTAAGAGACGGATTAGTGCGCACGCGCATACGCAGCAATGTTGAAAGCGGGGGACAAACAGCTTCAACTTCATTCAACATTCGCGACAACAAAAGAAATGTTGAATGGTTGTTGAAGCAAAGTTTAAACGCTTTTAAACTCATTCAACATCGATTTAACTTCCATTTAAAATGTTTCAACAAGGTTGAATGGGGGAGGGGGAATGGTTTCATCATCGCTGTTCAACAAAATCAAAAGGATGTTGTTTCCGGTCCGTTTGTCCAGGCCTTAATGAACATACAAAATGCAATCGCAAAAATGGGTTCTACCCCTAACACGACAGAGCTTCCTCCTATCTCAGGCTGGAGCCAATAAAATGTGAGGTTATAAATAACAGCGAGGTACCTAACAAGAATCATCAATCTTTAAGAGTTTGCAATAAATCTTCATTTCAGCAATGCAAAGCTAAAGCTTAATTAATAAAACGAATCCTCAGTTTGAACACTTCGTCCCGGAATGCCTTAACGGCCTACTTCACCGCAATTCTTAAAAAAATCTGCATAAAAATAAAAGAAGGTGCGGTTTATGGCTAACAATTGGCATCATTACTATTTTCGGGGAAGGTTACGTCTTGAGTTGCACCTAAAAATTCAGCGGCCTCAGCTTCCATGCATGCGTTGTATCCTTCGCAGTGGTATGCTCTGAACATGCGCGGAGTGAAGAACTGATTCGCCGTGCTGTGTTGCGGGAACGCCCCACAGAGCTTGTCTGACAAACCTTTAAAGTGACTACCATGACAACAATCGCAGCAGCAAAACGTTAGGCTGTCTACTTCCTCTGCGTCTTGTTGTGGGCCTTTACCCCATTGTCCGGCTTCAAGATCAACATTGACGTCTTCCCATTTCACGGATTTCTGGATGCCTCCATTGGGATGCGGTTGAGTGAGCAGCAAGGTTTCGCCTTCACCCGATTTGGTTGTTTCTTTCATATTGGACTTCTGTTTGTCGATGCGCCCATTGGGATGCCGTGGAGTGAGCAGCAAGATTTCGCCTTCACCGACCTTGGTTTTATTTTCATAATAATGCACCTTACACCTGAAGAAAAAAGTACAATTATTTTGCTTTACATTTTCAAGCGACCCCTCTAGAAGTACGTGACATTTCTTGCTCCAAAGGAAAATGGACAATGGCAAGGTACATTACACGAAAGTGATCACCCGATTGAAATTGCCACGATTTATGATTCGCTCAACAATTTAAAAAAAAAGAGTTTAAGGAGGCTCGAGATGGTTTCTCCTTTTTTTTTAAATCCTAATACACATATTCTGTTCTTAGATATAGCTAGAATAATCCTACCAAGACGAAATTTGGCCAGTACCCATCATAGATTTCTCGGATGTAAATATCACAACTAGCCACCGACACTGAAGTGAAAAGTTGTTTTAGTACATATTTAACAGTGAGAAAATATAGCACAAAAAGATCATTTTAACTCATATATTCTTGCAACGATTACAATATTTCGGGCGTAAATCACGCGTGAGCTGCTTGGAGATGAATGGCAAGTAGTAACCAAATCAGAGCGCGCCTTTAACGCTATCCACTGTTTTAGATAATGTTAGAAATAATCTCTAAAATATTTAAAATTCAAAAAAATCTGTAGGTCAGTTTTACAGAGTTATCAGGTCTTTTGAAATAGGTCTCTAATACTTTTTTCCACCTGCAGAATTTGTTTTTGTAGAGTTTATACCCATGTTGCACGGCATTTTCTTTCCTTTCTTTTCGAAAGTTTACTCGTGGGACAAAAGAGACCTGAAGAAGTCACGCGTTTTAACACTGCAACCGGTCGCCATTATGTCAGAGATTTAACGTAAAGTTTGCGTGAAACGCGAGCGGCAAAAGCGCGGAAGAATTATACTAGAACCAAGTTATATTTTGAGGTGACGGTTTCGTCGACCGTCGCCGTCGTAGATCTCTTGGTCAAATCCCAAGAGTAATATAACACTAAAACTCCCAGATGTAAACAAAAACAGAGGCGTGGTTGAATGGGATCCTTTAAATTGTTTTTCCGATCTTTTCTATCAAAATGCCTCGGAAGATTTATTTGGTTGCAGTGCAAAACACATGCATGTCTCTTGTAGCAAAAGACCAAAAAATGAAATCGTAATGGAACAGTTGTCACTACGACGTATTGAAAGCTAGAAACAAATGATCGCAGCGAGAAAGTCGGACGGTGCAGAAGAATAGAAACACAAACAGGTGCAAATTTCTTTATTCATCGGGCAGGGGAGTGAAAAATTGCCAAAAAATCAATCCACAAGACGTTGAAAAAAAATACCTAACGTAACTTTTAAAATCGTGTGGTTACGCCTATCTTTTATTATATAAAATAGAAGTTTGAGGCCCATTGAAGACGGTATTAATTTTTGGGGCCGTGAAAAACTAATAAAGGGTGCTTTTTAGTAACTACAGAGGAGGGTTGTCAGGCTAAAAAATGGCTCTGTCGTTTCGTTTTTGTGATTAAAACACATTTATAGAATCATCCGGTTGCCATTCGCTATTCATTTTAAAGATCTTTGACTTTCCTGTTGTTTTACTGTAAGCAAACGTGCCATTGAAAACTGTGAAAAAATTTATGTTTCTTTGTTTGAACAAAAAAATTTTAAGTGTCCACTTTTTCAAAAAAAAAACGTACTTATATTCGGAAAATGCATGCTATTTTCATTTCTCGTTCCAATAACCCAAAGTAAGATCTACTTTTCTGCGAGGTCATACCCCGGGATAAAATTCTTTTCATTAGGTGGCACCGTCCTTAACTGGCAAACTTTGTTCCTCTTAGCGGAGGACTTCACTCTAATATTACTTAGTGCGTTCTGCTAACCTGTAACTCCTGGGTGGAAAACCGTCGGTGTCGATGAACTTCTCTTTGATATCTTCATAGACGTCACGGCCATCGAGCCCGGTAAAGGAGCAATGAAGTTTCTCACGGGCCAATGAAAAGGCATGCAGCATATCACTGCCCCACTCTTCGTCGGTTTTTTTGTGACCGCCGTCAGCTACAACAATCTTTGGTAAGCGTTTTTTCAACAGCGGCAAGATGGCAAGATTTTCAATGTGGCCACCATCACTGAGACGTAAAATGGGGGGAGGGGCCGGACCGCGAGTAGGAACGGAAAACATCTGTCTCAAAAACCGCACCATGGTCACATGAACAACAAACCATCTGAAAAAGAGACGGAATTGCATGGTGAAGATGTTGGTGTTTTGGGCGCTATATTCCTCAGAACCGGCCATTTCTTTTCATATGGAGTGTATTGTTATATGCCTCGTTCTTCAAACGATGCCGCAACAGGAACACAATAATGGACGGGTATTCCGCAGTTATTCAATCAGATTTAGGTGGGGTGAAGAATGCTCATTTCCCAGTTAGTGCTCTCCACAAGTCACAACCGTTTTTCATAAATTTTGAAGCTGTAGCATTTTATTCCACTAAACTTTATTTTGACTCCGAGAAAATTAGAATGGTGCCACTTAACGAAAGTGAAATAATAAGTGTAAAGTCTTTGAGATGAAATCTGGTTTACATATTTCATGAAAGTATATTACTTTAACCCGTTTTGAGACAAGGGCAATGGGTGAAAAGAACACCTAGCCGCCATCTTTCGTTGATTATACCTCGTTAGTTTCTCCATAGTTCCTGGATTTTCTCGTCCAGTGTCTAGCACAGAAATATACACCAATGCCAAAAGCATTATGAAAAATATCAGCACCCCAATCGCCACCCACATTTCGTCTTCATCCTTCTCACCATTGATGAAATACACAAGCGGGAAGAATACCAGGGGCAGGACACGGACGATCTCGACGACAAATGGAAGAATCTGCAAAGACAAAACGAAGGACGGAAAAGTGGAAAAAACGTCCTTTATTGTCTAATCACGCCGCAGAAAAACAAAAACAAAATAATCTATTTAGAAATTATTAGAAGAAAAAGCAAGAAAGGTTAACGGGAGAGGGGATCTCCTTTTATTAATGATCCACTAGAAAGAAGTAAGAAAAAAAAAATGTATATTGCGGATCGAAAGAATACCCCCAGTGCTTCGTCCAATGACAGTTCTGATTTCAGTTGATCTGTAGTCTCGACAATTCGTAGAGCACTTGTGCTCGGCTAAATAACCTTGAGACTTAAATAAATCATTTCAAGTTCCCGTTCTGGCCTTGTAGCTCAGTCGGTAGAGCAACGGTGATCAAGTCCGAAGGTCGTGGGTTCAAATCCCACCCTGGTCAGAGTTTTTCTCTGTCCTTGTGTGCCCAATTCCAATACTATGGTTGATCTCTGATGGAATAATTGAATAAAAAAAATTCACAGTAGTGTAAGGCCTCACTCGAACTTGAAATCATTATTTTCAATATATATGCTACTGAAGGACAACAACTGACGATGACCTAAATTTGGCTTGGGCCGAGCCGAATTTGTCCTTGTGAGTAACATCTAACATACCAACAATTTGCTCCCGTTCTGGCCTTTTAGCTCAGTCGGTAGAGCAACTGTGATCAAATCCGAAGGTCGTGGGTTCAAATCCCACCCTGGTCAGAGTTTTTCTCTGTCCTTGTGTGGGCCCAATTCCAATACTAGGGTTGATCTCTGATGGGATAATTGGGTACAAAAAACTTCACAGTAGTTTTAGGCCTCACTCGAACTTGGAATCACAAGGTTATTTAGCCGAGCACAAGTGCTCTACGAATTGGGGAGACAACAACTGACGATGACTTAAATAAAGTGATTATTATTATTGATAATGTAGCATTTGCTCTTTGGCTGATGGGATTGCCGTCATAACCATGTTAGGAAAGCCACAGCAAATGGCCAAGGGCTAACAGGTATTCTTTCTTCTTTACATCCTTCTTCTTCTCATTATTATTATTATTATTATTATTATTATTATCATTATCATTATCATTATCATTATCATTATCATTATTATTATTCCTATTATTCCATGCAATTAAATGCCTGAGCCAAATAAAACTTGTCGCATCATAATCATCATCATCGTCATATCTTTCTTTACCCTCGGATTTTAGAGAAGCTATCACCTAGTTTTTACCCTCCCAACCATAACATACCACAGAGGACAGACCACAACACTGGGAGCTCCATGCCCTCCTCTTTGCGAACAGTGTGTGGGTGCTTTTACGTCCCACTGGCTTATGAACATTGAAGGATTGTGAGGCGGGGTCTACGGTTTATCGTCCTTATCCGAGACGACTAGAGAGTCTACCGATTTGCAGATGTCATCACAAAGGAAACACTTTTTCCTCAGTTATTAACTTCCGGCCAAAGTTTTGATCCCGCGACCTCCCGCGCAGTAGTCCGATGCTCAACCAACTGAGCCGACCGGTCAGCGGCATTCCTACACTCTGTAGCAACATGAAAATTACATTAAAAAAGCCAGGTTTTGAAAGGTAAAAAGTGTATTGCGAGGATGGAATTAGCCTGTTTGCAGACTCAAAGCGTGAAATGTTCTGTCGCAATATTAGACGAATCAGCGAAGGATATCAAGTATGCCGAGTAAAAAAAGAGTATTGTTCGCGGCAAATCATATTGGTTGGGAAAATATGAATATTTGGTGCAACGCCCATCTTTTGTTTCAGTAAATCAATAGGCCTACGGGTCCCCTGGCAAACGTCAAAATTGCTTTAGTTCCTAAACTAAAATAGGTGAGAGTAAGTTATTTCCAAGGGAAAAGATGGGGAGCGAGGCTAGGAGAAAAAAAGAGGCTCTTGAAGAATTTACTTACCTCCCAATACCATTTCAGTTTACGCAGAGTCTGGACATCGGAAACCAAGGAAGACCCCATTCCCAGTCCCAACACGACTTGCAACTGCTTAAATCCCACCGTTGAGCTTTCGTAAGCCCCCATGTTTTGTGCGACCGCGGCAGCTGACGTTGCCATGGCAGCTGACAGTTCGATGTCTTTTGGGTACAGCTTGTTCTCGAACTGTTCCTTGCCATCGGGGCGGTCAAGACGTTCAATTACAGTCGGTGACATGACGAGGAGTTCGTATATCCGCCGTTCTGTTTCGTCTAGGGACCATTCGTTGACCACGACGTTTGATATGTACTGTGGTACCATCTCCGACCCGAGATCTCCCAAGGTGAGTGGCCCTGATTGATTCCACTTCACCCGTTCTTGGTCCGTGTCCGATGTCCCTTTGCAAACTTTACACGAAACCAAAAATATATCTTCGAAGCCAATCCCTTCGCAACCCCACTTACCAACACTTTTGGGTGTGTAAAACGCTCGCTGAAGACGCCACCTGTAAGGAACAGTAAACTCTACAACTTAGTAGGTGATTGTAGGTATTGTTCTCATTCACAAAACTCCTACGCAGACACAAATCTCCCGTCGATAATCTCTTTTAATTACAGTTTTTTTAAAGCTGTTTTTAAAGGTTTCTCTGGCATCGAAGGGTTCAACGTTGGTTCACCTCCTATAATTGGAAAGATAAACGTCGGGTCTTCATAAGCAGAAAGCTACATGTCCACGTTTAGACGATTTCATGCTGAACAGTCCGGTATCCTGTGTTATTCTGTCCGGTCTTTTAAAATCATAACGCAGTGCCTCAGTTCCCGGTGAAGATAATAATAGGAAAGAACTCGAAAATGACTGAAAACGCACCGTTCACTGCGTGTTATGATTCTTATTGACCTGTAAATAATGTACACGTCAACATGAAGCCTTAATTTCTTCTCTGGTCATTTTACTTATGCAACGGGGGAGGGAATGCAAAGACTTCTTCCGGGTTAATTCAATTATCTTCTTCTTTCGGTTAGGCCTAGAATAACATTCCCTCTCCATAATTCCAAACTGCACAGTGTCAGAAATTTCAAAGAATTGTAATCTCTTCCCCCACTCCCCCACCGGGTTGAGGTTGTTATTGTCGGTTCTGCATGATGGGGAAAAGAACAGTATATACCAACCACGCAACAACAGCGACTCCTTAACAATAGAGGGATCACGGAGGATATTTTAAAGTGGTATAACTAGAATTGCCAAGACAAATAAGCATTTGGGATTATGGTTCTGCCAATATTCACGTGTTATTAAATTTTCGACCTCGGATATAGCGTTTTTAGCTTTCTGATTGGTTTACTCAAACTCGGTTATATGCACATTACCGTATGACCTAATATGGAAAATGATTGCGTCAAGTGTTGGCAAGCTGACAAATTTGTGCGAGAAGCGAAATTTCAAGCTTTAGAATTTAATGAAAATTTAATAAAACAATTATTCCATTCGAGCTTGTTATAGCCAACTCATATCCAACGCGCGCTCAAGGAATCATTGTCCATTAACATGCCAGGCTGCTGGCCAAAGCCAAAGAAACCGCTGTATTTGTATTAACTGTGAAAGGTCACTTTTTCACGTACCTGTTAAACAAGTACACAAGCCGTTGTTGAAGTGCTCCTAGCGCAGGGATGATCCACATCACAAAACCGAAAGCAAACATGAGACGGAAGAATAAAGTATCCGAGTACTGCACACCGAAGATAGACTCACGGTAAACTTTCCAGTAAATAAAGTAGGAAAACATGTAAACCACAACAACAAAGGAGGCCTTTTGTCTGAGTACTGGAAAGAAGGCCCAGATGGCAAAGCTAAAGAAAAGAATGAGTAGCTGTGTCCAGATTGGGGTGTTCTCGAAAAGAAATTGAATGCAGAATGGGATGAAAGTAAACGCAAACAACAAACCAGAGGTACTTGACAGCAAGTAAAGTTCATGGCGATACTTCGAAATCCACCGAGCCAAAAAAAAGAAAATGACAAACAACCCAGCTAAGACAGAAAACAAGACAAGGCGATCGTAAGCTTTGGTTCCTATCTCAACCTCACAGTCCGGTTGTCGGAATTCACCTTGAACTGGGAGGGAACCATTACCAACTGTATTCTTAGGAGGAAGCGATGTAGTTGGATGGTCTGGGCACTTCAATTTTGCTCGCAGAAAATTTCCAAAGAGTAAATCAATGGCATAAGCAACCGGGAAAGCGTAACAACCCCACAATAATAATGGCATAAGGACACAAACAAAAAGAATCAATAACACGATTAAGACGGTATCAACAATGCCATGAAGAGGTATCTGCCAATTGCACATCAACCCGGATCTTTTCCTCATATGCTCGAAAAATTCCCGGTGCCATTTTGGATCGTCAACATTTTTATTCCTATATTTCCAGTCCACGTACGCCGAGCCTGTGTAACCGCCCCCAGACACGCAGCTTAGGTAGTCGATCCTGGTCTCACGCTGCAAGAGTCTGCGCAAAACTCCCGAACAGAATGCCGCTGACCGGATACCGCCACCAGAAAACGCAAGGCCTGTCTGCCTTCCTGCAGCCATCTCTGCTGTTGGAGGAAGGTTTTAAATGGCAATAAATAAAATATCGCTTTTTCAGTGATACTATATATGGTAGAGATTGCAAACCCCCTGATCAACTAACGAACCCGGGCTTTTCTATCTATAGCGATCTTTGCTCACCTCAAGACACAGGCATGTTTCTAAGCCCCTAAAAGCTTTTTACTGATAATCTCTATGGTAGAATGGAGGGCGATAATTTTTTATTCATGGTGAAGATTTGGAGGCAACTTCTTCTAATCAAAGCCTTGGCGTCAGTGTGGCTTCGTTTCACGAATCGTGCATACGGAACCCGCGCCCGCAATGCGCGCGGCAGTCAAAACTGTGCTATCCTGTCAATCATTTTCCCTTTCACTGGAAACGGTGCATTTCTGTGCGTACACGACGTTGTTGTCGATCTACCCTGGCGAAAGGACGCGAACAAAATCTTTTTTTCGCGAAATTAACACAAATAAATAAATTATCAATACAGTTTGGACGTCTTCTCACACTTGATTCGAAAATACTAGACTCAATTCGTCTTAAAATAGTTAGAAAAAGCACAAATAACAGCCAAAGCGCAACAGCTGACGTTCAAATCACAGCTCTCTGGCAAACCAGTTTTGGCGCCAAAGTTCGTTCACAAAAAAGTTGCCTCAAAATCTTTTAATTGGTTTTCTGGCCCTTTATTGCGAACAATTGACTTGACGTCGAAAAGCACAGTTTTTCTTGTGCGCTGAATTCTGATTGGTCAATTTAAATTTC
>NC_090891.1:43401680-43404180 GCF_036669925.1 Montipora capricornis | reverse complement strand
ATTATTCATGAATTATCTTTGAAAAATGGGTTTTTATCCCCAATTTTCTTTTTGGGTTTCAATAACACATGTTAAGATCTACATTTCCCGCATAATCATAAACCGGGGTAAAAATATCTTTAATTAGTAGACACCGTCCACAACGTCGGTATTTCCTTCTGCTACGTACGAGGCTGGTATCAATGGAAGCCGACGGTGCGCCCTTTACCCCCCTCCCTCTGTCAGTGCTCCTTTTTAAGAGGATATAAAGCTATAGCTACGCGGATCAGAGGAAAGTCAAAACAGACGTTGAAGTCTTCGAGAATCAAACCGGGGACCTCTCGCTCCGAAAGCCGCGCACTAGCCACCTGAGGCACGACTGCTCAGATTTGGAATCCGATAGAGATGTAATAAGAAAAATCGCGCCCGCCTACATGAATGGGCATCACACATGGCACTGAAAGGGGAGCGCGGATTAACCCTTCCTCAGTCTCAAAAACTTGACTTGCGCTTGACAACTACTCATGACCGAAGGTGTAGCACAGTGGCGAAATTACCAGGCTTCCAGTTCTTTCTTTTTGCCAAGACGATTATTTGAGCCATTGCGGTTTCCGAGTTGAAGAAAGGATTCCTATGCACCCATATTCTTTTTTCAGGATCAGCTGTGTTGTTACATCGAGGGGTAACGCATCTTTCAGGCATTTTTTCGCATCAACTCTCAAATCCTCATGTTCTCTCACCACGTGTTCCTGAATCTACGTCATAAGTTGAGAGAAGACTTCAGCGAGTGGTATGCCAAAATGGCGGGCAATTTGCATGCAACTTAAAAAGTCGTAGAAAATTCGGCTCTCGTTTGAATGGAAAAATCCTTTCGCCAAAGTTCATTTTTCAATATGGACTTTCAAAAGGGAAAATAATCTTTTTGACGTTATGGGCACTTTAACTGCAATGTTATGATACCATATGAAACACCAATAAATGCTTGACCAAATGCACTCATTAATGTGACGTAGTAGGTTACCATGGAAACAAATGAGCCACCAAAAAACACGCTATATATTATCTTTAAACGCGTATATCTCAAAAACGAATTCGGTACAGTGAGTCCCATTTTTTATTGCTGGGGAGTAATTGGCACGCTAAGGCAAAACTCATTGTAAAATTTAAGAAAATAGGCCATTTCCGAGATCATAACTGTCTCCTCTTCATACCCGTTCTAAGTTCGAAGTTTTTGTTATGAAAATTAGTTTTCATTCATATGTTAAGTAGAACTAATTACCATCACAAAAACTTCGCACTTTGACTCGCTTTGAAGAGGAGGCAGACATTAACTCGGAAATGGCCTATTATCTGCAGCAGATTCATAGCCACCTTTTAAGTTTCTCGATTGTGTAAACATCAGTGTTTTCGACACATACGACGGAATTAGCATGGTTCTGGTCAATAGAATTCTCTAAAACCCGCAGACCACCACACCGTGTATGTCTTGTAGGTTGGAAAATTTTAAAATTAGACGAGAGGTACTTACCTTGAAGTGTAATTGTAATTCTCTGAAGATACACGGAGCATTATGGGATAACTGTGCATTCCTCTTCAGTACTTGAGGTCAGCGGTCACACTTCAAAGCAACCATTGTCATGCAAATGCACCATATATAAGCAGCCTAACGCGTGACACAAATCCATTCTCCTGGAGTGCAGACTGGCTGAGGTCCCCAACACAAAGGGTGGGATAGGCATAAGCCAACACAGAAGGGTGGGAAGCATTATCCCATAATGCTCCGTGTATCTTCAGAGAATTACAATTACACTTCAAGGTAAGTACCTCTCGTCTAATTTTAAAATTCTCTTTCGATACACTCCGCATTATGGGATAACTGTGCGATTTTAAAGAACCGAAGCCAGGGGAAAAAACAAAAATATGATAGAAATGAGTGCTTTAATTGTAGACTTGATACAATGGTCTGTACATAAATAAACGTTACTGAATATCTATGATAATACCAATCTGCCTGCTAATGAAGAGGGATTGGTGTTATAGACATTGCAATTATAGAAACGATTAAATGTGCGTTCTGATGACCAGTCTGCCATCTTCATAATTTCAGCTAAAGATGCGCCCCTTTAATACAATGCAGATGTAGATGTACCCCTTACACTATGTGGTTAGAATAAACTAGTGTCAATGCCTGAATCAGTCATAACAGTCTAAATCCATCTACCTAAAGTAGATAAGGAAACAGGCTCGTGTGGTTTAACATGAGAAATGAACAACTGAGATACAGTCTGCTCCCCTGACTTGCGCAGGTGTTGCGTACAATGAATACAAAATGTAACAGTGTCTGTTTAGGGCAGAGACTGAGGTTAGTGGGTAAGGATGGAATGGAAACTTCTAAAGGTTTCTTCCCAGGACGAGACGTCTTTGTTCTGGAAGCTATGACAAATTTGATCTCATCCTCATAAATAGACATATTGTCTAAGTCCAATGAGCACAAAGTGTGTCTTCTCTGGGCGATACCAAG
>NC_090891.1:43386781-43401580 GCF_036669925.1 Montipora capricornis | reverse complement strand
TGTCGTGTCGTCCAGCTTCAGGGGCGAAGGGCTAATAACCACACAAATCATTTTCTCGGCAGTAATGTTCAGTATTTCTCGTAGACTGAGAAAATACATCTCGCAGACGCATGTGCCGCCACGGCGCGTAGCATGCGCGAGATGCTGTTCGAATTTGATAGTTCGAATTTGTAAAATGTCTCGAACTCTCGAGGGAGAAAGACATTAAAGCGCACAATTTCACCACAGGCAGTGCAAGAACTTTCAACTTTTTTCCTTTCAGAGACTATCCCTTGACTAAGAGTTCTGAATTCTAGTCTTAACCTGGCGCTGCGCTTTTTCTTCTGGGCACCACTCTATTAAATTCTTTCTTCCCTAATTTTTTATCCCAGAACGAGAAAAAAATCGCAGCACCATTTTTTTTTTCCCTCACCTAAGCTCATTGACCCTGCGTGCTTGTTCCCACATATTCTTCTCAATATTTCTGGTGTTTCTCTTATCCTTTGCGCCTTTGTTGTCCACCTCATCTCTGCCCAGTTCACCAGTGTCGATGGAAGGATCTCTGTCTTGCAGCTCCGTCACAGAGTCGATGTTAGCTACGTCGGGATCCCCGGTTAAAGCGGTAAGTGTCTGGCCCAAAGATGACAGATGCTTGCCGATGCTGGTATCACAGTGGAGTTCAATACCACACATGCGCCATTGAAA
Source organism: Montipora capricornis (assembly GCF_036669925.1). Taxonomy (NCBI): domain Eukaryota; kingdom Metazoa; phylum Cnidaria; class Anthozoa; order Scleractinia; family Acroporidae; genus Montipora; species Montipora capricornis. The sequence goes on along the minus strand of NC_090891.1, from coordinate 43,400,896 downwards.
TGACATCACCCACTTGCCTGCCTTGATCATGTCTGAAGTTGACAAAAACAGACGAATGAAGGAGTTAGTTTCTAAACAAATGGTAGTGGTGAGTCAGTAAGGAATGAAACACGAAAACTTAGGACGCTTTCTATTTGAAAGAACTGACCGGCCTGGCCGGGTATTTGGAAGGAATAACTCTACAACGGCTTCAAATTAACAAGCTCTGAGGATGATATATACTCTTCCAGAAGAATGCGAGAGATTATCATGCAAGTGTTCATTCAATAAACTGTTGAATTTTCTTTGCAAACTGACGGGTCTGGCTGGCAAGTTCTGACAAAAGGAAAGCGCCCTTAGCTTTATCAAACGAGTTATTAAAGGAAAGGAACCTTAGTTAAGTGTCCAGTCTTTTAGCGATGGAGCCCTAATTGGGAACACTGTAAACTGAAATTAACAAATTAACGCAAATAAAATCAAATGTTGGTTTTTGAGCTAGGAGAGGGAAAAAACCAGATAATTCAACCCGGCTGAGAAAAAACCTCTTGATGCAGAGTAGAGAACCAACAAACTAAACACACATATGACGCCGAGTCTGGGAATCGAACGAGTGATCTGGTTCTCTTACCACTGCGCCATCCCTACACCCTCTAAGTTAAATTGCCCACAGTAAGAAAGATTGGCGAGAAGACGTTTCGAGCGGTAATTTTGTAACTTACGCGAGATTTTTTATAAAAGAATGAACACACACAATAACGCAGACGGACTAGATCACCTCTTGGTATACACCAAATATGACCTATACACTTGCAAAACGCTTCTTATGACGCTTAACACGTCGATTCTAAACACCAAGACACAGTCTCTCGGAAATTGACCCTTGCTCTTTAGGAAATGCAAATGCACTCAACAGCGCCAGTGAATATTTTCGTAGTCATAAGTTCTAACAGTTTATTAGATACAGGTAACTCAATGGTGCCCCACCTGGTGTCACAGGATACCTCTGCGTTCTTGAGCACAGTTCGTACGTTCCTTCTGGAACCACAACTGCAAGGAAGAGCAACAAGTAAAATTACAATCGAATACAACTCTCAAACGCCCCAATGGCCGCTGTAAGGGTACGTTTACACAAACATTGGAAGCATTAGCACAAGCCACAACCCCAAACACATTAAATTGTTGCTCATTGTTATAATTTGCCCCCATAAAAGGTAAGTACGTTTGCGTATGATGTAAACCAACTCCAAACAAATCACGTGTATTATTAAGTGTACAATATTTTGGTCCAGTGGCAAGAATAGCCTTGTACTGGTGGTATACAAGTTCCCGAATACCGGTTTTGCTTTTTCTTTATCACGACAAAATAGACCAGAAGAAACGAAATACAATTTTATCATGTTTGTTTCTTCCTTTGAACATCTAACGTTTTTATTCCACCGCTTAAATGTGCGTTTCTAGTTTTACATAGTCATTCATGCAAAGAATGAATTACCTCCACTGGATTGAATTGGTAAAAGAGAAAACGTCCCGAAAGAGTATTTGGTGTAAATCTAATTTGATGCTCAATGGAGCGTAAGTGATGACTGTTCGTTCAATCCGTCTATTTGCGTGTCATTTTGGTCTCCAGAGTTAGAATGTTTTACAAAAAAGAGAGTTTCTCTGTAATTCCACTTGATTTGCTTAAAAAAGATCCATGATCTTAGCCAATCAGAAACCAAAATCACGGACCACGCGACATCCTTGCACGCACTTTCCCGCCATTAGTGGAGGCCTCATGTACTTGCATGACGTTGTGGTTCGCTGTTTTTTTTTTTTTTTTGCGCGTGTGTTGTGTGTGCGCGCAGAGACAAAGTAATAATTTTTAGTTCGGTTTGTCCGCACTTGAATGAAAACTGCGGTATAAGCCGCAATTTCTTACATCTGCTGCATCTTGTCCGCACCGGATCACTTTCAAATTCTGGCTTCCATTCTTCTGTGTCAGGGTCAAACTTGTCCTCGAACCAAAGACAAAAGTTGCTGAATTTCCCCTTGCTGACAAAAGAGATACTGGAACAGCATGTCAATAGCATGTGCTCAACTCGTAGTACCATTGCTGGGCCGGGTTCTTGCTCTAGATAACATATACACGATAACAAGTACACTGTTAGCCAGAGAAAGCTCAACAAACACAAGGAGATTCGCTTCCTCAGACTGCAAATTCACGTCGGGCCTGATGCCTCAGGCTCCGTCCACACGTATCCGGCGAATCCGGCACACTAACCCGCAACTCTTTGAATCCGCTCTCCAGAGAGGAAAGTTTCGAATACGCAAAGAATTTGGAATCGTGTGGACAGTCGTATCCGGATATTTTCAAATTCTGATGACGTTGCAAACTCAGATCCACTCTTTACCGCATAAATATTCAACATGGCCGCTGAACGAAATGCTATCGCTTCTCCTGTCGCCAACTTGCACGTCTGATGGCGAATGCTCCGTTGTCAATAGTCATAGAAGAGTCCTGGGTATTAGAATGAATCCGGATACGTGTGGACTGGCAAATTCGATTTGAATATGTTACGTGTGGATGTGAAAATGTTTTAATCCGCAGAGAAAAAACTGCGGATTAAAAAATATCCGGATAAATAGCAACCAGACCATACAAGGGTGCCTCTCCCTCTGCCTCGCTCCAGGGCAAGGGAAGACCTGGAGACGAGGTTACCTAACAATCGATTACAAACGAGCGGAGATTAAGGTGAAGCAAGGTCGCTTCACCCCAAATTTCCCATTGTTTATGAATCACGCTCGACGGACTTAAAGCAAAAAGCAAAGATGTGAGCAGCCTGCTTCAGATGTAGTGTTTATAGAACTTTTCTTACATTTCCAACACTGCCGAATAATGTAATTTATGGTACTTTGCAGAGACGTCATGCATTTTGCCATCAGGTGTCCCCTTTTTCCTCTGAACTTCGTGTATTTTGTTTCCTTTTGGCTTTGGTTAGACTAAGGGTTAGAGAGACATTTTGTGACTTCTACATAAACTAACTTTAGTCTCATCATCCTCCTCCATTGGACAACTTTTGTCGTTCGAAATTAAAATGTTGTCTGCGTTCCTTCGAAGTCAAGTTAAAAGTGAACTGTCCACGATCAACTTACCGGTGTATCTCATCTGGAAGCTTTGACCAACGACCTATACAAGTGCCAAAAAAAGCATAATCAAACAAATACCAGCACTAACGAAACCTTGATATTGACAATGATAGCTGTGTAAATTTGTAACAAGGGCACCAGTAAAATCTTTGACAACTATTCAATCAAGCTTGATCCCTAAAAGAGTTTTCACCACTACTTCGTCAATAAGGTGTCTCTTCTTTCTGGTATGTGACCATTTGTATGCTGATATGCACTCATCACGCAAGTCTGCGAGAATTGAAACGTCAGGGTGGGGTCTTTTCACTTTAAAGGAGTCACACGTAAGACCTAACAGCCCCTTCCATAAATATTTTGTTTCCCGTTGTCCATCTGTGTGCCATATTTTGAAACACACGTGACCTTCTATTTCGCCCCAGTGGAGTTGAAGAAGAGAAACCATGGGAACCAGATTGGTTGGACCAAAAAAGCGCGACTGTTTCATATTACCGGAATGCGTAAATACCAGAAACTCGTGACCTTGAAGCGTTTAACTCTGTTACAGAGCTGGGGTTTTTTGAGTTTAAAAATTCCCTTATTTAGATGTAACGTAGCTCGTGCGTTTTCCCGGGCGTGCAGCTTCGACCTTCTTTGTGTCCATCTTTGTTCATAAAATTGGTGTCCTAAAATACCCAACTTTGTTCCAAGGAAAAGAGTTGCAAATTACACGCTTCAAAGTCACGTGCTTCTGGTATACTTAAACCCCAGGCAGCCGAGCTGTCGAGATCAAGCCACTATAAAGCAATGTAAGCTACTTTTTAGAAGAGTACTGTGTATTCCAATATATATGGGTTATTGACCAAGTGTGAGGTCAAGATGGCTGGATATTGGCCAAGTTCTTTTTTCGCGTGTTTATGGACCGAGCAGGGTTCTATCTAGGGTATTTGAGGGGTAGAAGCTTGCCCCCCCAGCAAAACTGGTTTTAATCCGGCAATAAAACAAGTCCGTGGATGATAATGATAATGATGATGATGATGATGATAATAAAAATAATAATATTTAATAATATTTAATACTTATACTGCGCATTTTCTATAAAATAGTCATTGCGCATTACAGACATTACTGTAAATACAACAATAAGATCCGTATACAATTTCTATGAAATAAAAAGACGACCACTACAATATTTACAATTGGCAGGCTATAAGAAAGGCAATTTACTGAAAACTATGTAAAACTAAAAGTTAATTAAAAAAAAGGTAAAGTCTCCGCTTACGAGCCAGAAGGCTCATCAGGCCGGCGCTTATCTCCGGTTTCATTAGCATGAAGCGACTAGGAGTATTTATACTCCCCCCTGGATGGGATGCTAGTCCATCGCAGGGTTACCCCCAGCTTTACGCCGGTAGCCATTCATACACCTGGGTGGAGAGAGGCACCGTGAGAGTAAAGTGTCTTGCCCAAGAACACAACACAATGTCCCCTGCCAGGCCCCGAACCCGGACCACTCGATCCGGAGTCGAGCGCACTAACAATGGGGCCACCACGCCTCCCACAGCTAATTAAAGTCGCATTTTTCAACGCGAAGAAGGCAAATTTTGTACCTGATTGCCAGCGTTATATAGTGGAATGCAAACTCCCAGCTGGTCCACTGTCAACTGAAGAAAGAGCGATCCTGATAGCTGAGAAGATGGCGGTCGCTGAGGCAACTTGTCTAAAACTGCTTGAGTGGCAAAGTGAACCTGAAACAGCAAGAACGGACAGTAGTTTTAGTAACAGACTAAAACCAAAGTATAAAATAACTGTCACCTCTGATTAAGACTGATGAAAATACCGGGGAGGACTCAGATCAAACCAACGATCTCTGAAAATTTAAGGGAGATATAGAGGATATTATATGGCAGCGCGGAGATACGAAATTTCTCTTCGAGTGTTGAAAAATATTTTTCACGAATCCGGTACTACACTTTCCAGAGTGGATATATTTGAATCCGCTATGAATCCGGAACCATGTGGACGCTAAATCCGGAATTTTTTATCCAGATGACGTAACAAGATCGAGCCCAGTTCTTTACCATGAAATCAATTCTCAAGATGCCTGCCAAGGACTTCATGGCGCATGCTCTGTTACCTCTGATTCCTTGAAGAGTTCTGAGTTCTAGGAGTTCTACATTGAATCCGGATACGTTTCGAATACGTGTGGACGGGCAAATTCGATTTGAATACGCTACGTGTGGATGGGAACATTTTCGAATCCGAAAATAAAAGGTTGCGGATTCTAAATTATTCGGATACGTGTGGACCTTAGAGGACTACGGAAAAGAAATGTACAAAAACCAAACCAAACACGCACGTGCGGGGCGCACTGAGTCATTCTTTTTGCTCAATTAGGCGATTACCGTCTATTTCTGTTATTGTTGTTGTGTTCGTTTTTGCATACGGTCCGTAACATCCGCTGGCAAAAAGCAAACATACTAGAGTGCTCAAGTTAAAGACCAGTGTTGAAGGGCGACAGGAATGCAGCAGATTGCATAGGTTTTTTGGTGTTTGATTCTTGAATAACTGAAGCACTCTTGCCATGTTCAAAAGTCAGTTTAATTAAACTCAAAAACAAAAACGCGAATTCCTATTATGAAAAGACATTGTCGTAACCGTTGCTGTCGTCTGGAGACGCCATGAAGTCAACATTTTCTTTCTCGTTTCCCAAAAACACTCTGGCCAGAACTGTGACATCGATAAACGTGACGCACAAGTTAAATGATGCATGACAAGAGAATACTACATCGAGAATACTATTGGGTATACGGTATGCTTTATATCTAATGACTATACATATTTCATTAAAATTTCACTGACAAGCTGGAAACAATCGTACCTATCTAATCCCGTCCCCTTCATTTGATCACTAACTACTAGTTAATAATAACTACCTGGGAACATAACCGCATACATCTTTCTATCCAATATGTACTAAAGAATAACAACAAGTTTACGCGGAACAATTGAGTTGCAACTGAACTTGAAGCTTCAACTTTCTTTCCAAGCAAATCGCTGTGCGCGCCAATGCGAATCTGTCAACTCAATTTTCCCTTGTGAACCTGCTTTCAGTAAAGATCAAACGCCTACTGTCTCTAGAACTGTCTGACTCACCGACCGAGAGAATCTTCTACCAACTACCTGACTAAGAGAAAACCAGCGATCAGACTGTGAATGAATGAAGACACAAGTGAGAATAGACGTAATAGAATCAGTAGCAAAATGAGTTGTCTCCGTGAAACACAACATCCCAAACTTGTAAGATTTTCACTCCGTCGAGGATAAAGATTTTTAGTATATACTAAAGCAGTGGATAGCGTTGAACACGGGCGCTGATTGGCTCTTCAAACTCCGAATATCCTGTGCTATTTACCTCCGAGCAACTCAGGAAAAAATGGCGTCCCGATTCAGTTGCATCCGTGACAAGTGAAGAAAACATCCAAATTATTTTTTTGTGCTGTATATTATCTCACTGTTTTAGTATATACTGTTTTAGTATATATATCGGTGGGTAGCGTTGGATATTTACCGAGCCGCTAGCCACCTCCACTTCGGTGAATAGTTTTTAATTATCAACGAAATAGTTTTTAATTATCAACTAGCGTTGGATATTTACCGAGCCGCGAATATACCACCTCCACTTAGGTGAATAGTTTTTAATTATCAACGAAATTGCGCGCAAGAAGAAAATCCAATTAGGAAAGGTGTTTCTTTCACTCGCTGTAGGGTAGCTCTCGTCTTCGTCGTGCTCTATTAGAAAACTGTTTTCGGATGATTTGGTCCTGCAACTTTTTCAACGGCCGTCAAACAAGGTTGAAAAGGCACGGGTAATGACCAGTATCGTTCTCGCGGGTTTTTTGAATACCGGTGCGGGCTTAAGCCTCTGAGACACTTGCGGGGAGGTCATGTAATACATATAAACGGGAGCTACAGCTTTCAATCAACCTAAAGCGCGGTTGCAAAGGTGTTCTTAATGCCTTGCGAAACTTGCCACTTCAACCAAGTCCAGTCGGAGTTAAAACAGATGATCCCAATAAAACACTGAAACAGTGTATGTGAAAGCGCAGGCAGAAAATAATTTGTTTCAAAAACTAAAAATGGTTTAGTTCTAAAATACGGAAGTGCAGTTCATTTTGTGTCGTCTTGTCACTTACTCGTCCCTACTCGCTATACAACTTAACGTTAACTCAGAAATTCTTTTTAAACAGCACAAACCAAAGCTTCGTGACGAAAAAATGTCTGTTACAAACAACAGACGTCAACTTTGAAAACCTGTTAGACTGAACACTTTTCAAAAACCCCAATCACTGAATCCATTTTAGTGTTCAATATTGCCCATCCCTGCCTCCTTTTGCATTTGACGTTTTAATCAAACTCCCCGTCGATGTTTTAAGTATTTATTTTTATGTTTTGCTTGATTTGGTTGCCAGTTTCGAGTCGCTAAATTTGCCTATAAATATCGTGACACAGCCCCTTAAAAGACGCTGTTAAAAATGTGAAACATTTATATATTACCACAATTGCTTGTAATCTCCACTGTGATAACGAATATCGTTGTCGATAAGAGTACAGACAACGCTGAACCACTTTCCATTTGTTAAATTGATAATTAGATAAATTAATACCATATGAGCGGTGACAAGCCATTTAACAAATCGAAAGTAGTTCAGCGTTGTCTGTACTCTAATCGACAACGATATTCGTCATCACAGTGGTCAAAATGTTATCGACAACGGCAAATTTGCCAATCGGATAGCGAGATTACAAGCAATTGTAATCTCCACAATGTAGTGTGTAGTAAAGAAGGAGGGGAAGGGGTTTTGTACACGAATCATTGGATTTGAGGTGATATTTAAAAGCGAAACAAATACTACATTACAGACGTAATAGAGCGGTTTTCAATTGAGTGTCGAAAATAATTAGATAATTACTTTAGTTTATGATCACTTCACTCAGTGATTGGTTCAAAGTTCTCGCGCCATTTTTTCAACCAATCAGGAGTGAAACATTTTCCCGCGCTTTTTGTCGGGTTCGTGTAATTACTTCGAGTTTTGATTGGTTTGCCGGATTGTCTCAGTCCTTTTTGATTGGCCAAAGTAATTACTTTGGTTTTGGTTTTACGACACTCAATTCAAACTCGCTCTAACACATACACTGAAACCACGATGCGCCATTGCTGAATCGTTCAAGGTTTTTAATTTCAAACGATGAACATTTGAAATACTAGTCGTTCGCGATGTCATGGCGAGACAAATGAATCGAAACCGCGGAAACAGTAATTGTGAATCAAGGCCCTCTAGTAGAATAATTGTTCACCTGTATTCGCCACGAACTTGAAAAATATCCCGTTCTTCCTCTGTAGCACGTGCAACTAAAGTAGACTCTGGAAAAGACACTTACCTCTTTGTTAAGGGCAAGCCTTTGTTCATTCCAATGTTCGTAGGCGTTCTTATAGTTCAAATAAACCAACACGGCTGTGAAAAAAACGAGAGGACGTGCTGTTACTTTCCTTCGTTCTTAAGCGGAAGGATTTGTTAGAATGTTTACCAGCACAGCACAAAATCAACGACGGTTTCCAGTTCAACCGAATACGTTTACGTTGTTATCTGTACAACTCTAAACCAGTGCATGTGAATTTAGGATCTTGTAGGCCTAAGCCTACTGACAGAATCTTCAATGGTTGTTTGAATACCTATGTTTCAATTTGCCCTTGAATAGCGCGCGGTCAAAGATCAATTATTAGGGACCTTAAGGGCCCACGGACGGATTTTTCGAGCGTTGCTAGGGAAGTGAAATGTTACTTCCGGTGACTAACGTCATCATATAGTGAGCTGACCAGAAAACCCACCAACAAGCAAAAATCACCGCACGAACTGTTCTTTCCATCCAAGATTTGTCCTCGCCCTTTCTGGCGCTCGTTCTCAGGTCAACTGCGCATGCGTAAACGAACTGACTTCCGGTTTGAGAAAAAACCTAAATTTCCGTCGGTCTTTAAATTTAATTAATTTTTTTTCATATGGCACGTTTCACCTCCAAATACAGAATATAGGTAAGCATTGATTTTTTCAAATCATCTTTTTTGAAAATTTTATGGATATTTCAGGATCGTTTATCTCTCTAAAATGAACATTTTTCAAAATAAAAAGAAAACCATGCTTGGCTGGATGCAAAAACGAATACAAATTATGAAACCACTGATTAAATACCCAAATTGTGTAGCACGTAGACAAATTTAGAGTTTTCTTTTATTGGTCACGTGACCATGGGCGTGGCTTGATGACGTCATATTTAGGGTCATTGGTTTACAAAAGTTAGAAACTGACCAAAATTATGCCAAATTCTCTCAAATTAGTTAACCATTACATCCTTAGCAACGCAACCCAAAAAATACGTCAGTGGGCCCTTAAGCACGCGCGTTTTTGAGACACGGACGGCAACCGGAAGAGAACATTTCGCGTTCCAGGACAGTGGTGTCTCCCAGATTTTTATACTAATTATCTCTAATGGAGAAAAAATACTCAGCAATGTAAATTTGATTGTGTTAAAACAAGTTAAAAGGGAAAACAGCTCACTTCCGGTTGCCGTCCGCGTCTCAAAAACGCGCGTGCTTAAGCTCCCTATTTTAATAAACGTGGGCGCGCGGACGCATGCAATTGCGCCAATCACATACAAATCTCTCCAGCAAAATGGCTTCTACCATCTGCATTTCGGCAAAGTGACCCTACACTCGGGTTTTGAAACCTCCGGGTCTTTCTGTTGGTTCGTAGAAGCACTTTACTTTGATTCGGGATTCGTACTGTGATGAATTTCATGAATTTCTTGCCCGTCTTCTTCTACATTTTTTCCAGGTCATCAGTTGGCATTGGGCTTCACTTTTTCCGTCGCTTATCTTGTCCAATGTTTTGTGAACCAGTTCTGATGTAATCTCCTGACCCGCAGGCCGCCGCCTCCGAACCTATCTGCTTACCTTTGTCGAAAGCAACTTGCTGCACGTACAAACGCGGTTGAGTCAGCGTAACAAGAAAGGTCTCTTTGTCCTCAGTTCCAACTAATGACCTGGTGTCCTGTGACATATGCAAACACGGACATCAGACCTCAACCAATTTATTAAAAAAATTTAAATATCTCGAAGTCATTCAAAGTGCGATAACACTCGCCAAAACGGAAAACAGTAATTCACTACCCCACATTTTCCAGTTAAACTAAAAAATAGCTCCGGTAGCTTATTGCTTCCTCTAGGAGTCTTTTCAATTGAGCCGAGTGCCGTAGAAGGAAGACTCTTAATTCATTTTAGCCAACGTGCAGCCGTACCCTCCCACCGCAAAGACAAAACGTTTTTTTCTTCGCGAGGGGAAATTACCGCTACACGCAGGCTAAATTCATTACTTTGGCTAATCACAACAAAAGCAGACACCAAAAGGTAGCCAATCAGAACGCAAAGAAAATGGGTGTGTCCGGCGTGAAGCGCAGGAAACTCTTGCGATTAAGGTAATTCCTTAGTATTGCATTGCGCATCCCTACTGCGCACGATTTTCGCGTCATTAACGGGCGCACATGAGCACGTGCGCATACAAAACGTTAGGAGATTTCGCTCAAATTAAACCCGATAGCTAAATAAATGCTCCTTTTCTCTCAAACGAGCACGGTGACCCCCGATTTTTTTTTTTCAGGTATTTGCTAAGAACAGTCTAATAAAGAACATATTTAAAGAAGAAAAAAAGTTTGATAGTAGAACATGAATTTTTTGGGAAACCAGTTCCGTACTGGGTGTATTTTAACCAAGGCGAGGGCTTCAAGCTAACCACGAAACTGTCCCAAAAAGTGCACTATTCCCACAACCAGGGAATCAAAGGCGGCGTAAATGAAGCAATACTGCTTATGTAAATAAAAGAAGCTTTATTTTCAAAATAAAATTTTGTCTTTGACGTAACCAAGACTTAATTCTGTATGAAGGTGATTCGAATTTTTAATGCGAAAACAGTAAAAATACCCCATTTCACGAGCCTGCTGACGCGTAAACAAGCGCGGTAACCCCATTTTTTTATTGCATTTTTTTAATGTTCATATCATGAATGTTAATTATGCCAAGTTTCCAAAAAAGTTTGATAGTAGAACAATTTCAAGGGAATTACCTTAAGTTATTGGCCAAAAATGTGGCGCGAACGTTTTTGGCTAATCAGTTAAGGCAAGAGGGCGTTGGCCGGGATATGTCATGTCCACGAAGGTTATTTTTAGACGAGCGGAAGTCTTTGTTCTAGCGGAAGTCTGTCTTCCAAGACGTCCGCATGCAGGCTGATGAATATTTAATTTCTTTCAAACATCAGACCGAGGTTGGCCTGCATGCGGACGTCTCGGAAGACAGACTTTCGCTACAACAAAGACTTCCGCTCGTCTAAAAATAACTTTCGTGGACATGACATATCCCAAGGGCTGGAGCGGGAGCCTCCGTCTCTGTCCCCTCATTTTCTCTTGGTTAAGGGGATAAAGTACTGCCGATACTCGACTACAAAACCGCTCTAACCGTACCTGGTATGAGTTACTAATTCCGATTGTTGTCTTGAAGTAAGCCATTTGTTGAAAGTCAAATTCGTTGTCAATGTTTCGACTCTGGAAAAAGAGGAAAATAGGATTTATCACGATAACGACGTTTCGAATAAATGACTTACCAACAGAAGAGGTTTGCTTTACCTTTGTAAACTGTCCAAGCGAGAGATTCACGTCAACTTGCGCTTTTCCAAACAGTTTCACATAGCTGCTACCTGTGCAGGAAAAAAACGTTTTCATTTAACTTACTAACATTGCTTTTTTTCCCAAAAAAATACTCATGAATTCACAAAGACATAAGTGGCTAAGAATTTCGCGCCATGCACAATAACGTAATAATCATGGACAATAAGACATTTCCCTGCGCTTAGTAACAGCTGGATATGTTTAACTTGCTCTATTATTCGCTCAATTGATATATAGTCTGCGCCTGATTGGCCAAATTCTGAATTAGACGAGCCGTTGTGATACTAGCACAGGCCTGGTCGGGAGACCATACCATCCAAATCGACCGTCAGGTGGTGCATAACGCATTGATACCCGAGCATCGATGGAGAGAAACCAGACCGAATATCTCGCAGGTGGGTTCAACACTTACTTCGCCTTAGATGTCCAGATAGAAGAGTTGATGAAGGCGAGTTGGACACTTCTAAAGCGACCACACCTGTGTCCAGTCTGACAGCTGTCGATGATGGAGTTGTCGCCGTTACTTGAATACCCTAAATGTGAAACAAGGCAATTTGTTGACACGGTTTTAGTGATGTCGTCGCAAATCGGTCCCAAAGACTGCAAAAAGAGATATTAGCACAGCCGGAATTTTGGCTCGGTACTTACTCCATAGAGTTGACTTTCCAGGGAAATAAAGGCAACATGACATAATGGGATTCTAGTTCGTTTCTCCGAGTTCACTTCCATGGAAATAGTCCGGTTTCAAGTACTCCATGACCGCTGAATAAAAACACTGAGGACGCATTTTTACAGGGTTATCCTCCACCTGGGGCCCGTTTCTCGAAAGACCGGAAAACTTTTTGGGTCCGAAAAGCCATCTGTGAAATTGCTGACCGCTTGTTTTGGAAAGCCGATCTTTTAACATGTTTTCAAGGTAACAAAAAGAAAAATAACTGTGAAGTTTGACGTATTAAATGCTCTCCGTTCTTGAGTTACAAAAGGAATTGTGACACCCGAAAATGGCCCGTAAAGTTTCGGGACTTTCGAGAAACGGCACCCAGCTGAAGTGAATATATTCACAAATACCGGCAGGAAGGTGCCTGAAATTTGAAACTAAAAAATAGACAAAGTAATAAACAAGTCATCGTCTCGCTGGATTTTGTGAATATATTCACTCCTGATGAAGGCTAACCCTGTAAAAATGCGTCCTCAGTGTTTTTTATTCAGCGGTCCTGGAGAACTTGAAACTCTACTATTCATTTTTCTAACGTCGAGGATCCACCAAACTCAAGAGAGGGTAGCCTGTTCCAGGCTCTCAGATAGTCGAGAAAACGAAAAGAACTGCGTGTGAAAAGCGAACCCAGTATGATTTCGCTTAAATCAACTATAAAACCCGGCATAAAATTAACAACCTCAGTTTAACCTTAAAAACCAAAATTTGACCTTAAAAACCAAGATTCGATTTGATTTGCGTTAACTTGTTAATTTCAATTTACAGTGTCCCCGATTAGTGCTCTACAGCGCTAGAAGATTAGACACATAAATAAAGTTCCTTTCCTTTCCTTTCCTTTCGATGGCTTGGTCTTTTCGGGAAAATCTCAAACTACCTCGTTCGGGTTTCAGAGATGCCACAGACAGACGTACTTTTGAGGCCAGGATGATTTTTAGACACCGCACCCTACAGCCTAGTGGTGTCGATGTGGACTTTGCTTTCATATAAAGTCAGTGCGCGCCGTAAACGTTGCGTTTTTGTTTTGAGTTAAGCGTTACTCTGCACTTGCATTTTTCAGTTGCTTTCAAACCACTGATGAAGAGGGAGTACCCTCGAAACGTTTGGTTCTCATTTAAACTTCTTGGGCGCAAATTTGAACTTTCATTTTATATTGATCAATTTACATTATCAACTGCCTTGATAAAACCAAAAGTTTTCGTGTACTACTTCCCCGTCGAAGCAGCACCACAGTTTCTTTAGAAACTACCCCCTTTGTTCATTTACTGCATTGACCTCGCTCCTGCTTGGTTAATACTAATCTCGTACCCAGATCTCCCACGGCCATACGGAAGGGAGATCTGGTAAAGTTCGATTTCGAGCATGCTCAGTGCCAGCGAGGCCCGAAATACGGGCTTTTCTACCACTGCGCATGCTCGTACTCTCTGTTGTGATTTTTGCGGAATAAACACGGATTTCTTGAAGAGATTCTTTTGGTTAGAGGACAAGGAAACCTTAAACTTAAGCCCAAACAGAAAGAAGCGCTACAGGCGATTGTTTTTGAACGGTCGAGA
>NC_090891.1:43374281-43384281 GCF_036669925.1 Montipora capricornis | reverse complement strand
AGATTGGACCTTAAACAGGAAAAGACTCAAACTGAAGGTGAATTTGTAGGGGTGAATTCTTTTGGGTCAAGAACGAAATCCAATCCGGTTGGGACATTCAAATGAAATCTTCTGGGAAGTAAGTTTTAAATATGTATTTTTAAAGTGCGGGCTATAGACAAGCGGTAGAAGTGATCCGCGCACTTAATTGGACAATTTAAGCATTAGACCTTATTCACGATAGCCGCCATGTTGGATTTGCTTTTATCATGTAAATTAGCCACACACTTCTGAGGGGCCAAACAACACAAGTTCGAGAGGTTATAACGAACATCTTAGCCACACAGATGACTTGTTTCACGTTCATTGAATGTTTATCACCTAAGTAGTAAAATAGAATGCTTACACAAGTTACTTCGATGTTTTTTTTTTTAGCGAAAATTGAGCAGATAACGAAGTAGAAAGTCAAAATGTCGGAGGGAATCAAAAGATATAAAATTATTGTAAAAGGTACTTAATTCTAAATTCTAAAATGTACTTTTAGCAATGTTAATTCAATATTTCGACGAGCCGATTTTCCGCAATTTGCCTTTGTTCCAATGTTTGCCCCCCAGCATAACACATGGCTAATTTGCACGACAATTTGAAAACCAACATGGGGGCTATCGTGAATAAGGGCTATTGTCTCTCAAAGACGGGAGAAGACAAAACTCGGAGCCCTACTCCATGGAGTACCCTATGGACTACCCAAATGGAGTACCCTAAAAATACTATTTCGAATGAGTACTGTTGATCTATGTGTAAGCAGCATTTCAAATAGTGCTTACTTAAGCCTCAACACCCATTTTAAACAGCATTGTTCAACAGTATTTAAGTCTAAGCACCCATTTTAAAAAGGTTAGCTGACAAGAAGTAATAGGCCATCACAACAATAATCGAAAGCTAACCTTTTTAAAATGGGTGCTTAGACTTAAATACTGTTGAACAATGCTGTTTAAAATGGGTGTTGAGTCTTAAGTAAGCACTATTTGAGATGCTGCTTACACATGGATCAACAGTATGCATTCGAAATAGTATTTTTAGGGTACTCCATTTGGGTAGTCCATAGGGTACTCCATGGAGTAGGGCTCCGTGTTTTGTCCTCTCCCCTCAAAGACACCCTGAAAATTTCAGATGGCTCCAATGGGACTCGAACCCATGACCTCTACGGTGCCGGTGCAATGCTCAACCAACCGAGCTATGTAGCCACTCGGACTCCAGTTTGGAGCAGGTCAATTTTCCAGGTGTCCATGGAGCGTTTTCATTCATGTGTCCTGCTGCCATATTGGATTACTGATACAAAAGAAAGCATTTGCATAAAAATAGAGTTCAGTTCTCGGAGAATTAGTTTGGTACACCGACACCATCATGGCCGACATTCCTTTGTTTTGGAACACCAACATGGCCGCCGTGACGTCATGTGAAAACGCTCTACATAGCGTTTTCACTCAAGTGACCAGCAGCCATATTGGATTACTGAAACAAAAGAAAGTATTTGCATAAAAATAAAGTTCAAATCCCAGAGAATTAGTTTGGTACAACATCATGGCCGCCATTCCTTTGTTTTGGAACACCAAGATGGCCGCCGTGACGTCATATGAAAACGCTAGATAAGAGAAAATTGCTTAAATTGTCCAGATAAGTACGAAGATTACTTCTACTGTTCGAAGTAAGTTTTGCGCGAATCACAACAAAGCTTAACATACCTTCGATGTAAAACTCAGACTGTGTACAGGCATGGAAAGCTTAAAATTGCTGTTCTTTCCAGTGCGACCTGCCCCTGCTATCCTTCCCATCTGGCGAAAGAAATAAGAGTACAAGTTCTAAGATCACGTCACGAAATCAGTCACCAAGGCCTCTTCCTTCCCGAAACCCAGGTTTCTTGTCTCTTTACGTCGGATATGCAATAACCTCGGCCAAACATATCTGAAGCCATCAGCGCAACAAACCAATGAGAATTTTAAGTCAACTGTACTCGGATCGAAGGTCGACCAACTATGACGCCGTTAATTTAACAAATAGATTCAATGTTGTCGTGCGTCTGTTCAGCAATAGATCACAGATGAGCTCTTTTTTGTTCTCCCCACATTTTGACGTCTTCTGTGATCTATTACTGAACAGACGCAAGGCAACATGGAATCTATTTGTTTTATATAATTAAAGGTTGGCGTGAGCTATGCGTCTGTCCTCTAATAGATCACATTTCAGAACCAATCAAAATGCGTGAATTATTGAGCTTATTTTAAAAACTATTTACCGAAGTGGAGGTGGCTAGTGGTAACGCTTCGCGGCGAGGTAAATGTCTACCACAAGCCACCGACACTTATATAAATACACAATAAAATATACTACAACAGAGAGACGATATAGCACAAAAAGATGATTTTAACCAGGAACCCATGACCCGGAGCCTACAACTCTACTGTGTTCGTGTAACGGCGTTTTCACAGTCCTATTTATTTTTCGACTGAATTTCCCGCGAACGAGACTCCCTAGGGAGCCCAATGATCAATCACAAGAAACTAAATCGACGTCATAGGGTCACCGAGCCGGAATTGCCTTTGTTTTTTGACATAAAAGGTAGTCTAAAAAAAGATCGGTCTTTAAAAATGCCGTTACATAGGCTTAGTATGGGAGCTGTAGGCTCCGTATCATGGGTTCCTGTTTTAACTCATTTATCGTGCAACAATTACAATACCCCGCGCGAGT
This sequence comes from Montipora capricornis, assembly GCF_036669925.1. Taxonomy (NCBI): domain Eukaryota; kingdom Metazoa; phylum Cnidaria; class Anthozoa; order Scleractinia; family Acroporidae; genus Montipora; species Montipora capricornis. Next base: position 43,381,554 of record NC_090891.1, on the reverse strand, counting down.
TGCTCGGAGGTAATCGGGGTTTGAGTTGGCTTATCAAAGCACGCCTTCAACACTATCCACTGCTTTAGTATACACTAAAAAAGAAAATATTAACCACGGCTGCAACGTTGAGCCTGTGCTTGATGACAAAGGATGTGTTTGCACACCTTATACTCTGCTCTTAAAGATGGCAGCAGTGAAGCTCCTAAGGTAAATCCTCTCAATACGCAAGTGAAAGAGATCCTGGATACAGTGGACACTGGAGTAGAGCCATCAACTCGGTCCCAGGCAGTTAACTGCTTAACGGTCGAGGGAGAAAGAAGCTGGGAAAACCTTGAAACCTCTGATGGGACAGCGGACAATCTATGGCTCATCATACGAGATTGGGTGCTGTCGTGTAAACTCGCCATTGACCTGAAAAAGAAAAACAGCAGGAATATCGAACAGTTGCCAAAATGAAGTAACCGAGAGCTCGCATGCAACATTTTTCAATGACGAACTTTTCACTTGTAAGTTAAGCGCTGGGGCACACTGTAAAGAAATTAAATCCAATTAGAGCGGTTTTCAATTGAGTGTCGAAAATAATTAGCGAATTGATTTGCTTTTGCATTACTTCACTGAGTGATTGGTTCAAAGTTCCCGCGCCACTTTTCCAACCAATCACAAGTGAAACCAAAACCAATCGTGGCTCGCGCGTGCATGCACATTTTCCCTTTGTGTCGGTTACGTGTAATTACTTCGAATTTTGATTGGTTTACTAAATTGTCTCCGTCCTGTTTGATTGGCCAAAGTAATTACTTTGGTTTTGGTTTGCGACACTCATTTGAAAACCGCTCTAACAGTGAATTAGATAAGAGTGCATTTATTTTTAGAGACACTTTGCGCGCGAAACAAAGGGCCGCCAATTTTAACCAATCAGAAGAAGCCATCTCACGCGTGACTGCTTCTGTTTTTTTCAGGGACATGACAACTGATTTTCGCGGGAACGCGTATTCAAAAAATAGACTCATTTGTGACTGTACTGGGCGGCCCACCTATACCATAACAACACTCTTATCTAATTCACTCTTGATCAAATCGAATCGACTCATATCAATTCATAGGTTGATTTTTTGAGAAGAGGAAAAAACCGGAGTACCCGGAGAAAAAACTGACGGAGCAGAGAAGACAAACAACAAACCCAACCTATATGTGACCGCAAGTCTGGGAATCGGATCACATTGGTGGGAGGCAACAATACTGATCAACCGTGTGTAGAAAAACAAATCACGGTTAATTTCATGTCGGTTACGCGTGCATAACTGAAGAAGAATCTGAACATAGGTGACTTATCACCTAGTGAAATTGCAAAGGACCTGGGAGTGTTATTGGACCCACATTTATCGTACAACAATCACATTATTAAGACCGTTTCGTCGTGCATGTCTTCTCTCGGGCAGATTAACCGCGTCAAACATGCATTCGACAGAAAGACCCTTTTGATAGTTATTAATGCCTTAGTTTTTAGCAAATTGTTTTATTGTTCGAACGTGTGGGCCAACTGCTCGAAGTTAAATATCGACAAACTACAATCGGTACAAAACTTTGCGTGTAGAATAGTAAGTGGAATTCGGAAATATGATCATGTTACGCCTGAACTGAAACGCCTTAAGTGGCTTCCAGTATCCAGTCAGCTTTATTATCGAAATACCATTTTGGCTTTTAAATGTATGAATTGTCGTGCCCCTGAATACCTGAGCACTATTTTCACCAAACGTTCTGATGTAAATAGTTATACAACCAGGAGTTCCCAATTTTTAAATATCCCTCTTTTTAAAACTGCCTCTGGACAGAGAACTTTTTATTACCGAACTGTTAGCATATGGAATTCCTTGGAATCTAATTTGAAACTTTGTAGTAACGAAATAATCTTTAAGAAGCGTTTAAGGAACAAACTGCTAAGGGATTTTTTAGGAAGTGATTAATATCGTGATGAGTAGTTATGTAATTGATAGTGATGATTGGTTATTTTAATCTTGTAAATAATTTAAATAATTATGTAAATTATTATTTTATAATTATTATTGTTCCTGAAAAGCCCCTTTGGGGAGGTTCAATAAAGTATGTATGTATGTATGTATGTAACATCTACGATTTTGTGCTCTCTCAACAATGGTCATGTGACCGCTATTTTAACCGCTCACCATCAGTTAGATTAATGAAAGCCAAAAGATGAAGCTGGAATATTTCGAGAAAACCATGTCGTCGAGTCAATTCTCCTCCTACCCTATACTTCGCTTTCGTGGGCAGTGCACATCATCATAAATTGTAAAGAACATAAAAATGGACTTGACAAACAACAAAAATTGTGGGAAGTGAAAAACTCAGACAATATGGAGACAAAAATAAGGAGTGACAGTGAAGTGACTTTTGAAAGGGTCCTTTCACCCCGGTAACGGGTTTCTATTCTTTCCAAGCAAACTTTTACACATTCTATAAGGAACATGCTCTTTGCAAGACAAATTTTAAAGTTTGATGGGCCAATTCAAATTTTTAAGAGGTTAACATGACGTCTGGAAGGATCCTCAAATAGAAACAATTTGTCAATTCGGTGTTCACCTGATAACTGATCTCTGGGTTTGGATCTCTGAAATGTGACGAGAAATGGTCCGAGAACTGCGCGTCATCATGGAGTGTAAAGCAACAGGGTGCTGTGGGATATCAATGTCAACAATCCCCAATGTCACGAGTGCGTTACCTTTCTCTTCAGTATTTTGCGTGACGGAAGAGAATAGGACATGGGATCGAGACAAGCTGCAGCTGACCACAGTCCTGAAAGGAAGATAAGTATGCGTGTTTGGATACAGTTAGTTTCTATGCAAGAAAGCTACAATAGTGGATTGAAAATAGAAAAAAGAAAAGCTTTCTCACTCCCCAAATAAAGATAAGCCACACGAATACCAAACCACACCATCTTTCACCTGCATCGAATTTGGTAAAGGGTGATATTTATTTACCGTTAATTTAGTCCGAATATTAGATCATGTCCTTTGAAGGCAAATGCATTGCGATCTAAGACCCAGTCCCTAGCTATCTTCCTTTCTCGACAACCAAATCTAACATTACAGAACCAGCAGCCAAAAGCGAACAGGTCAGATAATTGATGATGACGAATACAATTAGCCAATATCAAAAATACCATAATACTCTTTGTTTGTCCCTCCAAAAATTTGCATAAGCATTGTTTTTATTTTCCCTTGGGACTTATAACAGTCCCAAGAGAAACTGGAAACATTGCTTATGCAAAATTTTGGAGGGAAAAAGAAAGAGTATTATGGTATTTTTGATATTGGCTAATATGTCTAGTGCAAATAATTAGATGCACGCTGACTTCAATAAGGGTCACCAAGTGTCCCATTGCACTTCTTCCCAACTTCAACATCCCTCGTGTCTGGAAATACAGACAATTCATATAACACCACTGTGTCCTCTGGGCTTTGCTTCTCAAGGAAACATAAAAAGCTGCAGTTACCCTAACCTAAGGATGACACTAGCCCTGCATGGCAATACTTTCATGTTAGAAATAGGTAACAAATGCTTAGACACAAGGGATCAAAATTGTGCCAGCGTGTAGTTACTTTTATCATATGGCCCGCATAGCCCCGCGTGCGCTTTCATCGTAAAACAATTGGGAAAGTCCCCGTATGGACCGTACGCATTAGCGCGAGCAGGGTCGTAAAAAGCCGTACGGCCCTGCTACGAACACGAATTGCTCCGTGCGATACAATTTTAGAGGATTTCGTCGCTTTAAACATCCAAGTTTTTTACAGCCAGAAAAGCAAACGCAAAAAACATATTAGATAAAATTTTCTGTGCAAATTTCTGTTACTTAGTTCGTCCAAACTTTATATTCCGAATGATCGTGAATAGCGTAAAGAGCGAATATGATAAAATGCTTATTGACTGAGTTTAGATCGGGGCCGGAGAGGAAAATATTTGGCCCGAGATCACGGCGTACCGACTGAGACGGAGCGCAGCGAGGTCCGTGCGTCAAGACCGAGGGGCAAATATTTTCCCGTCCGGCTCTCCCACTCGGTCAATAAGTACATAGTATTTCTAGATCAAACATAAGTGAGGATAATGATAATGATGATGATGACGAAGTTGAATATGATCGCGATTGTATCCTTAATTGTTCTTTGTTCGTTTGTTTTCCATACCCTGAGACAAACTTTGACGCTTCCTTCAGATCCACTTTTGTTTTTCCTAGATGTGCGGTTATTGATGATTTCACTCCTCCTAAAAAAGAACCATCTATAGCGTTAAACATAATAATCTTACCGTGGAGACATATAAAATAGGAACAAAACGGTACGCATGCAAAAAACGATGAAAAAAAAGCATTACTGTGTAAGAAACATAACAGCCCCAAAAATAATTGGCTTTAGGAAAGCAAATAATTATCACTAGCCGAATGGGTCATCTTTCCGAGAAGCCTGTGATATTCCACATTAAGGAATTATTTTTTGTGTGCATAGCAAGCAGAGCAAGCGTTCTCGTTCGACCGAAGAGCTCCGAATAGGTACAAAACTGGAGCGGGAGCAAGGAAGCTGGTTCCGCAGACAAAGAAGAGTGAGCTACTTTCCCCGATTCTGAAAAGAGGGATTCGCGGCTAAGAGTGAAGAACAAACAAACAAATTACTCGAGAATGGGTTTATCAACTGGTCAGTTGATACTGTAAACAGACAACCGAAGAGAAATTTGAAAGCTGACATTCGAGCGTTAGCCCTTCGCCGGACCGAACTAAATTAAATGACATGAATTAATTGAATTAACTATACGAATTTACGTGAGGCTTGAGGTCAGGACGTGGGACTTTACGAAAAGGATAAATGTTCGAACCTTGATGACCCTGCTCTTTTTCTTCATTGCGCGAGAAAGAAACACTCATTTCTCGAACTTCCGTCTCCAAAACGAGCCCGCCGATGCTAGCCAGGAACTTAACCCTGGGAAGAGTGACGACACCAAACACTGTGTGCAGCGGTACAACACTCTGCGCATCCTCATGGTCAGTGATGGTAGTTGCTTCTGTGGTGCTTCGACTGGCCATGGATCTTCTCTTGTCAATGCTGGATGGACTTTGGCCTCGGCGTCGTTTTCCGTCCTCAACCAAACCATCTTCAATGTCGATTATGACTTCACGGGGTTTATCTGGTGAACCTCTTTCACCTAAAACACAGATATTTCATCATCGAATACGCCAGTTTCGTATTCTAGCGATAGCGTTGGATAGAGCATGAAATGGAGGCTAATGCAGGGGTCCTTTCCACATGCAAAATATTCCCCCGCATTAGCCTCCATTTCATGCTACTATAGATCCAGTCTAACCATGAGAATACGAACTGGTTTATTCCTGTTTTCAATAACACAGTCATAAAATAGCCGCTGTTCTTACAAAGAGATTCACTAGTAAATACGTTAGCAAACACTTTATTAGTAAGTAAACACTTTGTTTAACGAGAGCAGCACATAATAGTGTTACCACAGTAATAAACTTGTAGCCCAGACCACAAGACCGGGAACTCCGCGCCCTGTTCTTTTCGAATAGTGTGAGGGATTAGGTCCAACAGTTTGTGACCAAGAAAAACTTACAGAACACATCAAACGACAAAAATCGACGATGAAACAGTCACCGTAAGATTCTTCGAAAATTTTGCGCTATGAAGATTAATCTATGCCACTACTACTCCCCTCCCCCCAAACAATGATGAATTTTATGAGACGTACGCGCCAAACTGTCTGTATAACTAATTGCTTTTAACAACATTTTAGGAGGGGAAGGGGGGGGGGGAGGAGGGGATGGGAGGGGAACGGAAAGGGAAGGGGAAGGGGGAGGGGGAGGGGAGCAGTGAACACTTTCCAGTTGTGGGGAAATAGGATGTTCTCGCTCGCTTTACGTACACGTTTTTTCGTATTTCCTCGACGGTCCCAATGAATTTTGTTTCTCTTTTTCTCTTAGACAAGCAGTACTGTGTGAGGTATTTGAGTACCTTATGTGACAAAAAAAAGTTATCGAACGTTTAAAACGACGAAATTCGAAGACGACACAGTCACCATGACTACGTCACTCATCTAGGGCAAACTAAGTGAGGAGAATTTTCATTCTGAACTCACCTGCTGACCCTCTCCCAACGGTGTTCCTCTTCAAAAATCCCTTGTTCTTGGCTTCACGCGGCAACGACGAATAAAGATCAACAATTTGGTACATGACTCTCCAGCATTTAACATGTCCGCGTGAAGATTTCGTTCTGAACCGTTGAACCCCATCAGTTTGATCTCGAGGACGCATCGATCTGGCCGGATCATGAGAAGGTGACGACATTTCACTGCCACTGCCATTTGAGATGAACTGGGACAGCAAATCCAGCATGTCGACGACTTGGAGAGTCAAGCGAACAAATGGGAGATTGACTCTCTGAGTAATGTTGCTGCATCCTACAGTGAACTTGATTTGTGTCAGTTTGCTGGTGTCTTCATCCAAAGGCGAACTTGGTGTCTTAGTTGATGCGATGTCTATAGGAGATTCATCAAGAAGAAACCGGACAACGAAGTCTCTAGCGATAAAGACAGGACCTCTCTCCTGCGGAAAGACAATAAGAAATAAAACAATTTACTTATGAGTGAGCTGAAAATTCCAGTGCCCAAGATCTTCGCTTCTTTGCCATGCACTTGTGTTTCTTTCTATTGCGTTTCTGGTGATTTTTTGTTTTGTATACATGGAGGATCTCGGACCCACGACCCACGACCCACGACTCACGACACACGACCCACCCACCCACGCCCATTAAACACTCTCACATTCAAATGTGCTTTTCAAGACTGAGCGACAAGCCAGACCACAACACAAACATGCGTGAGTCCTTCAGCAACCAACAGCAGTTTATCCAAGAAGACAAGAAAGTTCATCAAACACTAACTGACTAAGCATTAACTCCTGAACTTCTCGGGGTTGTTTTAAGTGTGTCGGCTCAGGTAGGTACTTATCCGCAGAGTATGTCAATAGCCATATGAAAAATCTTCTTCGTATTAATGGGACATAATTTTTCAGTGAGTGATTAACCCATTGACTCCCGGGGGTTCCCCATTGACGAGTAAAATCGTCTGGCGTTAGACAGAGTAAAATACTCTGGCGTTAGACAGAGTAAAATACTAAGTCTGACCGGCTTAGGCTGGTTTGGGTGTCAAAGGGATATACTAAAACAGTGGATAGGGTTGAACGCACGCGCTGATTGGCTACTTAAACTCCCAATATCTT
>NC_090891.1:43354281-43359281 GCF_036669925.1 Montipora capricornis | reverse complement strand
TTTGGTTTATGATTAGTTCACTCAGTGATTGGTTCAAAGTTCTCGCGCCACTCTTTCAAACAATCAGAAGTGAAACCAAAACCAATCGTTGGCTCACGCGTGCACATTTTCCCGCGCTATGTGTCGGCTACGTGTAATAACTTTGAGTTTTGATTGGTTTACTGGATTGTCTGCGTCGTTTTTTATTGGCCAAAGTAATTACTTTGGTTTTGGTTTTACGACATTCGATTGAAACGCGCTCTAAGTGGATAACGAAAAAAGTTCTGCTTGCGCTTTTGGATCGCGACTAAACTTAAAGCGGCTGCTTAAATCTGGATTGTTTGCAAAGTAAGATTCTACAGGCAACAAACCTTTAAGTTTTTGATGATGCTGAATTGTCTTCGTTCGGAAGGAATCATAAGAGGCGAATTCCAGTTCAAGCACTCCAGCTGACCCAGATGTTGCGAATATCGGGAGACGAGACTCGGGGATGCGATAACAAAGTGAGATGGAGAAAGCAGGTCTTCCTCAAATTTGATCAGATCATCTGGATCTTGAACGGCTGATACAAATGACTCCGCTGAGTTAATTCTTGATCTTCGACTCCTACTGACAAAGGTATTAATAATTAACAATTATTGGATGAGGTTGTTGAGCATGATAGCGATAATTATCAATGCCAAAGTTTGTGTTATCTGCCGAAGCCGAGCGCCACCATGACAAAGCTGATCAACTGCTGGTTAGTGTATTAGGTGACGTCACTTCTGCATGCATAAAACTATTGTCGGTAGGTAAGACGTCAATTCTACATATGTAAAATCTATTGTCTGTAGGTATGACGTAAGAGAAACAGAGCAAGCAAGAATTAGCTGCGTCCTTACAGCCAATCAAAATCGATCTGGTGACACCAATGTATAATAATTTAAGTTAATGGCTTAGTGACATGCTAAAATCGAAAACTTCTTGACCTTTGAGCTTTTCACATACACAACATACCAATATTGAAACTTTAAATATGATTCCCCTTGGACTTTAAGTTAATGGCATTGTTGCTGTCTTTTCCCTGTATTGTCATATATAAGGTGTCGGTGGAATCAAAATTGAGTCGTTGGTGGTTAAGATAATCACTATCTCATTTTACCCATTTTTAATCAAGACATAACATGCATTTAAAACTGAGGCCTCGTCCACCAGGGGCTTCAATAAGTTCTGAAATAGCCGTCCATGATAGCCCATTGAAGGCGGCAGTTTGACAAGTTTATCATAGCATTTTTAGTGAAAATCAAGGCAAACTAGCCGGCGGTGTGAGGCAAAGCGGGCGGCGGTATACCGCCAGTAACCGGCTTCTATTGAAACCCCTGCGTCCACACTAATTCGTTTTCAAAAGTATCCGATTTCGGTGTCATCGAAAACGCATCGACCAATCCGCGTCGACACTACCGTTTTCCCAGCGTTTTTAACTGTCCCCATTAAAACGATCAAAAACGCTTCAGTAAGGTGACATGCCGTGTTGTAGGTTGAAGACTTGTGCATGCTCGCAAGAGATACGGCCGCGATATTTTCGGCATTTCCCGCCAGTGCGAGTTTGAAAACTGTACATAACTTCGCTTTGGCTAGCTTGATTAGTTCCAAAATCTTCTCGGGACTTTCGATATGTTCCTGCTCCAGCACCATAAACTTTCTTCTACTGTGAAAAATCAAGATAAGGTTGAATAGAGCAAGGTTAAGCTCAAAACAAGACACCAAATATTTGCTAGTAACATTGGGTAAAGCATGTTTTCATCAGCCATGTTTTCAAAGGCTGAGTAACTCACGTTTTGCGGATGACGTCAAAGTTTTCATTTCGATGTGTTTTCGACTGTCCACACTAAAACGATACGTATGCGTTTTCACTTTTGTCCACTTTCTAGAGCGTTTTCAAATCGATGTGGTTTCCATGAATACACTCAACGTTTTAGTGTGGACAGAAGGCCTAAACGCCGCTGATCGAAATGTATGCGTTTTCAAATGAAAACGCATTTAGTGTGGACAGGGCTTGACACAGTTCTTCCTCGACTTTTAGTTGAAAATGATGCAAAAATGAAGAGGCCACTTATGACTGCGATGAGCCTCTTCACAAACACAAAAACTGATGAAAAGTCTTTTTCATTTCTTAGAAAAAGTAAAAACGGAATAAACTGATTAACGCGGACAAATAGTCTACACTTGAACTCGTTTTGAGAAGAAAGAACTCAAAAGTGAGGATATTACTATAAAAGGCGCAACGGGTATCATCAATATGAGGTCTTTTCCCAGGTAGCTTAACCCTAGACTCAATCCCTTTCGGTTCGGATTGATCGTTTCGCCGGTACCCATTACGCGCTCCACTTGCAAACCATGACTGAATCCTTCATTCTGACACACCATCCGGCCTTCAAACAAACAAGACAAGCATATTTACACCATCATTCCAAAACGTGTTGCTTCTCACCCCATATCGAGTTCATCCAGAAAACTACCGCATGAGTAAAACGAGGCCTCGCTTCCACGAGAAAAGTGCGATGTAGGCCTTTCCAGTGTTCCGTGAGGCGATTGGGAGGTGGAATGCTGCCTAGTACGCCCCAGGCTCTGCTTTGATCCCGGCATTTGTCTCATTTTGTCGTTTACATTGGAAACGCTGGAAGACTGGCGCGGAAGTGAATCGCACCAGCTGAGGCGAGAAGGCTCAGGGCTTCCATCGTCATCTGATGCAAGAAAAAGGAAAAAAGATTGACATGTGACTCCCCTGTTAGATGATGATAACGACCTATTCCTTAAAAGTCAAGTAAATAAGCTGGAGACCCTGAGAATAAAATAAAACATTAGTTTCTAAAGAGAGGAAAATAAAATGGAAAACCCACCAGAAGGGAGGATCAATAACAGAGCACATCGCAAAGTATTTTCAAGATATGTATGATGTGGTAGTTAATCAAACCGATTTGGGTAAAGTATGGAAAGAAAGTAGGTTTTTAAAGTGCAGATATGACCAATAAAATCAATTTTTCTTTTCCTTTGTATTTCAAAACTATGTTGACTAAACACTATGAGACACAAGTTTTACTTGGTTTCAAAAATACACCTCTTCATTTTAACTGGAATTTTCCCATTGACCGGTCGGTCATTACTAAATTTAAAACCTTAAGAGAGCTGGATCGAGAAGAAAATGGCATCAAAGCCTCACTAGTTTAAGAATGCAGTAGGCGGCTGAATTAATACGCAGCACGGGAGTTTCGGGCTTTCAGACTTTTACACTCCTTTTTTTATTTTGCATATATAAGAAGCTGAATTTACACGCACAAGTGTTAAGCTGGTGAGTAAATAACGTCACTTTTCCCTAGATTCAACCCTCTGATATCCAATCGGCCAGTTTAGAACGTGAGTAATGGCGGACCGTGAAATCCAAAACTTACACTCAAAGTAAACAGCCTTTGGATAAAAATCAAAGTTCAAAATTTTGTCAGTCACGTGTACATGTTAAGCAAACACACTTTTAAAATCTGAAGAAAAAAAGAAGAAAGTGATTTTATTTATCATAGTAGCACTTTAAGCGCTGACGCGACGACGGGAAATAAAATCTCTCGCAAACGACGACTTGATACTCTTTCTTACGCACCTAAGCAAAGATCTACCAACGCCTCCTCATTCATCTGCGCATTTCTTGCTCTTCGTACTTTTGGAGAGCTTCCCTCTGAACCTGACACATGGTATCGCCGGCGCGTAAATGCTTCCACTGATCCCACGGGCGTTCGATCAAAATAACTCGAACCCAGGCCATCTAGGTCAGCACTACGAGAATACATGAGTGGCCTAGCACCGCTGTCGACAATGTCACCATCGTCATAGAAACCGGCCTCGCTTCCGAACTCACCAATCCCTGTGTCGTTTTCACTAGCATCCAGTTTCTCAGGGGTAAAGAACCGCGGGCCGTTTACGTTTTTACCAAAGAAGTTGCAACCACCGGTGCAGCCACACACGCCATGACGCTTCTTTGGAAACTTTTCGTGTGGCTGCCATAGGAACCACAACCGCTGATACTTAGAATCGTGCATCTCAAGGAAGTCTTTTTGTTCGAGATGAAGTTCAGGGCTTGAGGTTGCGCAGGAGATGTCGGACACGACTGGTCCAAGTTGAACGGCTGCAGCTTCTAGCCAAGCGGAATTTTCCACCATTGACAAAGGACGACGAACTCCGTTGAGGATTAACGGAGTTTTGTCAGACCACGGAGTGCAAACAAACTGCCTAAGTTTGATTGTTTGTAAGAAGAAACTCGTGCCAGAGCTAGACTCTGAACTGTGAAGACTGCAGGTCGCAAGTCTGATCGGATGAGCCTAAGAAAGAAAAAAACAAAAACGCTCAGTGTAAATCTATTGACCGAGGGAAAAAAAACAACAAGAAATTAGATACATACGTCACGATTTAATTGATCACTCCCCATGGGGGCATTTCAGGGCCAATGATAGACAATAACCGAAACGACAGAACAGCAACAACAACTGTAAAGAATAGCAACTGGTCGGAGACAAACCAGTTGGTTATTTGCAGCAGAGAGGTTGAACCAGGGTTCAACGAGTGGTCAGTCTAACGTTTGGCAAACGTCCTAACCACTGGGCCACACTACCTCTACAATTCACAACTGGATTGAATTTTACCAGTGATTGGCTGAGACTAAAAAATTCTTGTCTCAATCCTAGTAAAACATCACCAATCCGTTCATCAGTTCGATGTCTATGAACACGAAACTGAAAACAGATCCATAGACCTCTTTCATAATGGCGGTCAAATAAAGCATTCTTTTGTTTTAATGGTAGTAAGCCTTCTAGCCTCACTTCCATGAGCAAATTTCAAAGGAATATTTGTTTCAAAATGAGGGCAGTGGGTCTAATTATCATCAATACGAAAGAACGTAAAAGTAGTCGCCATTTATGCAAGTGGTCTATTGCCCATTTTAAACTGTTAAAAATGTTACCTCCAGATTACAAGCACAACCGGTCTCAACCAGGAAC
>NC_090891.1:43329281-43349281 GCF_036669925.1 Montipora capricornis | reverse complement strand
TTCGGTGAACAATACATTCTTTACAATACTACACATGAGCGAGCTGAGTTGAACACTCCCAAGTCATTTGTTTTTTGTGGCTAAATAAACTTTAGGCAAATTTAAAATGGAGGCATTGCTGATCAGTAGTGTTACTTGCTAAAGATGGAAGGGGGATCCCCAGGTGTTCTGCAGGGGACCACATGCTCAATGTTGCATATTGTTGCGGATCTATTCGTCGGCGCTCTATTGTCAGTTGCCACACGTTAATTGTACCCCCCGCCGATCCCTCCCTTTGGTAAGCATGAATTTGTAAGTATTACACCGACTGCTTCGTCAGTGTGACTGGTGCCAGATGGTGGACTGTGGAAGGGTTACCCTGGCTGTCACTTCGTTGAGTCCGGACGTGTGCGTTCCTCACAACCCTCTCGGGCCACCTAACCCCAAGCTCATCTTGCCGATGAAATTAAGATCTTTTCATCCCAATTGGCTAAGAAAAACAAGCGACAAAGTCACAGTTCGTTTTTCTCTTCTTTGAATTAGTTGAGAACGTGAAGGGGCTATGTCACGTTATTTTTAAGGGTGTTTAGGGGAGATCTTCAGTTTACCACGAGCTTAAAACTCGAAAATGGTAATGTAAGATTCCTTTACTGATAAAATTATCGTTACATCACAATTAAGATGATTCTGAGCAAAAACGGCGTTTATCACGAAGCGACTTGCACTAAATTCAGTTGAAAAACGTCGGGCTGAGTCCATCCATGCTTCTCTTTCTGTTTGCTGTATTTCTTTCATGTTTTTCAACGGTTTTAAGTGGTCACTGCAATGTTTCGTTCTAAGTTCTAATCTTAATTTTGGGCATTTTGGGTGTCATGAAATTCCATAATTTTGCGTGACATTTTGGGCATTTTGGGTGTCATGAAATTCCATAATTTTGCGTGACATTTTGGGCATTTTGGGTGTCATGAAATTCCATAATTTTGCGTGACATTTTGGGCATTTTGGGTGTCATGAAATTCCATAATTTTGCGTGACATAGCCCCTTTTAGGTTAAAGACACTCTTGTACCAGTCTCACCAAGACTCTCATCAGTGTGTCTTCTCCAACCTCTGCTGATGGTTTCTTCTTCTGTGCTTGTGACAGGCTGTTCATCAGAGCTCTCAAGAGTCTCATCCACGTTCCCTATGACGGTGGATGACCGAGATCTCATTCCCTGGTCTCTTTTCTTCTCTGCGGTGCGAGCCAATGACAGAAAACTACGTCTGAGAGTGTTTGATTCAGGGAGAAACATTCTCGCCACCACCTTCTCAGCCTACAAGAAAGCATGTAACTTTTTAACAATGGCTGTTGCTAAAAACAGTACTACGTAAAAAAAAACCCACAGGTGTTACAGCAAGTGGTAATATGTGTTGGAACTCGATTATTTAGAGGATAGAGTGACTTTTGTATGACCTTGAAAAAGTGTTCGCAATTTGTTTCACGGACCAATGTTTGGCAAGATTAAAACAAAGCTTCTCCTTATTCCCGCCAAGGAAACTCCTAATATGGGCTGTAAACAGTTCGATTGCCCAATCACATTACTGCATTTGAAATGACGTCAAAGCGAAATGCCGATCGCTTTCCAGAAAGTTCCATGGAGAGATGACGTTGTTTGCATCCGCGTTCGCTAAGCCAATGAGCTAGTTTGTTTTTCTTCGATAAGACAATTAAATGTTTTGCATTTTTGTTTACGTTCTGTTTTTACGTTTATTTTTCAAGGTCACGTGAAAGTCGCTCTAACTCACTTATGTCAAAAAATGCAAGTTACGAGATGCAGGCCCAATTTTGATATCCAACAAGAAGTTTCCCTTTAAGTATAAGCATTTCCTACCTATTTCTAACAATAAGGTAAGGGTAAATAAAGGTTAGTGTTATTTTTAGGCAGCTTTTGCAGGTACCGGAGCAGAATTTACGTAAAACAAAAGAAACAAAAGACAGAAAACAAAACACTCCAAATAAAGACTAATCCCAAGTGACCAAAAACACAATGCTTTCCGGTACCTGCAGAAAGACCCTATTTTTAGGATACACTTTTTGACGTTAATCGTCTGTATTCCGAGACACGAGTAATGTTGAAGTTGGGGAGACTGAGAGCAAGGGGACACTTCGTGACGCTTATTGAAATCCACGTGCATCTAATTACCTGGATAACCTACCTGCAAAAAGAACTTGATCTCTTCTATTTCCGGTATAAACCGGAAATATTGAAGCACAAATGTCAGGTCAAACACCTCACCACAAAATGCCAGCTCGACTGAAGAAAAAAAAGAGAATTGAAAACGTGAAGTGAAATCAAGTCAAGTCCAGAGAACTATCTTGGTTCCACTTACAAAATCAGTTGTCTCAAACTAAGCCCTCCTATTGGTACTCACAGGAATGCAGTTTTCGAGTGGAGCTGAAAGTTGATAATCCTTTCAACCGTAAAGGATTCCTCAATGGTGAGTAAAATCGTCTGGTGTTAGACAGAATTAAATTTTTAAGTGTGCCTTCTTGGAGGGGAATGGGTTAAAGACGACAAAATTTTTGAGTGGATGTACCCAACCCTTGAGAAAGTACCGTGACAGCGGAGGGCTGCCAGCTTCGTTTTTCGAGGCTACTCTCGTAACTCGAGTGTCTCTTACACGCTTAAAGTGCCCCTAACCCTTTCAAGTTTCTTTTTTGGGTAGATTTTCATATCTTTCAAGAAGTCATTTTCGGATTTTTTTTTTTTAATATTGAATCCTGACTTTTTTTACGAGCGCGAACAGTGAAGGCAGTCGCGACTACTTTTTCACCTATCGTTCGCATTGGTCCCCCATTAAGACGATATGATATAGCATTTAACCACCTCTCTCCCCGAACTGATACATTCGAATTTTCTTTCTTCCCACGTACTATCCCTGTTTGGAACGGCCTCCCCCAAGAGTTCGTTCATTCCCCAACCCTTACGGCCTTTAGTTCTAGGGTGAACGTGTTCCGAAGTTGCTCAGTGGCCTGACTTCAATTGGCTTTTGCATTTCGTAGATATTAACATTATCACGATTTTATTATTGTAATTCATTATTTCATTATTCATTTACAGCCCATTCATTTTTATTATTTATAGACGTGATTTGTTTAATTGTATGTGTCGGGCTTGTAACATGTGTGATCTTAGAATGATTATTTATATGTACATTTTAGTTACATCGATTGTTACCAAACAGGCGTTACCGATCCATAAAACAGAAACAGCAGCAAAATTGCCATGCGTTAGATGGCGTAATGTCTAATTACGTGCGGCCAAATGACAAACTCCCATCTGTAAAACGTGCCTTTTTGCGGGCCAAACGGGAAATGCCCGGGCTGAAAGTGCATTTGCCGCCCTGATTCTGATTGGCTGCAGAGATGTCAAACAACGTCGCTCGGCCAATGAGATCCTGAGGAAACCATTTCAATGCAAGAGTTGGCGCGTATTTTTGTGGATGAGTTTATTGTTCTTTTTTTTTCTCAATTTTGCTCTTGTTTAGCTGATTGTATTGCAGTAACAACTTTCCATGTCACAGTTTCATGCTACATCTCTGTTAAATATTTTTTTCTTGTTAAATGAATTTGTACGATTTTGACTTTTGTCTGGCATATAGCTTACATGTGGTTCGATTAGCAGAAGTCATGTGATTGTCCTATCATTATAGTTCTCAGATAGTACGCGCGCAGTGATTGGCTAAATTAACGGGCTGAATTCTACTGTACGGCCGTTGATCTACGACCCAAGCGCTTCGCCCTTGGGACATCAATCAATGAAAAAAACTCGGTCTTAACTTACAGTACGGACCTCGAACTCGGTTCAAGAGCTGTGTGTTACTATTAACAGCGAAAGGATTAAATGCCCTGCACTAAAAAATCATGGGTTCGCATTTACACTGGATGCTAACAGTTAACAAGGAGTTCTCAATATTGGGATCCGTGTTGTAAGATTAATATTTACCAACTCTCAGATGCACCTTGATTTTGTAAAACTGAAACAACACTGCTGGCCATTGCAAGCAATGTCAAACCTTCGAGTTTAATAAAAAATACCCATAGCCTGACAAACCATACCATTGTTTTGTCGATTAGATGCACATTCAATCCAGTTGTGTTGATTTCCCAGCCACACCATCTCAAAATCTCGAAGTATGATGTTAAACGACCACTCGTACGGCACAAATGTCAAAAGGTCTGGTTTATAGTTCAACGTCCAGTCTTCAATCATTTCTGTAAAGAAGCAAACAAAGTCACTTATGACCTGGGGCCCGTTTCTCGGCACGAAAAGCCATTTGTGAACCTGCCAACCGCTTGTTCAGGAAAGCCGATCTTTTAACATGTATCCGAGGTAACAAAAAGCAAAAACATCCCCTCCGTTCTTCAGATACAGAGGGAATTGTGACACCCGAAAATGGCCTGTAAAGTTTCTGGACTTTCGAGAAACGAGCCCTTAGTTGGCAAGTTATGAGATGCAATTTCAGTTTTGATAAAAATCATGAAGACTAGAGGCCGCCTCTGGCGAATAAAGTCATACAAATCCTAATACTTATTCCCAAGAGCCTCAAGATGATGACTTTTCTTTAGGACTGAATTTCAATACATCGAAATTGGTCTATTCTGGAAAGAAGAATTCTAAGGGTGCGTTCGATTGACCGTATTCCGGAATAGGAATACATAGAAATACATAGAAATCCTTCTTTTTTACGGGGATTCACGTTAAAATTGTCAAACATCGGCTAAAATGCTATTTTAAACACATTTTTATTAACCTTGCTGCTTCGAAACGCGCCAAACATACCGTTTTAATCATCACGCCACGTACTCTTATTCCGGAATAGGGTCAATCGAACGCGCCTTAAGTTTCTAGTTTCAAAATCATTTAAGCCAAAAATACTCACCTTGGAAAAAAAACTTGTGAGCAAAGATAAAATTCCAAGTGACCTTGCTGAGGGTAATATCGCAAGTCCAGTGCTGGGTTTGATTCCAGATGCGAGGAAAAGACATGTGAAATGCCAGCTGTATTGATTAAGCAAATCGAAACTGTAGCATTATCACCTTCATTGAGCTGGACACAGCATAATGTCTACAACATTTTCTTGTGACTGTAGCCAGTTTGTTTGAGGCTCTCAGACATCTGATTTTCCAGTTGTGCTCAGTTTTTTTTTTTTTAATTCCAATTTCAGTCATGTGATTCTATTTCTTTTGCTGGTTGGACAAGTCTATCAGCCGTCATTATTTTGATTTTCACAGTGTTTCTTCAGTGCCTGTTTCAATATTTTTCCATAGACGTTAGTCTTTTATACTTCTTTTTATTTGTCCTTATTCCGTTTTTGTGTAATCATCGAGATTTACTATAACTTATTCTCAAATTTATGGGTGTGATAATCTTCAGTCAGCTTTAGTTGCCTTTAAATTAATGCTAATAATTAACATTAATTTAATTATTATAATTATTATAGACCTAATAATTCTAATAATTATTGATTTTTACCCAGGAAGCTCCACTCACCCGAAAGTGGTTTTCAGGGAAATTTTGCATCCGATCAAATTAGAATTTAGAAATGTTGGTTTTTGAGGAGAAGGGGAAAACTGGAGAACCCAGGGAAAAAAATCTCTGAGCAGAGTAAAGAACCAACAAGAAACTTAACCCACATAAGGCCACAAATCCGGAATCAAATGCAGGCCACATTGGTGGGAGGCAGGTGCTATCACCACTCCACCATCCCTGTTCCCCAATATTTGTATTATTTTCTTCAGAATCACTACATTTGTTTGACATCAAGAAAAACTAAGAACTAGAGTTATAACTACGACTGGTTCAATTAAATGCTTGCACATGGTTAAATTGCTCTTACTTCAATCACATCTGCTTCGATAAGTTGCCTGTATGCCAAACTAGTTGACGCCTCAACTTGGAATAGCTTAGCTACAACAGATGTAGTGTAGCCATAGTCATTCACTGTCCATGGCTGGTAAACTCTGATATGAGAAGCCGATCCAACACAAAGATGAACTGCCTTGGTAACCTACAAAGCAAAAATCTTAATTAATTTACTTTTTTCATATTGAAACAATAACTACAGCTGTACTAGCAACACAGTACAGTAACAATATAGTAATTGACAATCTTTGTTGCACAGAGCTGTACGAGAAGGTACCGTACATCCGGAATGCAAAACAAATTCAGTTTTCACGGTTTTAAACCATTAATTTTAAAGTTGAAGAAGACTCTGTCATCTTTGCATGGAACATTAGAACGACAGTTAAGGCCCTTGAACTTAGTTAGCGCAAAGTACTGTATAACAAAATTGAATACTACATGTACAAGCTTTAAGGAGCTCTTCCAGTCAGCCATAAAACTCAAAACTGCATTCTTTAACGAATTTTGCGGTTCCATAGGTTTTAGCTCTTGGCAGCACGTACATAAAGCCAGAAGATTGAAAAAAATCACAACTGAAATTCCAAATATGTTGCTTGCAGAAAAGCATACCCTGTTCTTTGAGAATAAAATGTCCAGAGTAGCATCACACTCAAAGACAAATTTGACATCCAAACCAGTGTGAACACGTTTCTGTCCTGCTACAAGAGGTTTACTGGTTGGAATTTCTTGATAGTCAAACGGGTAGAAAAATTTCTGGAGTGCATCCCTATCGATTACAAGAAGGAAAACAAAATACAATGAGGCAATGAACGAGAAAGATTGAGTCCATAGCTAAAAGTCTGTTTATACAGTAAAGGTGATACATGTACTTTGTGAAATTGTTTGCTAAGATAATACATGTAGTAGCAATTCCATATGTACATGTACCTGTAAGTGTAAGTCTTGCGGTAAGTGATTTATGACAGCATTTTATAGCCAGAGATCAATCAGACCTCCTGTTTGACCATATCAGTCATGTTGTTACATCTGTTTGCTATCTATTGGGAACCATTTTGAAGATCAATATATAAGTTTTGGGAGAATTTGAGCTGTTTGATTTTAGAGAAGTTGTAGCAATGAAAAATCCAAGATGCTGCCGCCGATGTGCATAACAGGAATGGCTTGTGCTAAAGTTCAAAATCGAGCGAACCTCTAATGGCAAACGACTAAACGCAAACCGCAAACGGTTTGCGGTTTGCAGTATCTCCCGAAAACTTCAGTGCTAAAGGTCTCTGATGGGTTAACAACCTCTTTCATTATTTAACAAAAAATTGCACCAAAAAACTAATTCCAGTAAAAGGTTCCTAAAATTGCCATGAACCAAAGCAAAGTAATGATACTGATAAAGACAGTGACAATCAGAATTACAGTGATAAAAGAAGTAATAATAATAATGTTCCCCTCCAACAGAGCTATGCTGAGCTGCAAATCATTGAAATATTAAACAAGTAAAAGTGATAATTTCTCTAATTATAAAACAAGCTACCTTTGCCTGTCCACCCATGGACCGTAGGACAATGTTGTGCTTTTTAGGAAAACAACGTCAATTCCCCAGTGTGGATCATTGTCTGGCAATTCACCTTGATTCCCAGCAACCACGTCAGGGGTAAAACCTGGTAAGACAAGTCAAGGCAATGGTAACGGATTTGATCCTAATGCATCAGCCAATGTGTCGGCCAACACATTCAGCCGACATATCACCGACACGCTACCAACACAACAGCCTATACTCTACAAACATTTTGGCCGACTCAAAAAAAAATCTCATCGGCATGTGCTTGAAGGTACTGATTTAGATGCCATAAAGAAAGCATCAAATTGGAGCTTTCCCCATCAAAAACACTGCGTTGGCCATATTGACATCTTTATTAGTAGAAAGTACTGTACCTAGTCTTGCAGAAGTTCATTATTGCTGATTTCTAGTCTCCACTAGGTGAAGGTTGAAATGAGCTCAGACAGCACCACTGTTTTAGGTTAATACACATACTATACACTATTAGCTAAAGATACAGGGATATGTGTAATGGTTGCAGAAAACTAGGTAATTGTGAAGAACAGCACCCCTCCACCGACTGTCCGCCTACTGTTGGCTGACAGTTGCTTCGTTGGTCAGTTTTGTAAAATGTAAATATGGTGTCTACTAAAGCTTCCCATATCGAGAGATAAATAATTATTGGTTTGCCAAATCTCTCATAGACTGCAAGTAGTCTCTAATTTGGCGATGGATTGTGGGACAGGCGAAATAAACACGAGCGCGAAAAATTGCTAGGAGATGCGATGGGAGGGGGCACTCCCCTCCACTGCCGAAATTAGAGACTACTCACAGTATAATTATTTTACCACCTGTCACTGTTGGTAGTCTGTCCGTGGTGAAGTGTCGGCCGACAGTTGGCCGACTGTTGGTGGAGGGAAGCTGTTCTTCACAATTACCAAAAACTAAATGCTGCAGTTTACTTAGTTGATTAGTAGGTGAACTCACGTGCTGCATCATTTTGAGGGAATGATTTTGATCGATTTGATCAATTCACATTAATTTTGGCAGCAGACTTTTCAGAAGCATTATATGCTATTAAAACCATTTAACCCCAAAGAGTGACTAGCATCTAATTTCTCCTACCACTTAATCAAACACCCAAGTCATGAGAATGAAAGTAATTGTCCTTAATTTTACGATTAATACCAATAAATTAAAACCGATAATACCAAAGAACTGTTGAGAGATTATGTATTTTGACATAAAGGATAAAGATGTTAAAATAATATTATTTAAGGTGAGTGAACACAGTTTTAATTAAACAATAGTTATTATAAATTACTTCCCTATTAATTACACAGTTATCTCCTAGAAGCTCACACTTGGTCACTGATAAGAGTGCTACCACAAAGGTTTCTATTTTTGACAGTTAATGTACTCTGCAGGCTGTTACCGTGGTAATAGATCTACATCAAAACAGCGTCTAAAGGATGCTTATTCCTCTTTTATGCAAAATTGACTCATTAGTCTTTTCACAGCATTTGCTTTATACAGTTAAAATAAAATGGAAACAGACCGATTTTTCATAATTCGCTGCTAGACGTCTGTTAGTTTTCCCGAATTTTTGTCTGTTAAATTTCAGAATTTTTTTTTTATTTGTTTTAATAGACGGCTCATTTGTAGTTGGAACTATTTTAATTCCACATTTTTGCAAAATCTAATGACAGGTTTGCAAGAAATTTGATAAAAAGCCAACAGCTGTTTGTCTCCAAATTTTGAGTGATTGAATGGCCTTTTGCTTATGCAGAGCACTTTGCTGGGTTCCTCTGAGGGATTATCTCAATGACATTTACTAAATGGAAGGTAATTTACACCACAATTTCAAGACCATCATGAGAAGGAGAAAAAAACGTTTTCCCCATATTTGTTTTGTTTTTCTTTGTGCCAGCCTTTAGTGAATAAGGCTGACCACAGAAAATCTGTGTTAAGCCTCCTTAACCTGGAACTCACCTGGTTCATCCTGGTAGTATGTTATCTTGCAGTCAGCTGTTTGAACCACAACAAAGCCCTCTCCCATGTAACGAGGGGGTCTATTATGAAAGTACAAACACATGTTTAACCCATTGACTCCTGGGAGTGAGACAATTTTACTCATCAACTGGGGGCAATGGGTTAACTTAGAGCTCAGAGTGAAGTACAGAGTATAGCCATAGTCAACGCTATTTGTCGGGTGTCAGTACTCATTGAAACCACTGCAATGTCAGTCATTCATTAGATGGAGAGAAAGTGAGTTAGCCAAGCCAAGTACATGAAACTAAAAAAAAACAAATGACTCACTCATCTGTTGACCCATTGTAGGATGGACTTGGAGACAATATCACTCGCACATTTTTCCCCTGACATTTTACAATGTGCATGAACTCGTCTAGCGATGAATTGGCTTGAGAAGTGGTGTAAATTCCTGTCACACACTCAAACTTGAAACACAATGTTGTTTCCAAGAGTTTATTTCCAAATGCAACTCTTCCCTGTATTAGAAAAAAGAGAAACAAAGCAACATCTGAATGATAGTTGAATCTAAGACTGTTACAGATTTTCAAGGATTTTCAAGGCCTTGAAAATGCACTCTCAAGATTCAAGGGTTTTCAAGATGCATACAAACCCTGTAATAATTATTACTCTCATTATATAATAAGAAGCCCCCACCCAGAACTCCTGATGAGCTGCTTACACTCCCAATGAATTGCCTTATAATTTATTTCCTTGAACAACAAATTGAGAAATGAATATTATTACATCAAAAGTCACTTAGAGCCTTCTTCCTTCTTTAAATTAATGCAATGTGGCTAACCACCTAAGCACTATTAAGGCACTGAGGTCCCTCGTTCTTCAAGTTCCTATACATAGAATGGGGGAGCTAGGTACTCTTTGTGCGCCTTTAATACCAGTATTTCAGTTTTCACAAAATTGATCAAATTGAGTGAAAATGGGATGATAAAATTCAAATGAGGAAACTAGAATGATGAAGAGCATTAGCACCTTGCGGCAAAAGAAATGAGAACAACATGAGCAGAAGTGGCTTAGTGTCAATCAGGTCTTACTTACAGTAGTCATATTGCACTCAGTCACTCACATTATTGATGTCAAACTTCACAGATGGAACCAGTTCAAGAAACCAGGAAGGCAGTCCACTGTTAGCTTCTTCATCTTTCCTAGAAATAAGAACACCATATAAAATTTGCGTGGAACGCCAAGTAGAATGAAATGGAATTCAACAGAAAAAACACTTTCACTTCGAAAAATGATTATCTTGAACAAAATGATGTTAAGGCCTAATTTGAATGTTCTGTATTTCATATTAATTAAATATCCTCTCTTTGCTCTGGACTCACCCCTTTTCAACATCTGCTTTTGGTTCCGCTGAAACTGCAAAAATATTCTGGGCTGACTTAGCTGCATCTAAAAATCAATAATAAGTATTGCCGATGTGTACATTAAATGTATTTACTATTAATTGCAAAACAAATTCTTACCAGGTTTGCAATGGCAATGAAAAGAAGGATGACAAGTATGAGGGAGGGGAGGGATATGACAATCACGATAATAAGGATGTGGATAACAGGATAGAAAATGAAAAAAATGTACATGTATAAGAAATGTTTGAATGTAAACCCTAAGCTTCAGGACAGTTATTTGCTTTGACAAGGCTGGCTATAATGCTAGATGAAATACGACTGTTGATGTTTGATGGTGTAATGCACTTATGAGAAGAATGATAAGCTATAATCTCAGACAAAACTGTTGAGACTGTGACACAAATTCACCTACATTTTTACACTTCTACTTCCTCTGCGCGCCCTTGCAACTCCCATTCCCACTCAGTCAATGTTGCTGAGTATTGTCCTATGTTAGAACTACAGTATATTTCCGACCAAGATAACTCAAGATTGAGTTTGGGGGGAGGGGAAAAGGACAACTTTTAAGAGGAACATTTGGAGAAGATGTTGGAGTACCAAAAATGCCGCTTTGTCTCAACAATGAACAGGTTTTGTCTGAGATTGTAGGTGCAGAGCAATGGTCAAAAGAACAACAGAAAAGTCAGAGTCCTATAAAGCAGGATTCAATCGACAACATCCGACGCTTACAGTATTTTAATCATAATAAAATGTTTATAATAACAAATGCAGTTACAATGATCATAATTCAGCGGAAATGGTATTTTAATCCTAATAACACTGATTAGTTGGCTATAGGCCACTTTCAAAAATACTGTAATACTCTTTGTTTTCCCTCCAAAATTGCGCAAAAGCATCGTTTCCAGTTTCTCTTGGGACTTACAATATTATTGGTCCCAAGAGAAAATGACAATGCTTATACAAAATTTTGGAGGGGAAACAAAGTTCATTACGGTATTTTGGATTATTGTCACCAACCCAATAGCCAGAAACAGGCCTTCTGATATTACGCGATGGTGCGATTTCGCACAATCGACCTCAAATCGCATCCGATCGCACAATTCACGAAAAATCGCATAATTCACAAAAGGACGCACAAAATTCATAAAATGAAACATAAATTAAGACGTTTCTCAGAAATTCCTGCATAAATACGCCATTTTTAAGATGATTTATCTTGGAAAAAGGCTAAAAACCTTTGGCACCTTCGATTTCGTAAACATTCGAAGTTCAAGGCTTTATTTTTCATGTCGGGGACCTGGTACGAGTCTCCTTCTATTGGTGCAACACAAACACGCCCTTATATACACACCACTGAAATGACACAGTTGCCTTGATTTGTGAAAAATAAGCGAAGTTGTAAGTTTTTCGGCAAAATGTAGTTTCTTTTGTTGAAAACTGATAAAAACTTACTCATGGATAAGTTTGTTGTGAAAACGCTCGCTTTTTTTTCGACGAAGAAGGAAGTTCCCACATTCCTCCCGATCTGACAGCTCACAATCGAGCAAGAAAGTACCTCACTGGTACGCTCCACGTGGACGATGGACTGATGTTTTTCTCGTCGTGCAATATTAGGGCCTTTTATACGAAAGAAAATAAGCCGCGGCTTACTCTGGCCACGGTGTAAAAAATACGCAAAAGGAACTATTTATACGAATATATATTCCCAGGTCAATATAAGCCGCGGCTTGATTTTGTACCATTTATACGGGGAGAACATTCGAGTCTTCAGTAAGCCGCGGCCAGAGAAAGCCGCGGCTTATTTTCTCTCGTATAAATGGGGGTATGGCCCTATTGTGATTGACCATCTTCGGAAGTTCGTGGTTGACGAGCACCTTGATCATTCATTTGGCATGTTAGCTGTGTCCTTTCAACTTTTCAACTTTTATTTATCCCAACTTATGTCGATCGAGATACATAATTACTGTTCCTTTGTGTTCAAAATGTCTTTAAGGCAGAAAAAAAGTGTTTTTCTTAACCTGAAACCGTATAAAACAAGCTTAAAATTGCTGAGAAAAAAATCGCATAATTTACATTATTTATCGCACAATTGGCCTTTCTAATCGCACAATCTGCCCTGAAAAAATCGCATACTTTGCATTTTTTAATCGCACCCTATTAGAAGGCCTGCAGAAAAAAATACTTAGCTTGTAGCCTGCAACATGTACTTTTGACAATCTCAATCATGTCTACAATGTAAGTTTAGTTTCTGAGTCTCTTACCTCCATATCTTTCAACTCTAAAAAGTTCTTCAAGTTTGTTGTATAAATGAGACCTAACATGCCAAAAAATTAAAAGAAAAATTAACATTTCTTTCTTTACTCTGCCTAATGCCAGATGATTTTACTCGACAATGGGGTCGCTTCAGCAGGGTTCTCCCTAGTTTTCAGCGCAACAGGTATCATGGCGCCTTTTCAAACCAGTAAAGCAATTGGTTAATGTTGGACGTTCTGCAAAGGATAAGCGACTTCTGAGCGTTTGCAGGTGGTAATAAGTGCTCTTACATAAACGTAAATTTTACCGTTTACCGCTTGATAAGGAGAACCCTGCTTCAGGGATGAATCATTGGGTTAAGTGTTATAAAGCAAAAAGACGTGCATTCAGTTTAGTTTTGCAAGTTTACATCAATAATACAAATGATGCTTAAAGGAGCTACCGGTATTTCACCCAAGATGACGTAATTTCACAACACAAAAAATGCCCAAAAAGTAGAATGAAGCATTGCAATAACCACTTAAAACAAAAGGAAAGAAAAGCACAGATGGACACAAATGGAAAATACTGAAATGGATTGCATTTGGATAATCTTGAAAAAGGTTGGGCTGACGTTTTTCAAGTTTATTGCAAACCGCCTGGCCAAAGGTAATTTTTGCTCAGAATCATCTCGTTTGTGATGTAACAATAGTTTTAAAAGGATTTAGGAAGTCCTTATGTATCACCATTTTCAAGTTTTAAACAAATGATTAACTAAGATTTCCCCGAAACACCCTAAAATAATGTGGCATATAGCCCCTTATTACTTAGGACTTGAAAAGTCAACGAAGTGCAGTCATGATTCTGAATATAATTTTGAACAGCAATTGCTGTGCTATTTTCAACTGAAGTAAATAGTTAAAGGCGCTGCCATGTATCTTGGGCCCTTTGGGAATTTTTTTTCCCAAGAGGCTCAGAAATACATTTTCCTTCATTCTGGGGTAATATTCTCTTATTTTTTCGAAACAACTTCTTGAGCATTTTTTAATCTGTTCAGTGGGACTGAGAACCGGAAATTGAAATCACTCCTTTCCAAAACCAGAAAATTATACAGTAATATTAACTAATAAATTAACCTGCTATCACAATGCTTTACTTTGAGAACATTTCGCTTTGCAGCATTTGCAGTCATATTTGGAACAGTCATGACATCTGCAAGTGGCCCAGGCTTAAATGTTTTGAATTCAGTATTGACCGAATGCATAAATGGCAGCCAAAAATGTATTCTTTTGTTTATGTGCTAATGAGACTCGCTAGCCTCGCTCTCAAGCAACATTTCTGTTATATTTTGTCCATGAAATGAGGCTAGTGAGGCTAATTAGCACATAAACAAAAGAATATTTTTTTGGCCGCCATTTATGCCTTCGGTCTATGGTGTCTAAGTTTTTCGTTGTGATCGAAGGCCATCAAATACAGTGATTGTCCAGTCGTTCTGTGGACAGGCTAGGCAACAATGAATATTGCAAAAGCATCTAACATTAAATACTTTACCATATTCATTTGCTCCAAAAGTCGCTCTTTTATTTGCAATATTGATTGACTAACTGATTTCACAGCCATATCACTTACTAGTGACAACCGTCATAGATGTTAAGGGTTACAGGTTCTATTGAGAACCCTGGCTGCAATACTCCATAATATGTTGATAGCTCTATGAAAATTAATAAGTCACAATTCCATACAGAACCAATGTCAATCAGTAAAATTTTGTCAAATGCTTTGCTTTACCTGTTGTAAACATGGTATTCAAGGCCATTCAGTAAGAATTTAAGACGTTGCTTGGCATCAACCTCTGCAAACAAACACCATCATTATCTATCGTCCGCAATAATTGCAATAATAACATTATTGTTTTTTTGTTTTTTTAAGATTGATTTTTTTTCATTAGCAAGCCCCTGAGTATAAACACAAAAATTAAAAGTTATTTTTCCCTCTTTTTCAGTACAAAGCTGTGATACATAATGTATCAATGCTTATTTTGATGTGTTGCAGTTCATCCATGTATAATATTATTTGCTCAAATACACGTATGCAGTTTTGGTGTGCTTTTAGTTGAGGACAACTTCAGATTTTTTAAAGCAAGGAGTGGCTACGTAATTGAGTGCATTTCCTTTTTGATCCCCACTACAAGGTGACAGTATTAATTTTGTTTTATATACTGAATAAACGAGATGTTCTCTCCTGCACATTTCCACTGTCAATCACTGTAACATAGGGTGCCTTTGGTTAGCTTTCTTCAAGAATATGAATGAAGAGATTTGTTGTAACAAAAAAAAATATTGTCTCTACAAATATAACCCCAAGTATATTTTTGATGACATGTGAAAACAAAATCTGAGCATTTCACCATCACTTTTCCAAGAAAATCTCATAGCAATACCTTACTTATTAGGGAACAGGGTAAATTGAATATACAGCTGGAAATTACTTTGTTCACATTCCATTGACCCTATTACATAACAACACCCAACTCTCTACGCCCATCAATTTTCTGTTAACATCATTAAATTCTTGTCCCCCTGAGGGGTGGGGGGAGGGAGGGGGTTTGATTGATGAAGGATGGCTGTATTGGCAGGCTACATGTACACTGTGTATTACTCAGTCCTCTATTAAGAACAGGGTTATCTGCAAAATTAATTTCAATTTATACTGACCAACATCTGAGGGTAGGTGTTGGTAGGGCTTCTTTGATGCTTCCGGGTTGTAAGGTAGCCAGTATTTGAAGATAGCTATTCCATCAACAATCCTGAAGAGACAACGAAATTAAAAGAAGTTGTTAAATACTGCCAGCAGTCATGGTATGGAATGATAAATTATTCAACACAGTAAACATGAAAAATATACTGTATTTGTCAATTAAAATCTTTGATCCATTCTGGCATAATTGCAAAAATAATTGAATTAATATACACAAACATAATGTACTGTACATTTGTAACTACACACCATCAATGTTCCTACAATATTATTTTTATCTTATTCTTGAAAAACAACATAACATAACCAGGGAAATATACAGAAGAACTGAATAAAGATTATATTCATAATTTATTCATGTTTTGAGAGTCATCAATTTTGTAAGAGATCAGCCAAAATTTTCATGATATTTTCATTGAGTCAGTAGAATTTATGTTTCACGTTGTGGTCCAAATATTTTTTGCCAGAACATGAACATGTAATTTCCTCTTGGAATAGTAATACACTGGAAACAGCAGGAAATGAAATCAAAACCACTACTTAACAAGCATGTTACTATCTCCACATAATAAAAAAATTATCATATAATAATCAGAAACCAAATATTAAAATATTGATCGAGACATCAATAATAATTACTAAGAATTGTATTTGCCACCAGCAAAAGAACAACAAACAGCTCAATGTCAATTTTTATTCTGGTCTATTAAATTTTGTATCTTTTTAGTAAAACATAGAGTACTAGCTCAATAACTGTGGCTTAGAGGCAAAAAACTGAACTGAAATTCTGAAATGTAGTTTCATTGAGTTTGGACTAACAGACATTCTTTCCAGACCTTTGCTGTTTTAGACAAATGCAATGCTTATAATCCCTAATGAAGAGTCTTGAACATACCTTACGCTGAGATCTTGTGTGACATAAGCAACATCTCTAAACATGATTTTGCCAGATAGTATCGAAAACGAAAATGACCCTGCCAGAAGGAAAACAAAGCTGAATGTCCACTTCAAAACTGAGCTAAAATTTGAACTTTTGATCAAAATAGAGATACAGGAGCTAAGGCCATGTTTATACTGAAAAAAAAAACCACAGTGGCTGGCTGATCAATCGTCAAGGATCTTCCAGTGCTCAAAATATTATTTTAAAAAAGTCCCCGTTGTCCCTGTTTCAAAACCCGGGTAGCTAAATCCGTAAATTTGGTTGCCCTGATAAATGCTTGGTTGCCCACTAGGAAACCTGTAACGATTAAATGCACGCCATGTTGAAATGCAATCACATGTGCCTGTGTTTTTTTTGTGGGAGTCTGGGTTTAAGTTTTAGCATTATTCTACAATCTTCAGCAGTTGAGCGAGTGTCTAATCGGCAAGGGTGGGTGGGTCGTGGGTCATGGGTCATGGGTTGTGGGTCGTTGGTCGTGGGTCCCTAACCCTTTTTTTTATCAACGACTGGAAATTCTCAAAACAGACAAGACCTAAGACAAATTTGGACCGAGCACTGAGGGAGCTAATGTATATCTTTTTTTATCTTCAAACAAACACGACCCACAACCCAACCACCCACCCACGCAATTTAACCTCCCCCAGTTGAGCAGTTCTGGCTATTTTTTGTACAAGCCAAAGGTATTCAAAACACGGGAAAATGCTCAGCTGCAAGATATTAATTATTGTTAACTTCACACTATTTTCAGACATTGGAAA
This sequence comes from Montipora capricornis, assembly GCF_036669925.1. Classification (NCBI taxonomy): domain Eukaryota; kingdom Metazoa; phylum Cnidaria; class Anthozoa; order Scleractinia; family Acroporidae; genus Montipora; species Montipora capricornis. The sequence goes on along the minus strand of NC_090891.1, from coordinate 43,331,781 downwards.
TAGAAAACTAACAAGTGAGTCAGGAGCTGCTTATGTAATTCATTTCCATTTTTTGCTGGGTTGTCAATAATTATTGTTTTTTCTTCGGGCAACCAGGCTTTTCATTTTACCAAAAACTGGTCACCCGGTAAACTTTCTGGTCATCTGGGACCAGATACTGCAAATTCCTAGCACTGCTCTTCCCCCATAATGTTAACAACCCAAAAAATCTAAAAGATTCAGTTTGAACTGAACAACTTACCGGTGGGTTAATTTAATGAGAAAAAAATCCACTCTTTCAAATAAGACCCCTTTCCCAGTTGGACAAGACCAAACAAAGATAGATCTTGCATCTAATGTACCCTTTACCTTAAATTTAAAAGAAGTGGGGATGGCACAGTGGTGATAGTAACCCACCTCCCACCAATGTGGCCTGGGTTTGTCTCTCAGACTTCACGTCACATGTGGGTTGAGTTTGTTGGTTTTCTACTCCACTCCGAGAAGTTGCGGGGATGGCGCAGTGGTGAGAGCACTTGCCTCCCACCAATGTGGCCCGGGTTCAATTCCCAGACTCGGAATCATATGTGGGTTGAGTTTGTTGGTTCGCTACTCTGCACCGAAAGGTTTTTTTGGTTTTTCTCTGGGTACTCCAGTTTTCCCCTCTCCTCAAATTAACCATCCTTTGATTTGATTTGCACTAATTTGTTGATTTCAGTTTACAGTGTCCCCAATTAGTGCTCCAACACTAGAAGACTAGACACTTAAATAAAGTTCCTTTTTAAAGTTCGTTTTTTGTCTCAGAGCACTCTGTCTGGTTTTCCCCTCTCACCAAAACCCAACATATGATTTGATTTCCGTGCAGTGTCCCTAATTTTTGTCATTCTGTGTGCATGCGACACGAGTTATCTGTGTTAAGACCCATTAAACCAATGTCCTTGCGAAATGGATGGACTCCTATTTGTGACAAAAAAGCGAAATGAGTAACACGTAACGAACGTGGGCTGACTAATGCCAGGTCCCTATCTTAGGTGAGGTCAAACTTATTCTTCTCTGTATTAATTGGCCAAAGTGTCCAAGAAATTCAGTCCTTTGGTTGCAGAATGAGCCTGAATCATTAAAAAGCCCTTTTTGACAAACAAAAATTGCAGAAAAGTTGGTTCAAGGTAAAATGAAATAGAAATTAGACCAAGATCAAATGGGTTAATTACAGCTGTAAACTAATAATAGTTTCACTACATCTGCTCCCATCTAAGATAGTATGAAAGGCAGTTGAGATATGTTTAAATTATGTGCTGGACAAGTTAGTCGCGTTTCCGATTTGCACCTGACAAATTGTCACCCCTGTTTCTGATTTGTCTCCGGACAAAATCATTTTCTGAGCCAGGCAACTTGATTTGCATCAGATCTGCTTCGTTTCAACGTTTGATTTTTCAATTGCTAACCTGAACAGCACTTTGGTTGTCCTTGCAAGTTTTTGTTTGTGACTCCTAAAACACCTTGGTCATGTAGAACAATATCAATACCACTTGCATGCTCATTTAAGCAATACCAATGCCAACTTGAGCAAATTGCCCGGTTAAGCAAATCGAGATTGATTCCTCTTACAAAATCTACATGTACCAATAATTATTACAAACTTTTACATTCACCCTTTTTACACGGGGACTTCAAGGTGGCCTCCTTGGGTTTTGGCCTCTGGGTCAAAACCCTGCAAGGGAAATGATGTGCAACTTACAAATACAAGAACCAGTAAGGTTTTCCACAATAATCATTCATACTTTCTTATGCTCTGAACTGTGATGATTTTAAAGTTGTAGAACTATGCTTATCAGAGGTTTATGTTGTGCTTATAAATTCAACCACAGCAGCCATGTTGGTCAGTCAAAATTGTTGTCCTGTAATAAAACTTGATTCTCATAGAAACATCTTGTTTCTCTCCAAATACAAACTATAGCCAGTGATTAAAGACCCATGTTCACCCTACAGGCATAGCGTGCCATGGAACAATTTCACACATGAAAATCCCACCAAAATTCATCCAACCAAATCGCTACAATAAGCAATGCAAATCTCCATAACAAAAAAAACAGTTGAAAAGCCTGTCAGTTGAAAATGGGCCTTTAATTTAAGTAAGTGCATAGCTCCTACTATCTTTGCAAACTTACCAATCTTAAAATATTGACCATCTTCAATGTATTTTAATCTAATCAGCCGAGTAAGTATGATGCCCATCAAACGGGAATGGTAGAATGTGATGTAAATAGCCCATAAAGAGGCACACAGGCAGGACAAGACAACAAAAACCAAACCACCCTCCTCAGGTGCTTTCGTTGGATTGCTTGCAGGTACACTGGGCATCACTGTGCTGACGTTGTCGTAATTTGCCATTCCTAGCAGCTCTTTCCCAGAATTAATGCTGTGGACTATGCTGGACTCTGGACCAATGGTTTTGCAAAATAAGCTTCAGGCTTCACTTTTTCAAAATCTGTCACTGTACATTGTAGCTTGGAACTTTATTCTT
>NC_090891.1:43319281-43324281 GCF_036669925.1 Montipora capricornis | reverse complement strand
TTTCCTTTCCATACTCTCTGTCGAACCAATGATCGTATCACGGTCTTGACATGAAGGAAAGCGCGTGAGAAATTACAGTGTTTGTATGAGAATCTAGTGTCGAATAATTTTCGTAAAGCGGTTATTCTAAAACTAAAGCTACGCTACAAAGAGTTCTACTGACAAATTTAAGGGGCCACACGTACCTGAGCTTTAATTTTTCCGTTGGCTTGTTTTAGACTTTCCATAAATTTCTCGGTAATTTTCTCGGGAAATTTTAGTCGGCGGAAAGAAAAATTTTGCCAGAGAAATGTAAGACATATAAAGAAAATTTTAAAAAGTGGTTCTAGCGCAGGTGAAGTCATCAAATTTTATCTGAAGAATCCTTTACCTAGTTACCAGTTACGTTTTGAAGTAAAGAAAATTCGGGTTGTGAATCAATTATTATCGCAGTTGAGATAATAAAAGTTAATAGATAACTAAAATTAGTAGTTAACTGACAATTGGCCAAAAAAATAGTAGTTAACTGACAATTAGCCGAAAAATTAGTAGTTAACTGACAATTGGGTACCCCCATTAGCACCCTCCAAGTAAACTTCTAAGTAGTATGTTGTGAAGAGGATACGCGGATACGCAGTCGAAAATACCACTCCTCCCCAAGTAAACTTCTAGGTATATTGTGAAGTGGATACGCGGATACGCAGTCGAAAATACCACCCCTCCCCAAGTAAACTTCTAGGTATATTGTGAAGTGGATACGCGGATACGCAGTCGAAAGTACCACCCCTCCCCAAGTAAACTTCTAAATACATTGTAAGAACAAAACCGCAAAATTTCGCGACAATGCTTAGGCCTAATCACTAAAACGAGCGCTTAGGCTTAATCAGTAAACGAGTGCTTTCTTCTTCACACGATCTCGTGAAAAAGTTTAGTTAACCGAAGCGTAAAATGGAAGCTAAAATTCTACGAGAGTGCTTAGGCCTAATCACTGAAGCGAGTGTTTACTAGGCTTAATCAGTAAAAGAATGCTTTCTTCTTCACACGATCTCGTGAAAAGTGCAGTTAACCGAAACGCAAAATGAAAGCTAAAATTTTACAAGATTGCTTAGGCCTAATCACTGAAACGAGCGCTTAGGCTTAATCAGTAAACGAGTGCTTTCTTCTTCACACGATCTCGTGAAAAAGTGTAGTTAACCGAAGCGTAAAATGAAAGCTAAAATTCCACGAGATTGCTTAGGCCTAATCACTGAAACGAGCGCTTAGGCTTAATCAGTAAACGAGTGCTTTCTTCTTCACACGATCTCGTGAAAAATTGTAGTTAACCGAAGCGTAAAATGAAAGCTAAAATTCTACGAGAGTGCTTAGGCCTAATCACTGAAATGAGCGCTTAGGCTTAATCAGTAAACGAGTGCTTTCTTCTTCACACGATCCCGTGAAAAAGTTTAGTTAACCGAAGCGTAAAATGAAAGCTAAAATTCTACGAGATTGCTTAGGCCTAATCACTGAAACGAGCGCCTAGGCTTAATCAGTAAACGAGTGCTTTCTTCTTCACACGGTCTCGTGAAAAAGTTTAGTTAACCGAAGCGTAAAATGAAAGCTAAAATTCTACGAGATTGCTTAGGCCTAATCACTGAAACGAGCGCCTAGGCTTAATCAGTAAACGAGTGCTTTCTTCTTCACACGATCTCGTGAAAAAGTGTAGTTAACCGAAGCGTAAAATGAAAGCTAAAATTCTACGAGAGTGCTTTGGCCTAATCACTGAAACAATACGTGAAGTATTTTCCACTGCGTATCCGCGTATCCACATCTCCATGCATATACTACAGAGCATTTTGAAGTATGTTACACGATGTTGGAATCCAGTTCCCATGTGTGATGTCCGCGTATCCACGTATCCGGGTATCCATGTTTTCCACTGCGTATCCGCGTATTCACTTGTCAATATAGTTAAAAGTTTACTTGGGGAGGGGTGGTACTTTCGACTGCGTATCCGCGTATCCAGCCTTTTCAGAGGTGCAGCTTCAAAATGGCGGGGGAATTCTGCAGTTAAGTCTAAAATTTTGCACACAGCGCCCTGAGAATTTCAACACAAACAAGCTGATGAAATCTACATTTTTTCGTGATCGATGGCAATGATACAGGCAGAGAGGTTGACCTGGTCTTTAAGAGTAAAAATATTATGGTCGACTGGTGAATTTTTCTCTTGTTTATTTGACCTGCAGAATGTCTGTGCAAATGTGAGCTCGCGTGACGGTCTCCGTAGACGAGAAAAGAGTGATTTTTATTCAAGACATTTAAGTTATTCGAATGTCTGTTAATTTGACAATAACGTACTCAAACAGTTTTCATTCTCTTTTTGTTAAGAAAATTAAGAAAGGAAAAAGGCGACAAGTGGGCAACAAACAAACATCAATTGTTATAATTCAACCATATATTACCGGTAGTTTCGTAATTCATGCACGCGATGTAGGCCTACAAATCGTACACTCACTTACGTAGACAGCCCCGATGACAATATGGGTATTGCACTTATAGTGCACTTCCCACAAAATTAATCAGGTGTTCCAAACCGAGAAACAGATAAAAGCACTGTGCCTTTTGTTACAGCTCACTCAGCGTGACATCAGAGAGTCTAAGCTCTGTGTACAGGCTCCGCCTCTCACCATAAAGAGCAGGCAACACCTTAATGTAAGATGTCGATTCGAAACCTGTTTAGGTTTGGCAGTTTGTATCGAGCAAATATATGTAGGGGCTCTTTCCTACCTCAGCAAAGCCGTACATTATCGTGCACGCAGGTATCGGACAACAGTAGAAAAGGCATCCCAATTCCGCCACCCATGCCTCAAAAGCTGGAAGATCTCGCTCTAGGATTTCGCGCATCAAAGGCGTTCTTAGCAGCATGCGATCTCGGCATCTTCGACACTTTAGACGTTTCCGCGAGTCCACAATCAGCCGAAGAAGTTGCGGCAAAACTGAGTACGAATCCAGACACTACTGCACTACTGATGGACACACTAGTTGCTTTAGAACTGCTCCAAAAGAACCATAATGGCGAATCGTGGTTGTACTCGAATACCCAAATGGCGAGCCAGTTCCTAACCGAATCAAGTCCTGATTCGATCACTGGGTTTACAGACCATTCACAGAAACGCGTGTACCCGCTTTTTGGTAATTTGGAGACTGCAGTAAAGGAAGGATCAGACCAGTGGATGAATACATTTTCTTTACCATTGGAAGATATGTGGAAAACGGTTTACAAAACCGATGAGGCGAGACTGAAATATTTGGGAGCTATGCACGACACATCACGGTACACCTGTCATGGTGCAGCGAGGGCTTTTGACTTGAGCAAGTTTCGCCATTGTTGTGATTTAGGAGGTAGGTTACACCAAAGTATGAATAGCGAAGAGTCAACCAACTGGACGAAAACAAAAGATCTTTTATTAGCTAACTCCTTTTCTTGGTCTTGTCCATATACAACATTGCTATCTGCGTCTCTCGAGATTGGAAACCACCTTACAGTTACGAGGCCAAGGATAATAAAGCTAACGATAATCGCAAAATTAAGGTCTCTGTAAAGGTAAATTTGGGCGTCTCGCTCAAATTTCGGTGGGCTGTGACGTATATTTTCCGGAAAGAAAAATTCTGAATAATTAGTTTTAAAACCGGTAAAAAAGCTTTGCTTCCCTCCATGGTCTGGGTGCGAAAAATGATTGACGTATCATGTCAATCACATGTGAAAGGATTGGGTGTCAATTAACAGCTTGTCATGCGGGAGGTCGCGGGACCCTCCCGCATGACAGCCCAATGCTCAACTGACTCAGCCACCGGTGCGCGGTTCTGATAGAGGATTGTAGAGTTTCGGCTTTGATGCGTGATATTTTTTTCTTCATTTTCTTAACATATCAAAAATTCCTCACATGGTATCGGAGTGCATTCATCTGTGATAAAGTGAAGGGGCAGGAACTTCTGCAGCAGACTCGGTCGCTCTGAGTTTGAGGCCTCAAAACTAAAAGGCAATATTATTGTAAATACCAAAAAACTAAAACTTTATTCAAATAATTCAATCTATTAGCTTTAATATGATATATAGTTTGACCCTGTACAAAAATAGCGGCGCGACAACTTTATTTTTCCGCTGACGCCTCATTTTCCTTTACCGAGACCTTAATTAAAGTTTAAGCCTGCATATATTCAACTGGTTGGTCTTCGTTTCTCGTTTCTTTAGCTCATCAAGGGAGGTTATACCTCTACTCCTCTACTGGAGTATAACAAGAGAGGTTATACTCCACTCTTTTTACCGCATATTGGTAACGTTACGTGGCGAGGCGTTCCCGGGTTTGGAACATTTTTTCGCCAATGGCAGGGCGACTACTATTTGAACCAATTAAAATATTGGCTGGCGTCTAGATATAATCGGAAGGGACTAAAAAAATTATCGGTGCAGGAATCTTTTAAAGCCCAAATTTTCTGAAGGACTTTTTTCTCACGGTTACAGGATGTATTTGTTAGACACAACCGCTTACAGAATTTTTTGAGGCAATTTTCATTTGCAGGAATTTGCCCACCCTTTATCAATTTCTTCATAGTCCGCTCCCCACCCCCCCCCCCCCCTCCCTTATAGATTTTCGCTGTAGGGACATAAGAAATTTCGTTTTCTTGGAGAGAAATTTCGCAAGGTTACATCAGTGAAAGTTTGTGGATTTTTCGCACAGAAGACACGACAAGCTCCCATCAGCAAAATGTTGAAAGGTTCAACGACATTTCGAGGAATTTTTTGCTCTAGAGACTTGCAAATTTTCGTCGGTTACAAGGACAGGGGAAAATCGAGGACGCCAAGTTTGACTCAAACCAAAGCGATACAGTGAAGCTTCCAAAGTTTTCGATACCTTGGTTGAGACGCGGTAGACCGTATTAAGAAGTCTGTCTGACACAAAATTTGAAAATACATAGCTCTCTTTTTCACAGTTTTATAGGAGATATCGATTGTCGCGCATTCTACCACATGGCAAGCATGCCGT
>NC_090891.1:43309281-43316781 GCF_036669925.1 Montipora capricornis | reverse complement strand
GTTCAGCCATTTTGTTTCTGAGGAGAACACTCCAAAGGGCTTAGTAACCAGGCAGACGTTGAACTTGACATGATAAATGTAATATTTGCAGCAGATATTACATTTATCATGTCAAGTTCACAAGCTATTGTGAATTGATTGAATGCTCTCGACCAATCAGATTTTTCATAGTGAGTCTGATGTATGATAATGGGTAATAATAGTTATGCATTGCAAAATCGTTTTGTGAACTTGGGGCGCCTCTGGTCATGCGAGCCAACATGGCGAGCCATGCGAGTCAACATGTGAGTCACACAGTTATTGAAAGATGGGTGCTTAGACTTAAATGCGAGACTCGCATGGCTCGCTGTTTGTCAAGATCGTGACAATACCCTCTGACTGAAAAGTTTCCCCTGCGTCATGATCAGCACCGTACCGCACCGCACCGCACCGGGTCCAAAGTCCATTCTGGTGTCTTCACTTACTACTGGAGCAGACTGTACCAATGTATCGATTTGGTTTTCACTTTTATTTTAGAACTTTAGATCGTCCATAATGAGATGGTTTATAGTCGGTAGACCATTCCCTAGGCTGTATCCTACCTATACATGCTTTGCCGTCCTCAGTTAAACGAAAAAATGTCAGTGTTAATCAGTGCATATACTAAGCGATGATTAAAATATTGTGTCACTTAAATGTAAATTCCAAACCCTTTGCGATACTTCATGTGAAATTTCGCTCCTCCAAATGAAATGGTAAACGAAACTAGAACAATGCTTTTCACCGAAAATTAGCCGTATTTTAAATATCGTATAATTATTATGTTAACTTGAGGGATATATAGGCACATAATAACATCTGTCATAACGTGGCCTAAAACAGACAGACAGACAGACAAACAGACAGATCCAAAGTTCGTCAGTGATCTCTAAATAGTTCGCACAACCAGTCATCCGTGACTAAAAAGTCACGCAAGAATTACTAACGTGACAGCATCAATATTTCTTTTCAGGCAATTCAGGGTACATGGCATACACCTTGTGCCAGTACTACCCAGACATGAAGATCACAGTGTGCGATTTTCAATCGGTGGTAGACTCTGCACCTCATTTTAAACCCTCCCTTGAAGATTGTCCCAATCAAGCAAATGTTTCCTTTGTGGCGGGGGACTTTTTCAAGCCTAATCTACCAAAGGCAGATTTGTACGTGTTGTCTCGTGTGATTCATGACTGGCCAGATGACAAAGTGGATATAATTCTCTCAAACGTCTACAACTGTTTGCCCTCAGGTAAGGCACAAAGCAAGGTTTTCATTGTCCATCATATCAGATCAGGTCAAAGGGTGATGACACAAGTTGAAAAGAGCTCATTTTTGTCCTTTTGGGTTTTATCAGCTGCCTGTTTCAAGGCTTTCTTGCTTTCCGACTGGTTGTTCTGATCCCTCAGACCTTAATCAATAATACTTCCAGTATATAAAGATAAGGGTCCTTCGAAGATCTGACATGTGACCAGTTTTTAATTCGAGCAATCATTCACGTACAGCATTTCCACATGTCCACTCAATTATATATGAAAGTGAAAATCAACTCATGGGATCCTCCCCAATTTATGGTGGCCAACTTCAATACAACAAGAGGCTGTTGTATCGCATTACGTGTGGCAGAACAGCCTCGTGTAGAGAGATACCAATATGATTTTAATGGTAACAAAACATGGAAAGTTCATACTATAAAAATTCAAGTGTTCAGTTTGTGATCCCCAGCACGAGGCCGAGAATGCTCATCCGACAGTAGTCTTTATCCTCTAAAAATCGCTTTCGTTTCACAATAGTACGACCTCGGTCACCAGACTGGTGTATCCTTCTGCGTCCGTTTCTAGCCGTTTATCAACTCAACCTTGCCTACCATTCCATCCGCACTGGTACTGTTTCTTAGGACTTTCATCATTTTAGACAATAAATTTTAAATATCATTTAACTCGATTTATTTATTTTAGCTCCTAGACGTAACGTGTTAAAATAATTTGATTGATTGATTGAGGGAGAACAAGATCACCTTGGCCGTCGCCTGGTTCACTGTGTTTCTCAGATGGGTTTCTTTGAAAGTGAGGCACTTTCTGAGGGGGTGGCTTACACTGTGGATGAAGTACCATTTACCAGGATCCCTAGCAGAGGATTCTCTTGTGGAGGGCGGCACTGACAAATTCATTCTGTTTACCCTATGTACTTCCCCATACCAGTGGTCCTTGTAGGTCTGACAAATGACTGGGCTACTTTTCAAAGGGATTTCGGTTGGGGGTGATTTTGGTCTTGTGCAATTTCCTGTATGAAGGTGGCAAACTCGGCAAATGGTGAATTAAACGGAAGATCAAGTTGTGAAACCTAAACAATGATGATATCATTTTCAGTTACTTGCATCGAGTTTTGACAGAGGCCGAGAAAATGATATTAGCAAGAGGATTGCGTTTTTGTTTTCCTCTGAAAAAAATCGACGTGAATGATGTAAAATGTTGGCTTGAACTACTTTTCCGTGACCTCGAAAGATCTGGACTGCCTTTAACAAATGACTAGACGCTCCACGAGCGTAAACTGGGTTGCCTGTGGTACGTGTTACAGAAAAATAGAAGGCACTGAGTTGGGTGGTATTGAACTGCAGCGTTCCAGTTAATTTTTTCAAGTGGGGGGTCATGTAGACCATTTGAGGGGTCACCCAGACGTCGTGCCAGCTGTGGCCGGCTGTTCTCACGTTGATTATTTTGTAACTTCCTGTCCCGTTTTGAGGTCTTTAACTTTTTTAAACTTCGGCAATAGATTCAGTTCAAATATAGCAAAACGCGCTTTGAGTAAACCTCACTCAATTGTTCTTTAAATAGTCTGCAAAAAAACCAAACTGAAAATTGCTCTAATGGACGTTTTTCTGCATGTCATGCATGTCTTGCCGTTGCACTAAGCAAACGTTTAATCCGCACACTAAGGAAGGACTGAACATGTTGTTTCGGCTTCATAATTCCTGTACTTTTCAGTCTAATCTGATGCCAGGTCAATTTTTTTTTGGCTTAACGTTTGCACCAAAAAGTACCGTAAAAGACGGGAGTTAACAGTGAAAGGCAAGCCAAAAGATACCCTGGGTGTCAGAGGAATTTTTTTCAAGGTCGGACAGAACGCTCCGCGATTCCAAATCAACGAACGAGTACGAAAAAAAAAACCTCGGGTCGCATGACTCCAGAACCTCATCTCCATGCGTAGAGACAGTTCAGATTTCTAGTCACCGTGTTGTCATCAAACCAGTTTTGGTCGCCAAGCTGAGACTGATTCCCGCGGGACGCAATGAAGTCAGGATCATTAACATTCCCGAAAATTGTGATTACTGTGATGGTTATTCATTTCAACAGCTTTAATAATTTCGGAGCAATTTAAGGTTGTATTGATTTTCGATGCGTAAGATCGATTGATTTGATGATTTTTTTTCCCCTCAGAGCGACAAGTTATTGTTGAACGTGTTCAAAACAGGATACTGTAATAGCAAAGAGCTAGAGATCACTACCTAAAGTGCAGAATGGACGACTTCGAGATGCGAGAAACCTTTGTCTGTCCTTACCAGTTTTCGTCCATGAGCCCTTTTGTTCCCAGGCACAGTTACAACAAATATTGCGACTTCAACTTTTTTAGTTAATTCCCCCGACCGCTCTCAAAAGAGCTTGAGTATCTGAAAGTGTTCTCAAGCGTGCATTGATAAGTAAAATAATTTAACTACAATTAAAATGGGTCTTTTCACGTTGCCAAAGCCGTTAAAGTGCGTGAAGACACTGAAGCAGCACACTGACCATCGGAACAGTTGGCCTTTTCCTCTCCGGCCAAAGTCACGCAACGCTCCTTGTCACAACAGCTGTTAAGAACCGGTTTTTGGATTTGTCCATTCAGAAACTCTCTTGAACGTAATATCCAATCAGCGAACTGGGAAAAATTCTGTCCCAATTTAATGACATGGAAATGAGGTTCTGGGGTTGTGCGACCAGTCGAATTTGTTTTTGTTCGTCCTCGGCCGTTGATTTGGAACCGCGGAGCCTTCTCTCCGACCTTGGAAAAAAATTCCTCTGGCACCAGGAACCCATGACCCGGAGCTTACAGCTCCCATACTGGGCCTAGGTAACGGCATTTTTACAGAGCGATCTATTTTTAGACTATCTTTTTCCGAAAAAACAAAGGCAGTTCCAGTTCGGTGACCCTATGACGTCAGCTTAATTTCTTGTAATTGGTCATCGGGCTCCTGTGGGAGTCTCATTCGCGGGAAATTCAATCTAAAAATAAATCGGTCTGTGAAAACGCCGTGACACGAACACAGTAGAGTTGTGGGCTCCGGGTCATAGGTTCCTGCTGGCACCCAGTGAAGCCAAAAGACAGCTGAAGAAAAAAACGAGATGCTTCCGTGAAGCATACACTGGCTTGCCTGTGGTACGTGCTACAGAAAATCAGAAGGCACTGAATTGTGTGGTATTGAAATACAGCATTCCAGTCTCTGAAGAATAACAAATAAAAGAGAAGCGAGAAACATTGTCTTCTGGGCTGACATGTTGATAATTTTCAAGTTCCCTTACAACTTCCTTGCACCACAAGTGTGCCCTCTGAGCATCTGACAGTTTTGTAATACTAAACTTCACTGACGTCGAGCCCTGTTGAGCGGGGTTAGTGTTAGGATGGGAGACCAAAACAATGAACCCGTCACGAAAAACAGAAGCATCTGACTGAAAATACTATTAACGCTAACAAATGCGAACTCAGCAAGGTACAGATTTTGTTAGCTTGCTTTATGCAAAACAAATATTGATGAAAAAGCAAATAACTATTGATACAAAGTTTTCAGAAAGAGCAGAAGGAAGTTTCCGGGACGGTCGATCGAGAATGAAATATTTACGACATGAAAACAACATTAATTTTGAACCGTGAATATAGAATATAAAAGTTACGATCAGCGACAAACATTTTGGGAGATTTTTGCTATGTTCAAGTAAATTGCAAAATCGAAAAGTGACATGGCCGGAATTCAGCGGGCGCCGTGATTACGTTACCGCGGCATGTTTACTCGTCAAACAGTGAAGCATCTGTGTCAAATGATGGCAAGATACCGGGTTTTTAAAAAGTTTCTTTTTCTGTCAAGTGTTATAAAGTTTGACAATGAAATGAGCGAAGTCAAAACAAAGATCACAATCGCCCAACTCTTGTTTATGCAAAGTCAAAATTTACTCTCCAAGACGCGTACGACGTTATTATCACCAGGTAATTCCATCATTTTGGAAATAGCAGCTACTTTATTATTCATCTGCGTCACAAGTTTTCACTGATTTTGGGGCTCATTTTGTTGAAACTCGAGCACGCTTTCAACAGGCCTGTGAACCCTTCCCGCTTACAGAGCAAAACTAAAAAACTTCTCGCATATCACATTTCAACCTTAAGCTCGAAAATTCAATACACAACATGATATTATAATTCACAAAGGCAGAAAATACCACAGAATCCTTTTCCAGCGAAAGTTTTATTGAAACAAACAACATATTTGCTCTTAGAGGCGAAAACCTCTTCCTATTTCATTGCGTGCGTGAAGACAACAAACTCAATTGTGTCAAATTACCTTGTACTTCAGGTAAATACTGCTCACTTTGATTTCGTCTCGACGGGCGATAGATTGTTGTCGAAGTCCAGTACTCGTCGCTTTTGAGATTCATGCCTAGTTTATCCAACTGACTTTCCATTATTGAGCTCCATAAGGGTATATTTTGTTTAAGGATCCACTAAAACGCCATTCGCGTTGCATGACTTTCGACGCCATTGCAGGCTAAGTTAATGATTCTACTGTGTCCACCAGAGAAATCTACGCAGTTCCACTACCCTCTCGATCCTACGAAAATACGCGCAGAAGGCTCTATCCACAAAGACACCACTTACCAGGGGAGTGACAGGCAAGACTTTTACCGACACGGAAAAAAAAAAAAAAAAAAAAAAAAAAAAAAAAAAGAAAACAAACAAACTAAACGCAGACCTCGACTGGGTTTGCCCATAGGCAACCCAGTAATAAAACAGTTTTTATCTAAAACTCTGAATTTCTAATTCTCAGCGAAAGATTTATGGTAATCGATCGTAAAAACACTAAAAATTCTGCAGTTTCTGACGTCTATGAATCAAGGGGAAGGTCATGATTGGCATCACTATTCCGGGGGTGAGGGGTGAGGGGTGAAGGCTTAAGGGGTGGCGGTAGGGGGTGAAGGGTACAATAGCTGAAAAAACCCAAACCTTTGCAAAATTGCTTACCTTATGCTTAAACAATATGCTTTAGAGAATGTTTTGGCCTAAGATTAGCATTTTTGTAAAGGTTTGGGTTGTTTCAGTTTTCACCCCCTTCACCCCTCACCCCCGAAATAGTCATGTCGGTCATGATGTTCCGTCAAAAGGAAGAAATTGATCTCGTGCTAGGCAACTATAAAGGTCCACGTGATCACCTTGTGTAAACGTTCTTGTTTACATTGAATGAACTACATGGAAGAATGTTAATCGTTCGTCGTTTTCAGGGTTAAACAACGTACTTTTTGGCCAAGAAGCTTCCGTCTTTCGTTTTCTAATTTTGTTGTATTATTTAACTGAATCTTTACATTTCATCTGTCGGGTCAGGAAGCGTTCTTTGTCTGTTTTCATCAAAACAGAGTTAATTTTGTAATTGAAATTCTAAACATCTATGGCCGTGTTTTCACGACAACCACTGTCTCGCTTAACATTCCTGAAAGTGGTTTGTTTGCAGATTTCGTTAAGCGACGCAAAAAATGATACGTGTTTTCACGGGTAAGATTAAATGAGGAGAGAGCACGTGCCAATGCAATAATAAAAATAATAAAAATAGCACGCCTGCCGACTCTGTTCTAAAGATCAGAAGACAGTATCACACGTTCTGTGGCGCATAGCACAGTCACTGTATAAAGCACGACACGAGAGAATGCTACGCCCCGTTTACCATGCTTTACTGGAAAGATACGGGTTTGAAGAATCTGAGTATTATACCCCGTGGTCAAGCAATCTTATCGTCAGCCAAGCCAAAAGAACAACGAAGCAAAGACCTTCTTGTGGGACATACCCTGGAAATTGGAAAAATGTCTAATGAATGGCGAACATAGACGGGATCATCCTTGAAGGAACGATATGCAAGCCAGGAACAATCACAATGAGAACTAAACACAAGACAGATAAATATATATATCTGAAACTGGGCCGGTATTAAGAAATTATCCCCAGGTCATAAAATCAAGCTCATTTCAGTTTACTACAAAGATCTGAAAAAAGAACTGACTCGCATATAAGATAAAAACTTAGCAAAGACAACTATTGAACGCTCACAAAAGTGGATCATCTCCAAAAACTGTGAAATAGTAAAAAGGTTCTCCCATGAACTGATGTTGGTTAAAGTCGTTTATAGATGATGAACATGTATATAGTATCTCATTTGCAATTTCTTTTTCGTTCATAAGCATCTATGAATTTAAC
>NC_090891.1:43284281-43304281 GCF_036669925.1 Montipora capricornis | reverse complement strand
TGTTAAGAAAATTAAGAAAGGAAAAAGGCGACAAGTGGGCAACAAACAAACATGGACAATATGGGTATTGCACTTATAGTGCACTACTTACAGTTGTAAAATGCCGAAAAGGGGTACAGACGCATAAATTATGCTATTATGCAACACCACGTCATCGGATCAGCTTTGCGAGAGAAACGTGAGTAAGTTGTCGTGACCTTTGGGCTGTGAATGATATCGCTATATTTTGGACAATGCGTATGTGCAAAGAAAGAACATGATTTGAGCAACATTTGCAACAACGAGCTGTCCTGTTAGTCAAAAGACTAAAGCATAACTGGAAGAAATTGAAACAATTTTTGATTCTATTTGTATCGCCTTGGTGTGTGGAGAAAAAATTAACGTGTCTGGATGCCCTGCATACGGAATTGGAACTGTTTACTTTTTGGCCAACGTTGTTCATTAATTTTGATAATTGAAAAAGGAATACAAATCTGGGTAGTATTTTCACAAAGCTAGATACCTGGTAGTCCTAAATAGATTTAGTGATTTTTTAATAGATTTTTTTTTGAATGATTACCTGTAAGCATGATACAGTATGAAAAAAGGAGCGCTCGTTGAGAGACTTTTAAAACCCTTTTTAATAGTACTCTGTCACTACCACGCTGAGCCAGAATTTTGTAAACAGTCGAGAACCTTGTGTGCACGAGCTCGAAAAAATCGTTCCCTGCACTGAATAGCTTTGTGTTTTTAAAGGAAGATATGTTTTTCCAAGAGCAATGAAATAAGATATTTGTTGAAAATGATCTTTCTTACAATTGGTTGTCGAGTGTTTTGAACTAAAATATATACCAGCGACCAGATAAAAAGATCTTAGCGGCTTAATTAAAAGGAAAACGCAATTAGGATACTAGTCAGAGTCAAGGAAAACAACGCAATGTCATAAATAGCTTATTCGAGCAGGTTAAGAAAGAGGCAGCCAAAGGCTGTTGTGAACCTACTTACAAAGAATTTTGAAAACAAAGGGAGGCAAATATGGCAAGCTTAAAAATCCTTAAAGTAGACAAAATGTTCACAATTCATTCGTGTAAGTTAAGCTCGAAATAATTTTAAAGATAGGTAATTTCCTGGGATTTCTTTGTAATAATGGCAACTCCTCTATAAACTGAAAAGGGCCCGAAAAGAACTCATAACTCGTAACTTTATTTATACGCGAATCAACTGATTGGAGCTTGTTAGGCTCCTAGCATATACAGCTAATGTGTCGAGTGAGAGGTAAAAGTATTTGAGTCAAAAATCGGCTAAAGAATGAGCGGAGAATTTACACATTAGCTGTCGGGAACATTTTAATTTGAAAGACGATTCTGACAATCCTTCCTTTACTTACTTTCACTTCGTATCCAGTATTATTTTCGAAGACTCCCAATGTTGCGCAAAACTTCACGTTTTAGTGGGAAATTATTGTGTAACCTTGCAACGTTGAATAGGGAGGGAGGGGCCATATAAGTGAAGGTGAAACTATTTCTTTTGCCCTTTAAAAGAAGCGGGTTGAAATACAGCTGGTGCGGTTCATTTACATAACCTTCCCATGATTGTAGCTCTTTAATTCGTTATATTGTGGAGGACGTGGTTTCCTCCCCTCTCAGCAGAACGGCCAGCATGTCGTTTGCATCGCCATCGCAAGGCCACGCGGGACGTCAGAAAAGGAAATGAAATTTTTAGACCCGATAAAACACGTGCTGCGAGTTTTTTGAACGCCTTAAAAACATTCCACAAAGAACGTGTCCCTCTGGACTCAAAACAATGGTTCAAATGGACCATTTCCGAGTTCCTGTTAGTCTCGGTTTCGAAGTGAGTCTTCGTGCTCAGCTATTGTAAAGGGAAATGAGTTTGATTTGCATAAGAATACGCAACGCATTTAGATTTGAATGGTTGTGCACAAGGACTCGCTTTGAAACTGAGGCATACAGCAACTCGGAAATGGGCTAGTGCGAGAGGTGAATATTAGCATACAAGAAAAACAAGCTATGCCTCATTAGTATTCTTTATACTAAGAATATACTAACGCGATCACGGCGCGCGTACTATCTATTGACTCCATCTCCAACAGTGTTCGTTATTTGGGTTCCTGATTTGACTCCAACACTGATGTTCACGTTGCCAAGAGATGTATCAAGGCTTTGTATGGGTTGTATAAAATCCGCCAAAGTAGAAAATTCCTCAGACCTGAGTGAACGCACACAACTCGTCTGCCTTATTTCACATCCATTTGCCTTCTAGATGTATTTCGTGTACAGTTTAAGGTGGCTCAAACCAGTTTTAACACTTTCAAGAGACCTTGTTATTAGAAGGATTGATAAAGCAACACTTTATCATTAACAGCAATGTTGTGGTACCATGTAAAACATTAATTAATGCTGAAAAAGATGCAGTCATTCTTGTAACGTAACAAGTTACCATGGTAACAGGGAAGCCTTGCCAAAAAAAAACACCCTATTTTTGTCTTTAGTTGCTCATATCTGAAAAACGGACTTGGTGACCCCGATTTTTCATTGCACGAAAGTGACCAGCAGGCCAAGATGAAACTATTTGCAAAAGTTTAAAAAATTCTGTGGAGCGGATTCAGAGCTATCTTTAACTTTCAATTATTTAAGGTGGCTCTGAATCTGCTCCACAGAATTTTTTCAACTTTACACAAAGTTTCATTCTGGCATGCTGGTTACATATCACAAATAAAAATGGGGGTCGCCCAGTTCGTTTTTGATATATGAGCAGCTAACGCCAAAATAAGGGGTGATTTGCAGGGCTTTCCTGTTGCCAAGGTAACTTTTTACGTCACAAAAATGACCGAATCTTTTTCAGCAATAACTGGTGTTTGACATGGTGCCATAACATTGCTGTGAAGTGATGAAATGTTGTAGTGTCAGTCCTTCTAATAAGAACCTTTCCGTCAAATGTTAAAAATAGTTTGAGCCACCTTAAAGTCCTTCTTTCAGTCTATGAACAATCAAGCTTAATCAATCGATCAATCAATCATTGATTTGATATATTTAAGCGCCCCGGTTACTACATTCCATTTTAGCTTATCGCCTACCGTCTTTTCCTATCGGGGTTTTCTTTTTGTGCCGAGACTTTGATCCCGGACGAATGTTCCTCTTTATTAATCAAGGTTAAAAACACACCTTTTTAAGTTTGGATATCGTTTGTTATGAAGTTATTTTTCATCAGTTCAATTCGCTCTGATGTATTAATTTGGATTATTGTGAATACGCGCGGCCATATAACAAACTGCCCTAAACGCGCCTTTTTGCGAGCCAGACGGTAAATGATGGGCAGGGCTGCAAATGCATTTGCCGCCCTGATTCTGATTGGCTGTAGACTATTAGTTTTTAAATCTAAACTATCTTTTTGCTTATTGTTAACAGTCTTTTTAAAAATAGATCATATCTGAGTTTTATTGTAACGAAAAATAAATTTTCTTTGACTGATCATATTGTAGCAACAATTTTTCATATCATAGTTTCATGTTACATGTCTGTCAAAAAAACAATGAATTTGTACGATTTGGCCTTTATTATTGATAATAATGATAATTTTGTCGCGCATATAGCTTATTTTTTAGCATATAGCTTATTTTTGTCCCTAGTAGCATCATTTACACGGTCTCGCTCCGCAGAAATGATGCTACTCGGGAAACAAATAAACTATTTACCCTCCAAAAGTCATGTGGTTCCCTATTATCTACTGTAAAGCACTTTATAAAACTCATTAATAATTCATAATGGAAAAAAAAAAAGAAATGTTTTACTAATCAATATCTATATATCTGGTACAGATTTCTCTGCCGCTCATATTGTACATATTACTTAGAGTATTGTATAATTTTTGAGATATTGTTAGAGCGGTTTTCAATTGAGAGTCGAAAGTAATTAGCGAATTGCTTTGTTTTGCATTACTTCACTCAGTGATTGGTTCAAAGTTCTCGTGTCACTTTTTTAACCAATCAGAAGTGAAACCAAAACCAATCATAGTCTCATTTGAGGTTACTTCTTTCTCTTGTTGTTCTAAAACTGTCCTTAGGATACGCACTGTTCCCAACATGGTAGTTTTTCGCACTGCACCGATATTTATATCAACTTGTAACTTTTCCAACCATGTTTTAAACTTTTTTGTCACAGAGCCAAGTGCACCAAATCACAACCGGAACCACATTTACCGATCTCATTTGCCGGATCCTACCAATTTCTCTTTTCAGGTCCTGATATTCCTCAACTTTTACAATTTCCATCTCGCTACATCTAACTTCTAACATTTACACGCCTTGGAGTTTTCGCAATGTCTGCAAGGGACTGCCGCATCAACTAACCCAACAAAGATTTGAAAGAATGTGACAGACCTGTACGGTCTCCCTTTTGTAGGTTTGTGGTTACAGATAAGTCAGATACCTTCAATTCACAGTTTTGCTTTAACGATCGTGTCCTTGAGAGAATTACCCCTCTTGTATGATATTACAGGAGATTCTTGAATAGGCTTTGACAGCAATGACTGGTTTTGAATAAAACTGCAGTTGAGCGCCACTATTGCTTGAAGATTTGACAACGCTAAGTTGTATGTTCTGACAAATGGTGGAATTTTCTCCGTGGCTTGTTCTTTAAGTGCCGACTCTCTTCTAGTGCTGATCTAGCACCCTTTTCGGCACGCCTTAAATTATACTTTAATTTGTTCACTTTTTCTATAATTCCAATTACTTTGAATTGTGTTACATCAGTGCTGCCCTCGTACCATTTTCGGCACGCCTTAAATTACGCTCTCGTTTATCTACCTTTCCTATAATTCCATTTACTTTGAGTTGTGTTACATCAGTGTTAGTCTCGTACCCTTTTCGGCACACCTTAAATTACGCTTTCGTTCGTCCACCTTTTCTATAATCCATTTTCTTTGAGTTGTGTCAGATCAGTGCTAGTCTCGTACCCATTTCGGCACGCCTTAATTAAATTACGCTCTCCCTTCTCCACCTTTTCTATAATTCCCTATACTTTGAGATGTGTTACATCACTGCAACTCTCGTGCCCTTTTCGGCACACCTTAAATTACGCTCTCGTTTGTCCACCTATTCTATAATCCATTTACTTTGAGTTGTGTTACATCAGTGTTAGTCTCGTACCCTTTTCGGCACGCTTTAATTAAATTACGCTCTCGTTTGTCCACCTTTTCTATAATCCCATGTTTTACTTTGAGTTGTGTCAGATAAGTGCTAGTCTCGTACCCTTTTCGACACGCCTTAAATTGCGCTCTCGTTTGTCCACGTTTTCTATAATCCATTCACTATGAGTTGTGTTACATCAGTGCTAGTCTCATACCCTTTACGGCACACCTTAAATTACGCTCTCGTTTGTCCACCTCTTCTGTAATCCATTTTCTTTGAGTTGTATCAGATCAGTGCTAGTGTCGTACCCTTTTCGGCACGCCTTAAATTGCGCTCTCCTTTCTCCACCTTATCTACAATTCCCTTTACTTTGAGTTGTGTTACATCAGTGTTAGTCTCGTACCCATTTCGGCACGCCTTAATTAAATTACGCTCTCCCTTCTCCACCTTTTTTGATAATTCCCTATACTTTGAGATGTGTTACATCACTACAACTCTCGTGCCCTTTTCGGCACACCTTAAATTACGCTCTCCTTTCTCCACCTTTTCCATAAAAGTTCCCTTTACTTTGAGTTGTGTTACATCAGTGCTAGTCTCGTACCCTTTTCGGCACGCCTTAAATTACGCTCTCGTTTGTCCACCTTTTCTATAATCCTTTTACTTTGAGTTGTGTCACATCAGTGCTAGTCTCGTACCCTTTTCGGCACGCCTTAAATTGCGCTCTCGTTTGTCCACGTTTTCTATAATCCATTTACTGTGGGTTGTGTTACATCAAGGCTAGTCTCGTACCCTTTTCGGCACACCTTACATTACGCTCTCGTTTGTCCACCTTTTTTATAATCTATTTACTTTGAGTTGTGTTGCATCAGTGCTAGTATCGTACCCTTTTCGGCACACCTTAAATTACGCTCTCGTTTGTCCACCTTTTCAATAATTCCCTTTACTTTGAGATGTGTTACATCACTGAAACTCTCGTACCCTTTTCGGCACGCCTTAAATTACGCTCTCCTTTCTCCACCTTTTCTATGATTCCCTTTACATTGAGTTGTGTTGCATCAGTGCCAGTCTCGTACCCTTTTTGGCACGCCTTAATTAAATTACGCTCTCGTTTGTCCACCTTTTCTATAATTCCATTTACTTTGAGTTGTGTTACATCAGTGTTAGTCTCGCACTCTTTTCGGCACGTCTTAAATTACGCTCTCGCTTTTCCAATTTTTTTATAAGTCCATTTACTTTGAGTTTTGTTACATCAGTGCTAGTCTCGTACTCTTTTCGGCATGCCTTAAAATACGCTTTTGTTTTTCCAATTTTTCTATAATTCCATTTACGTTGGGGTTTTTTTACATTAGTGTTGGTCTCGTACCCTTTTCGGGACGCCGTGAAATACGCTCTCTTTTGTCCACCTTTTCTATAGATCGTTTTCACGTGACGTCATCATTTTCTAAAATCCAAAACTAAAGAGCCACAAAAGTTTTTATCCTCATCAGGCATAAGAGGCGGTAAATTTGTATCCATTTGCAATTTTAAAGCTCAATAGCGTGCTTCGTTTGGAAACCAGAGCATTTTGAATTTCTGAGTTATAGCGGTGCGTGACACGAGGCGACGATCGAGTTTATTGAGAAATGTATATTTATCTCATGGTTTTGAGCCTTTTTAGAATTTAAAGCATTAGGAAAAGTGCTTCAGTAAATAGCTGCCTGTTCAGTACAGATGATCACCAGCCTAGATAGCCAAAGTAAGTAACAGATGTTGACACTATTTTCCGGCCGCCATATTGGTGCACCACAGATGTGCACCAACATGGCGTTTTCATACTGGGCTCTGTAAATTTCTGCGAAACATTTCGACGAATATCTGAAGTTTGGGGAAACGCACGGGCCTAAAACTTGGAGAAGTGTCTTCTTCATTTATCTTCTACAACATCACGAATTCTTGACTTTTTCCACTGGATGGTTTTCGATTTATTTTTTTATTGCGTGATAGTGAAAACGATCTATAGTTTCATTCACTTTGACTTGTGTTACATCAGTGCCAATCTGGCACCCTTTTCGGCATGCCTTAAAATACGCTGTCATTTGTCGAATTTCTTTTATTTACCCTGAGTTGTGTTACATCAGTGCTAGTCTCGCACCGTTTTTAACACGGCTTAAAATACCTTCTGATTTGTCCAATTTATCTATAATGCCATTTACTGTGAGTTGTGTTACACCGGTACCAGTTCTAACCTCACACCTTTTTCGCAACGCATTATATAAAAGATGTAGCTACGGTGTCTCATGTTGTTGCCGTTGTTGTGGTTACCGCGCTCTCATGAGATTTCTGATAATACTGTTGAGAGTCTGTTTGCTAAGCAATATTGCACAGGATACGTTCTCGCCCTTGATGAGATATTAATGGGGTGCGTATATTTTTTCAAAATGATCGTTCAAGTATGATGTATTTAAAACTGCCATTTGACGTATTTCCAATTTTTTCATTGCAAATGCTCGGCAAAAAAAAATCCCTATTTCGAAATGACAAAATTACAGTTTTGTTATGTATGTTTGTGATTGAAATGCATTATTTTCCCGTTGTCAACCCTTTACTGTTTTTTTTCTTTCGTCTATTTCGCATGAAGCCGTGAGACGAAATCTTATACCATGTCACATTGTTAACAGCAGCACTTGAAACCATAGACAACCTGCTTGTTCTCGTGTTATCGTGTTATCGTGTTTCATAATAGCATAATTTATGCGTCTGTGTACACCCTTTTCGGTATGATACCCTTCTCGGCATTTAACTACCCACCAAATTAATCAGGTGTTCCAAACCGAGAAACAGATATAAGCACTGTGCCTTTTGTTACAGCTCACTCAGCGTGACATCAGAGAGTCTAAGCTCGGTGTACAGGCTCCGCCGAGCAGGAAACACCTTAATGTAAGATGTTCGGGGGTGGAAGCTGAATAATGAATAATGAATAACGAGTATAAATAAAAAATGAATAATTGGGTCTGAAAACGCCAGAGTAATGAATAACGCAGTTAATATGCCAGTGGAATAATGAATAACAACAATGAATAATGATAACCTAAAAAAATTTTAAAAGAACAATGAATAATTCGAACAAAAAACACAAAGAATAATGAATAATCGAGGTCCAATTATTCAGCTTCCATCCCCGAAAGATGTCGATTCGAATTTTGTTTAGGTTTGGCAGTTTGTATCGAGCAAATATATGTAGGGGCTCTTTCCTACCTCAGCAAAGCCGTACATTATCGTGCACGCAGGTATCGGACAACAGTAGAAAAAGCATCCCAATTCCGCCACCCATCCCTCAAAAACTGGAAGATCTCGCTCTAGGATTTCGCGCATCAAAGGCGTTCTTAGCAGCATGCGATCTCGGCATCTTCGACACTTTAGACGTTTCCGCGAGTCCACAATCAGCCGAAGAAGTTGCGGCAAAACTGAGTACGAATCCAGACACTACTGCACTACTGATGGACACACTAGTTGCTTTAGAACTGCTCCAAAAGAACCATAATGGTGAATCGTGGTTGTACTCGAATACCCAAATGGCGAGCCAGTTCCTAACCGAATCAAGTCCTGATTCGATCACTGGGTTTACAGACCATTCACAGAAACGGGTGTACCCGCTTTTTGGTAATTTGGAGACTGCAGTAAAGGAAGGAACAGACCAGTGGATGAATACATTTTCTTTACCATTGGAAGATATGTGGAAAACGGTTTACAAAACCGATGAGGCGAGACTGAAATATTTGGGAGCTATGCACGACACATCACGGTACACCTGTCATGGTGCAGCCAGGGCTTTTGACTTGAGCAAGTTTCGCCATTGTTGTGATTTAGGAGGTAGGTTATACCAAAGTATGAATAGCGAAGAGTCAACCAACTCGACGCAATTTTGGTGGACGAAAACAAAAGATCTTTTATTAGCTCCTTTTATTTGAATTTGTCCATATACAACATTGCTATCTGCGTCTCTGGAGATTGGAAACCACCTTACAGTTACGAGGCCAAGGATAATAAAGCTAACGATAATCAGAAAATTAAGGTCTCGGTAAAGGTAAATTTGGGCGTCTCGCTCAAATTTCGGTGGGCTGTGACGTATATTTTCCGGAAAGAAAAATTCTGAATAATTAATTTTAAAACCGGTAAAAAAGCTTTGCTTCCCTCCATGGTCTGCGTGCGGAAAATGATTGACGTATCATGTCAATCACATGTGAAAGGACTGGGTGTCAATTAACAGCTTGTCATGCGGGAGGGTCCCTATGCTCAACTGACTCAGCCACCGGTGCGCGGTTCTGATAAAGGATTGTAGAGTTTCGGCTTTGATGCGTGATATTTTTTTCTTCATTTCTTAACATATCAAAAATTCCTCACACGGTATCGGAGTGCATTCATCTGTGATAAAGTGAAGGGCCAGGAACTTCTGCAGCAGACTCGGTCGCTCTGAGTTTGAGGCCTCAAAACTAAAAGGCAATATTATTGTAAATACCAAAAAACTAAAACTTTATTCAAATAATTCAATCTATTAGCTTTAATATGATATATAGTTTGACCCTGTACAAAAAGAGCGGCGCGACAACTTTATTTTTCCTGACGCCTCATTTTCCTTTACCGAGACCTTAATTAAAGTTTAAGCCTGCATATATTTAACTGGTTGGTCTTCGTTTCTCGTTTCTTTACTTCATCAAGGGAGGTTATACCTCTACTCCTCTACTAGAGTATAACAAGAGAGGTTATACTCCACTCTTTTTACCGCATTGGTAACGTAACGTGGCGAGGCGTTCCCGGGTTTGGAACATTTTTTCGCCAATGGCAGGGCGACTACTATTTGAACCAATTAAAATATTGGCTGGTGTCTAGAAATAATCGGAAGGGAGTCAAAAAATTATCGGTGCAGGAATCTTTTAAAGCCCAAATTTTCTGAAGGACTTTTTTCTCACGGTTACAGGATGTATTTGTTAGACACAACCGCTTACAGAATTTTTTGAGGAAATTTTCATTTGCAGGAATTTGCCCACCTTTTATCAATTTCTTCATAGTCCGCTCCCCACCCCCCCCCCCCCCTCCCTTATAGATTTTCGCTGTAGGGACATATAAGAAATTTCGTTTTCTTGGAGAGAAATTTCGCAAGGTTACATCAGTGAAAGTTTGTGGATTTTTCGCACAGAAGACACGACAAGCTCCCATCAGCAAAATGTTGAAAGGTTCAACGACATTTCGCGGAATTTTTTGCTCCAGAGGCTTGCAAATTTTCGTCGATTACAAGGACAGGGAAAAATCGAGGACGCCAAGTTTGACTCAAACCAAAGCGATACAGTGAAGCTTCCAAAGTTTTCGATACCTTGGTTGAGACGCGGTAGACCGTATTAAGAAGTCTGTCTGACACAAAATTTGAAAATACATAGCTCTCTTTTTCACAGTTTTATAGCAGATATCGATTGTCGCGCATTCTACCACATGGCAAGCATGCCGTTTTTCCGGATCAAAGAAGCTTGCAAAACTTTCATGCCGAAATCAGCTCCGAGAAGATCGAGTGTTTCACTAATATTCTTCATCAGTATAATTACACAGATGTTAAATGAAAATTCTCTGAGCTTATTGGTTGCCTTTGAGGTGATTCTTACGCAATAATCACCTATTTCGAAATGGCCGCAAGCCGTTTGAAGAAATTAATTGTTTTAAGGACACTGCATATTTCTCAAACAATCAATTATGTAATTTTGAGTCGTCTCGGTTTTTATTCACCGATATTCACCTCGTTTTCTGCGAAAAATGGACAACTACAAAAATGGAGACGAAGTCGAGGTTTTTATTCGCAGATATTCACCGAGCTTGAGGTGAATAATTGTTTTAGTATAACTACATGGGTGATTATTTTTCAAATATGTAAGATTTCTTCGTCTGTCACCTTGACAAAACGGCTTGCGGCTAACCGCTTATAATCACCTCAAAGGCAACCAATCAGCGCAGATAATTTTCATTTACCATCTGTGTAATTTTAATATTTAACAATTATTCGCCGAAGGCGAAGTGATTATCGGTGAATGTTCACCGAGACGAAGTCGAGTTATGCATTGCAAAATCGTGTTGTGAGCTTGGGGAGCCTCTGGTCATGCGAGTCAACATGTGAGTCACACAGTTATTGAAAGCTAACCGCTTGAAAATGGGTGCTTAGACTTAAATGCGAGACTCGCATGGCTCGCTATTTGTCAAGATCGTGACAATACCCTCTGACTGAAAAGTTTCCCCTTCGTCATGATCAGCACCGTACCGCACCGCACCGCACCGGGTCCAAAGTCCATTCTGGTGTCTTCACTTACTACTGGAGCAGACTGTACCAATGTATCGATTTGGTTTTCACTTTTCTTTTAGAACTTTAGATCGTCCATAATGAGATGTTTTATAGTCGGTAGACCATTCCCTAGGCTGTATCCTGCCTATACATGCTTTGTCGTCCTCAGTTAAACGAAAAAATGTCAGTGTTAATCAGTGCATATACTAAGCGCTGATTAAAATGTTGTGTCACTTAAATGTAAATTCCAAACCCTTTGCGATACTTCATGTGAAATTTCGCTCCTCCAAATGAAATGGTGAACGAAACTAGAACAATGGTTTTCACCGAAAATTAGCCGTCTTTTAAATATCGTACAATTATTATGTTAACTTGAGGGATATATAGGCACATACTAACATCTGACATAACGTGGCCTAAAACAGACAGAGAGACAGACAGACAGACAGATCCAAAGTTCGTCGGTGATCTCTAAATAGTTCGCACAACCAGTCATCCGTGACTAAAAAGTCACGCAAGAATTACTAACGTGACAGCATCAATATTTCTTTTCAGGCAATTCAGGGTACATGGCATACACCTTGAGCCAGTACTACCCAGACATGAAGATCACAGTGTGCGATTTTCAATCGGTGGTAGACTCTGCACCTCATTTTAAACCCTCCCTTGAAGATTGTCCCAATCAAGCAAATGTTTCCTTTGTGGCGGGGGACTTTTTCAAGCCTAATCTACCAAAGGCAGATTTGTATGTGTTGTCTCGTGTGATTCATGACTGGCCAGATGACAAAGTGGATATAATTCTCTCAAACGTCTACAACTGTTTGCCCTCAGGTAAGGCACAAAGCAAGGTTTTCATTGTCCATCATATCAGATCAGGTCAAAGGGTGATGACACAAGTTGAAAAGAGCTCATTTTTGTCCTTTTGGGTTTTACCAGCTGCCTGTTTCAAGGCTTTCTTGCTTTCCGACTGGTTGTTCTGATCGCTCAGACCTTAATCAATAATACTTCCAGTATATAAAGATAAGGGTCCTTCATCTGACATGTGACCAGTTTTTAATTCGAGCAATCATTCACGTACAGCATTTCCACATGTCCACTCAATTATATATGAAAGTGAAAATCAACTCATGGGATCCTCCCCAATTTAAGGTGGCCAACTTCAATACAACAAGGGGCTGTTGCATCGCATTACGTGTGGCAGAACAGCCTGGTGTAGAAAGATACCAATATGATTTTAATGGTAACAAAACATGGAAAGTTCATTCGATAAAAATTCAAGTGTTCAGTTTGTGATCCCCAGCATGAGGCCGAGAATGCTCATCCGACAGTAGTCTTTATCCTCTAAAAATCGCTTTCGTTTCACAATAGTACGACCTCGGTCACCAGACTGGCGTATCCTTCTGCGTCCGTTTCTAGTCGTCCATCAACTCAACCTTGCCTACCATTCCATCCGCACTGGTACTGTTTCTTAGGACTTTCGTCATTTTAGACAATAAATTGTAAATATCATTTAACTCGATTTATTTATTTTAGCTCCTAGACGTAACGTGTTAAAATAATTTGATTGATTGATTGAGGGAGAACAAGATCACCTTGGCCGTCGCCTGGTTCACTGTGTTGCTCAGATGGGTTTCTTTGAAAGTGAGGCACTTTCTGAGGGGGTGGCTTACACTGTGGATGAAGTACCATTTGCCAGGATCCCTAGCAGAGGATTCTCTTGTGGAGGGCGGCACTGACAAATTGATTCTGTTTACCCTATGTACTTCCCCATACCAATGGTCCTTGTAGGTCTGACAAATGACTGGACTACTTTTCAAAGGAATTTCGGTTGGGGGTGATTTTGCTCTTGTGCAATTTCCTGTATGAAGGTGGCAAACTCGGCAAATGGTGAATTAAACGGAAGATCAAGTTGTGAAACCTAAACAATGATGATATCATTTTCAGTTACTTGCATCGAGTTTTGACAGAGGCCGAGAAAATGATATTAGCAAGAGGATTGCGTTTTTGTTTTCTTCTGAAAAAAATCGACGTGAATGATGTAAAATGTTGGCTTGAACTACTTTTCCGTGACCTCGAAAGATCTGGACTGCCTTTAACAAATGACTAGACGCTCCACGAGCGTAGACTGGGTTGCCTGTGATGCGTGTTACAGAAAAATAGAAGGCACTGAGCTGGGTGGTATTGAACTGCAGCGTTCCAGTTACTCTTTGCAAGTGGGGGGGTCATGTAGACCATTTGAGGGGTCACCCAGACGTCGTGCCAGTTGTGGCCAGCTGTTCTCACGTTGATTATTTTGTAACGTCCTGTCCCGTTTTGAGGTCTTTAACTTTTTTAAACTTTAGCAATAAATTCAGTTCAAATATAGCAAAACGCGCTTTGAGTAAACCTCACTCAATTAATCTTTAAATAGTCTGCAAAAAAACCTAACTGAAAATTGCTCTAATGGACGTTTTTCTGCATGTCATACATGTCTTGCAGTTGCACTAAGCAAACGTTTATTCCGCACACTAAGGAAGGACTGAACATGTTGTTTCCGCTTCATAATTCCTGTACTTTTCAGTCTAATCTGATGCCAGGTCAGTTTTTTTTTTGGCTTAACGTTTGCACCAAAAAGTACCGTAAAAGACGGGAGTTAACAGTGAAAGGCAAGCCAAAAGATACCCTGGGTGTCAGAGGAATTTTTTTCAAGGTCGGACAGAACGCTCCGCGATTCCAAATCAACGGTCGAAGACAAAAAAAAACCTCCGGTCGCATGACTCCAGAACCTCATCTCCATGCGTAGAGACAGTTCAGATTTCTAGTCGCCGTGTTGTCGTCAAACCAGTTTTGGTCGCCAAGCTGAGACTGATTCCCGCGGGACGCAATGAAGTCAGGATCATTAACATTCCCGAAAATTGTGATTACTGTGATGGTTATTCATTTCAACAGCTTTAATAATTTCGGAGCAATTTAAGGTTGTATTGATTTTCGATGCGTAAGATCGATTGATTTGATGATTTTTTTTTCCGTCAGAGAGACAAGTTATTGTTGAACGTATTCAAAACAGGATAATAGCAAAGAGCTAGAGATCACTACCTAAAGTGCAGAATGGACGACTTCGAGATGCGAGAAACTTTTGTCTGTCCTTACCATTTTTCGTCCACGAGTCCTTTTATTCCCAAGCACAGGGGTTGTGCGACCAGTCGAATTTTTTTTGTTTGTCCTCGGCCATTGATTTGGAACCGCGGAGCGTTCTCTCCGACCTTGGAAAAAAATTCCTCTGGCACCCAGTGAAGCCAAAAGACAGCTGAAGAAAAAGATAAAATAGTTTTTATCTAAAACTCTGAATTTCTTATTCTCAGCGAAAGATTAATGGTAATCGATCGTAAAAACACTAAAATTTCTGCAGTCTCTGACGTCCATGAATCAAGGGGAAGGTCATGTTTGGCATGACTATTCCGGGGGTGAGGGGTGAGGGGTGAGGGGTGAAGGCTGAAGGGGTGGCGGTAGGGGGTGAAGGGTACAATAGCTGAAAAAACCCAAACCTTTGCAAAAATGCTAACCTTATGCTTAAACAATATGCTTTAGAGAATGTTTAGGCCTAAGATTAGCATTTTTGTAAAGGTTTGGGTTGTTTCAGTTTTCACCCCCTTCACCCCTCACCCCCGAAATAGTCATGCTGGTCATGATGTTCCGTCAAAAGGAATAAATTGATCTCGTGCTAGGTAACTATAAAGGTCCACGTGATCACCTTGTGTCAACGTTCTTGTTTACATTGAATGAACGTTTTCAGGGTTAAACAACGTACTTTTTTGCCAAGAAGCTTCCGTCTTTCGTTTTCTAATTTTGTTGTAATATTTAACTGAATCTTTACATTTCATCTGTCGGGTCAGGAAGCGTTCTTTGTCTGTTTTCATCAAAACAGAGTTAATTTTGTAATTGAAATTCTAAACATCTATGGCCGTGTTTTCACGACAACCACTGTCTCGCTTAACATTCCTGAAAGTGGTTTGTTTGGAGACTTTGTTAAGTGACTTAAAAATGATACGTGTTTTCACGGGTAAGATTAAATGAGGAGAGAGCACGTGCCAATGCAATAATAAAAATAATAAAAATAGCACGCCTGCCGACTCTGTTCTAAAGATCAGGAGACAGTATCACACGTTCTGTGGCGCATAGCACAGTCACTGTATAAAGCACGACACGACAGAATGCTACGCCGCGTTTACGATGCTTTACTGGAAAGACACGGATTTGAAGAATCTGAGTATTATACCCCGCGGTCAAGCAATCTTATCCGCAGCCAAGCCAAAAGAACAACGAAGCAAAGATCTTCTTGTAGAACATACCCTGGAAATTGGAAAAATGTCTAATGAATGGCGAAAATAGACGGGATCATCCTTGAAGGAACGATATGAAAGCCAGGAAAAATCACAATGAGAACTAAACACAAGACAGACAAATATATAGATTTGAAACTGGGCCGGTATTAAGAAATTATCCCCAGGTCATAAAATCAAGCTCATTTCAGTTTACTACAAAGATCTGGAAAAAGAACTGACTTGCATATGAGATAAAAGCTTAGCAAAGACAACTATTGAACGCTCACAAAAGTGGATCATCTCCAAAAACTGTGAAATAGTAAAAAGGTTCTCCCATGAAATGATGTTGGTTAAAGTCGTTTATAGTTGATGAACATGTATATAGTATCTCATTTGCAATTTCTTTTTCGTTCATAAGCATCTATGAATTTTACTACTTTTATTTTCTTAACCATATATGCATACATGTAAGTTTTACAATATTACATCATAATTTTAACGTTTGATAGGATAGTTAAATGAGCATAATTACCCAGGCTCACAGGCCCTCAAAGGTTTTCAATTGAGTGTCAAAAGTAATTAGCGAATTACTTTGGTTTTGCATTACTTCACTTATTGATTGCTTCAAAGTCCTCGCGCCACTTTTTCAACCAATCAGAAGTGAAACCAAAACCAATCTTGGCTCGCGCGTGTACATTATCCCGCGCTTTGTGTCGGCCACTTGTGATTGATTTGATTTTTGATTGGTTTACTGGATTGTCTCCGTCCTTTTTGGTAGGCCAAAGTAATTACTTTGGTTTTCGTTTTACGACACTCGATTGAAACTCGCTCTAAAGGCTCCCATACACTGTTATTTTCAAGGAGTAGATTTAACTCCATTTTTGGAGTAAAATTCACTCCGGTATTGCTTACTCCACTTTTGGAGTAAAATTTACTCCTATATCTTTTACTCTTTTGTTGGGGTAAAATTTACTCCAGTATTGTTTACCCCTCCTGTGGTGTAAAATTCACTCCAATACAAGAGTAAATTTTATCCTTCTATTGGAGTGAATTGAACTCTTTAAATGGAGTTCAATTTACTCTCGACAGAGTTAAATTAACTCCAAAACTGGGGTGAGACAAAAAGGTACAAAACCACTCCTTTTCAAGAGTAAAATTTACCCTCTTAAACTTTACTCCCCTTGTCAGAGTAATATTTACTCTTTCTACAGAACACATTCACCCTCACTAGATCTCCTGTACCTTCATTTATAGTCAGATTTCTCATAAAACCATAAAAAGTTCATTTTTTTTAATATTATGTAAAGAAAACACCAGGTTTACAATGAAGCATCTAATACTGGTAATTTTAATCATAAGATTGCAAAGAATGCACATGATAAATACAATGTATACACATACAAATACATCGCAAAAATCAAAGCTATCTTTATTCTAATTATTCAGGCAATAATAAAATGGCAATCAGCTGAATGTGTTCTTGCCTTAAACAAAGATAAATTGAGTGGTACGGTATGTGTTTGATTACATTTTGGCTGCAAAATCTAACTTCAATTACAAAAACTAAAGCATACAACATACTTGGATAAATGTGACTCAGTATAACAAAATCGGTTTTATGTACATGTAATACAAGTCAGTTCTTACAGAAAGAAGTCAAACATAAAAAAAATGGAACATGCCTTGGATAACTGATGCAAAAATTTTGCCATCGTTGAACTTTACCAATGTGTTCTTTTTTCTCCAAAAGAATTGTTTCCAAAAGGAAAAAACTCAGAACTTAAGCTGATCATTTACATTAAGAAAAAAAGTAAAAACTTTATGTTTCAAAAAGAAGAAAAAACCCTGAGATTAAGCTGATAATTAAGTATGCTCCCAGCAAAACAATTACAGCAAATGAAAGTTCTAACAAAACCTTGCTTTCTGCCACAAGGTAAATGTCTCTGGTTCAATTAGTGTGCCAGAAGCAACAATCCCTGCAAATGTTGTTTTTAGAACCTCTCCATTGATTGACTCATCATCCTTGAAAGTAATTAAAGAAAATAATGTTTAGTATAACCCCTTCCAAAATTAAGATCATTCCACAATATTCTAACAAAATAGGAAGAGAGCACAAATCTAATACATCCCTAATACTGAGAACAAAAGACACCAGCCACCCATTTTGGTGTACCAAATAAATGGAACCACATGAAATACGGGTACTTGCATGTACTGTAACAATTTTCTTGATTCATTGAGTAACATTACTCAGTTTACTATCAAATTAATTTTGTCATAATGATAACAGTACACATAAATTATAGTGGTGGAACTCATGGGACAAATCTTGAAAATATATTGCCAGATGCTTTCTTTGTCTTCAACACTGTTCCAAAAAAAATTATGCGTGATGAGGTATTTAGAGTTATCTCATATAACAGTATTTCAAATTTTAAACTGAAAGCAGATCTTGGGTGAGTGACAATGGATAAATAAAACTGCAGCATCATCTTCTGCTAATCGCTAGGCATTATTAGTCTATACGTACACAGGCCTGTAACTCAGACAGTGCTTTATAATTATTTTATTGCAGTGACTGTCAAGAATTAGTTGTTAAAGTGAAATTTATGTGAGTTATTTGTAAATATATATATGCATCACTTGTTTAAAAGCAGCAATCAGCTTCTAAGTCTTTCAGACTTTCAGCTGTTTGACTGCATTACAGCTTTTTTACAGAAACATGCCTCAAAGGAGTTTTTTCATGGCACCAACCTTTTCTTTTATCTGGGGTTTCCTCCAACTCCTCTTCCATAGATGATACATGTAGTGGTATGTACTGTATGTTGCAAGAAGGCATCTTCTTGGCTTGCCTCAGCACTTTCTGTAACCAACTCTCTGCCCAAACTTCCCAGCAATCTTTTAATGAACCAATTCCCAGCTGTACCCACCTCCAATTTGAACTGTAAATCAACAGATACATGTAAATATAGTGAAAAGTTTCAGTTTTCTTGGAAAAAATAATTCATAATCTCAGTCACATTCCAAACAAAAATTATTACTGCTACTTACAGATAAAAGATGTCATAAGAATTTCATCCAGATAAGAACACTCAATATCACATGACTTGTCTCAAAAAAAAAATGCTGGTAATAATAAAGCTGATCATTTCTAAGGTGTATGACAACTGCAGACTGCCTACAAATAGCGATTTTAAACACCCATTTTAAATAAAACGTTTAGCTTTCAATAACTGTGAGTTACGGTTAGTTTGGGGTCTGCACTCTGCAAGTGTCAGACACTGTCACTTCTGTTATAATGTAAGTGTTTGAAAAGCAGACTCGTCAAACTTTGGCTCTCTTTTCTTTAAACGCCAATAATAATAATAACAACCTCATGCAGGCATTAACATACTATTTGCATTGAGTACAATAGTTTAAATGACAGCTGAAGCTTTCTGCTTTCTGTCATCATGTAATTTGCAGTGAGAGCACTCTAATACCAAATCATTTGCTTAACCATTTGATCTAAGCTTCATTACTCTTGTGAAATACATACCCTTTTGGTAAAGCACTTAAACCAAGTTAAAGATCCTTGCCTGACAAATTTGGGACTTGAAGGTGCATGTAAAAGGTTTGAATTCTACATAAGTTTACATTAAATTGACATTTTTGAAGACAATAAGCCCGATTCAGACGCCATACTTTTCATGAGCCGAACTTAATACATGAAAAGTTCGACGTTTGAATCAATTAAGAACGGCTATTTTAATTTGGAATGGCTCAGGCGTTCTTTTCGCCTGGCCTAGACGGGAATTCGGCTTTAGCATGGCCGTGGATCGGCTTTGATTTCAGACGTCGAACGTTTCATGTGCCGAACTTCATGATCATGCATAAACCATGTTTTGCCTTCTACATGAAAATCGCTGACAAAATCAATTGGTTTTCTTGGTAATGGCTTTGGAACTGCTGTGGAGGGGCCAGTTAAGTTCGACTTCTGAATCAACAGGCGTACTTTTGTTAATTTGTGTCGGTCGAACTCGAATTAAGTTCGGCTCATGAAAAGTACGCAGTGTCTGAATCGGGCCTAAGGCATCAAATATTATCT
This sequence comes from Montipora capricornis, assembly GCF_036669925.1. Classification (NCBI taxonomy): domain Eukaryota; kingdom Metazoa; phylum Cnidaria; class Anthozoa; order Scleractinia; family Acroporidae; genus Montipora; species Montipora capricornis. Next base: position 43,284,470 of record NC_090891.1, on the reverse strand, counting down.
GCTCATGGTTCAGTTAACGCTTACCTTTTTGCTTGAGTTGTTATAAGCATTTCCTTGCTTTGGATCAGCATTTAAAGAGTAAACAAACGAAAAACTCGTCAGCACAAATTGTGATCGTTGATTCAAACTCGAGTCAAACCGCCGAAAGACCCGCCGAAATCAGTAAAGCGCTGCATCGGTGACTGCTGC
>NC_090891.1:43266781-43276781 GCF_036669925.1 Montipora capricornis | reverse complement strand
CGAGCAGGTTAAGAAAGAGGCAGCCAAAGGCTGTTGTGGACCTACTTACAAAGAATTTTGAATACAAAGGGAGGCAAATAAGGCAAGCTTAAAAATACTTAAAGTAGACAAAATGTTCACAATTCATTGGTGTAAGTTAAGCTCGAAATAATTTTAAAGATAGGTAATTTCCTGGGATTTCTTTGTAATAATGGCAACTCCTCTATAAACTGAAAAGGGACCGAAAAGAACTCATAACTCGTAACTTTATTTATACTCGAATCAACTGATTGGAGCTTGTTAGGCTCCTAGCATATACAGCTAATGTGTCGAGTGAGAGGTAAAAGTATTTGAGTCAAAAATTGGCTAAAGAATGAGCGGAGAATTTACACATTAGCTGTCGGGAACATTTTAATTTGAAAGACTATTCTGACAATCCTTCCTTTACTTACTTTCACTTCGTATCCAGTATTATTTTCGAAGACTCCCAATGTTGCGCAAAACTTAACGTTTTAGTGGGAAATTATTGTGTAACCTTGCAACGTTGAATAGGGAGGGAGGGGCCATACAAGTGAAGGTGAAACTATTTCTTTTGCCCTTTAAAAGAAGCGGGTTGAAATACAGCTGGTGCGGTTCATTTACATAACCTTCCCATGATTGTAGCTCTTTAATTCGTTATATTGTGGAGGACGTGGTTTCTTCCCCTCTCAGCAGAACGGCCAGCATGTCGTTTGCATCGCCATCGCAAGGCCACGGGACGTCAGCAAAGGAAATGAAATTTTTAGACCCGATAAAACACGTGCTGCGAGTTTTTTGAACGCCTTAAAAACATTCCACAAAGAACGTGTCCCTCTGGACTCAAAACAATGGTTCAAATGGGCCATTTCCGAGTTCCTGTTAGTCTCGGTTTCGAAGTGAGTCTTCGTGCTCAGCTATTGTAAGGGAAATGAGTTTGATTTGCATAAGAATACGCAACGCATTTAGATTTGAATGGTTGTGCACAAGGACTCGCTTTGAAACTGAGGCATACAGCAACTCGGAAAAGGGCTAGTGCGAGAGGTGAATATTAGCATACAAGAAAAACAAGCTATGCCTCATTAGTATTCTTTATATTAAGAACATACTAACGCGATCACGGCGCGCGTACTATCTATTGACTCCATCTCCAACAGTGTTCGTTATTTGGGTTCCTGATTTGACTCCAACATGTTCACGTTGCCAAGAGATGTATCAAGGCTTTGTGTGGGTTGTATAAAATCCGCCAAAGTAGAAAATTCCTCAGACCTGAGTGAACGCACACAACTCGTCTGCCTTATTTGACATCCATTTGCCTTCAAGAGACCTTGTTATTAGAAGATTGATAAAGCAACACTTTATCATTAACAGCAATGTTGTGGTACCATGTAAAACATTAATTATTCCTGAAAAAGATGCAGTCATTCTTGTAACGTAACAAGTTACCATGGTAACAGGGAAGCCTTGCCAAAAAAAAACACCCTATTTTTGTCTTTAGTTGCTCATATCTGAAAAACGGACTTGGTGACCCCGATTTTTCATTGCACGAAAGTGACCAGCAGGCCAAGATGAAACTATTTGCAAAAGTTTAAAAAATTCTGTGGAGCGGATTCAGAGCTATCTTTAACTTTCAATTATTTAAGGTGGCTCTGAATCTGCTCCACAGAATTTTTTCAACTTTACACAAAGTTTCATTCTGGCATGCTGGTTACATATCACAAATAAAAAATGGGGGTCGCCCAGTTCGTTTTTGAGATATGAGCAGCTAAAAATAAGGGGTGATTTGCAGGGCCTTCCTGTTGCCAAGGTAACTTTTTACGTCACAAAAATGACCGAATCTTTTTCAGCAATAACTGGTGTTTGACATGGTGCCATAACATTGCTGTGAAGTGATGAAATGTTGTAGTGTCAGTCCTTCTAATAAGAACCTTTCCGTCAAATGTTAAAAATAGTTTGAGCCACCTTAAAGTCCTTCTTTCAGTCTATGAACAATCAAGCTTAATCAATCGATCAATCAATCATTGATTTGATATATTTAAGCGCCCCGGTTACTACATTCCATTTTAGCTTATCGCCTACCGTCTTTTCCTATCGGGGTTTTCTTTTTGTGCCGAGACTTTGATCCCGGACGAATGTTCCTCTTTATTAATCAAGGTTAAAAACACACCTTTTTAAGTTTGGATATCGTTTGTTATGAAGTTATTTTTCATCAGTTCAATTCGCTCTGATGTATTAATTTGGATTATTGTGAATACGCGCGGCCATATAACAAACTGCCCTAAACGCGCCTTTTTGCGAGCCAGACGGTAAATGATGGGCAGGGCTGCAAATGCATTTGCCGCCCTGATTCTGATTGGCTGTAGACTATTAGTTTTTAAATCTAAACTATCTTTTTGCTTATTGTTAACAGTCTTTTTAAAAATAGATCATATCTGAGTTTTATTGTAACGAAAAATAAATTTTCTTTGACTGATCATATTGTAGCAACAATTTTTCATATCATAGTTTCATGTTACATGTCTGTCAAAAAAACAATGAATTTGTACGATTTGGCCTTTATTATTGATAATAATGATAAACACACTAATTTTGTCGGGCATATAGCTTATTTTTGTCCCTAGTAGCATCATTTACACGGCCTCGCTCCGCAGAAATGATGCTACTCGGGAAACAAATAAACTATTTGCCCTCCAAAAGTCATGTGGTTGCCCTATTATCTACTGTAAAGCACTTTATAAAACTCATTAATAATTCATAATGGAAAAAAAAAAAGAAATGTTTTACTAATCAATATCTATATATCTGGTACAGATTTCTCTGCCGCTCATATTGTACATATTACTTAGAGTATTGTATAATTTTAGTGCTATATAAATTGAGATATTGTTAGAGCGGTTTTCAATTGAGTGTCGAAAGTAATTAGCGAATTGCTTTGGTTTTGCATTACTTCACTCAGTGATTGGTTCAAAGTTCTCGTGTCACTTTTTTAACCAATCAGAAGTGAAACCAAAACCAATCATAGTCTCATTTGAGGTTACTTCTTTCTCTTGTTGTTCTAAAACTGTCCTTAGGATACGCACTGTTCCCAACATGGTAGTTTTTCGCACTGCACCGATATTTACATCAACTTGTAACTTTTCCAACCATGTTTTAAACTTTTTTGTCAAAGAGCCAAGTGCACCAATCACAACCGGAACCACATTGACCGATCTCATCTGCCGGATCCTACCAATTTCTCTTTTCAGGTCCTGATATTCCTCAACTTTTACAATTTCCATCTCGCTACATCTAACTTCTAACATTTACACGCCTTGGAGTTTTCGCAATGTCTGCAAGGGACTGCCGCATCAACTAACCCAACAAAGATTTGAAAGAATGTGACAGACCTGTACGGTCTCCCTTTTGTAGGTTTGTGGTTACAGATAAGTCAGATACCTTCAATTCACAGTTTTTCTTTAACGATCGTGTCCTTGAGAGAATTACCCCTCTTGTATGATATTACAGGAGGTTCTTGAATAGGCTTTGACAGCAATGACTGGTTTTGAATAAAACTCCAGTTGAGCGCCATTATTGCTTGAAGATTGACAATGCTAAGTTGTATGTTCTGACAAATGGTGGAATTTTCTCCGTGGCTTGTTCTTTAAGTGCCGACTCTCTTCTAGTGCTGATCTAGCACCCTTTTTGGCACGCCTTAAATTATACTTTAATTTGTTCCCTTTTTCTATAATTCCAATTACTTTGAATTGTGTTACATTAGTGCTGCCCTCGTACCATTTTCGGCACGCCTTAAATTACGCTCTCGTTTATCTACCTTTCCTATAATTCCATTTACTTTGAGTTGTGTTACATCAGTGTTAGTCTCGTACCCTTTTCGGCACACCTTAAATTACGCTTTCGTTCGTCCACCTTTTCTATAATCCATTTTTTTTGAGTTGTGTCAGATCAGTGCTAGTCTCGTACCCATTTCGGCACGCCTTAATTAAATTACGCTCTCCCTTCTCCACCTTTTCTATAATTCCCTATACTTTGAGATGTGTTACATCACTGCAACTCTCGTGCCCTTTTCGGCACACCTTAAATTACGCTCTCGTTTGTCCACCTATTCTATAATCCATTTACTTTGAGTTGTGTTACATCAGTGTTAGTCTCGTACCCTTTTCGGCACGCTTTAATTAAATTACGCTCTCGTTTGTCCACCTTTTCTATAATCCCATGTTTTACTTTGAGTTGTGTCAGATAAGTGCTAGTCTCGTACCCTTTTCGACACGCCTTAAATTGCGCTCTCGTTTGTCCACGTTTTCTATAATCCATTCACTATGAGTTGTGTTACATCAGTGCTAGTCTCATACCCTTTACGGCACACCTTAAATTACGCTCTCCTTTCTCCACCTTTTCTGTAATCAATTTTCTTTTAGTTGTGTCAGATCAGTTCAACTCTCGTACCCTTTTCGGCACGCGTTAAATTACGGTCTCCTTTCTCCACCTTTTCTACAATTCCCTTTACTTTGAGTTGTGTTACATCAGTGTTAGTCTCGTACCCATTTCGGCACGCCTTAATTAAATTGCGCTCTCCTTTCTCCACCTTTTCTACAATTCCCTTTACTTTGAGATGTGTTACATCACTGCAACTCTCGTGCCCTTTTCGGCACACCTTAAATTACGCTCTCCTTTCTCCACCTTTTCCATAAAAGTTCCCTTTGCTTTAAGTTGTGTTACATCAGTGCTAGTCTCGTACCCTTTTCGGCACGCCTTAAATTACGCTCTCGTTTGTCCACCTTTTCTATAATCCTTTTACTTTGAGTTGTGTCACATCAGTGCTAGTCTCGTACCCTTTTCGGCACGCCTTAAATTGCGCTCTCGTTTGTCCACCTTTTTTATAATCTATTTACTTTGAGTTGTGTTACATCAAGGCTAGTCTCGTACCCTTTTCGGCACACCTTACATTACGCTCTCGTTTGTCCACCTTTTCTATAATCCTTTTACTTTGAGTTGTGTCAGATCAGTGCTAGTCTCGTACCCTTTTCGGCACACCTTAAATTACGCTCTCGTTTGTCCATCTTTTCTATAATTCCCTTTACTTTGAGATGTGTTATATCACTGAAACTCTCGTACCCTTTTCGGCACGCGTTAAATTACGGTCTCCTTTCTCCACCTTTTCTACAATTCCCTTTACATTGAGTTGTGTTGCATCAGTGCTAGTCTCGTACCCTTTTCGGCACGCCTTAATTAAATTACGGTCTCGTTTGTCCACCTTTTCTATAATTCCATTTACTTTGAGTTGTGTTACATCAGTGTTAGTCTCGTACTCTTTTCGGCACGCCTTAAATTACGCTCTCGTTTTTCCAATTTTTTTATAAGTCCATTTACTTTGAGTTTTGTTACATCAGTGCTAGTCTCGTACTCTTTTCGGCATGCCTTAAAATACGCTCTTGTTTTTCCAATTTTTCTATAATTCCATTTACGTTGCGGATTTTTTACATTAGTGTTGATCTCCTACCCTTTTCGGGACGCCTTGAAATACGCTCTCTTTTGTCCACCTTTTCTATAGTTTCATTCACTTTGACTTGTGTTACATCAGTGCCATTCTGGCACCCTTTTCGGCATGCCTTAAAATACGCTGTCATTTGTCCAAGCTGTCATTTGTCCAATTTCTTTTATTTACCCTGAGTTGTGTTACATCAGTGCTAGTCTCGCACCGTTTTTAGCACGGCTTAAAATACGCTCTGATTTGTCCAGTTTTTCTATAATGCCATTTACTGTGAGTTGTGTTACACCAGAGTTAATAACTCTGGTTACACCGGTACCAGTTCTAACCTCACACCTTTTTCGCCACGAATTATATAAAAGATGTAGCTACGGTGGCTCATGTTGTTGCCGTTGTGTTGGTTACCGCGCTCTCATGAGATTTCTGATAATACTGCTAAGAGTCTGTTTGCTTAGCTACGATGAAGAACTCAGCTGAACTTTTAATATTGCACAGGATACGTTCTCGCCCTTGAGATTTTAAGGGGGTGCGTAAATTTTTTCAAAAATGACAAAACAAGATATTGTTTCGCAAAGTTACAATTTATCACGATCCTTCAAGTATGATGTATTTTAAAACTGCCATTTGACGTATTTGCAATTTTTTCATTGCAAATGCTCGGCAAAAGAAATCCCTATTTCGAAATGACAAAATTACAGTTTTGTTATGTATGTTTGCGATTGAAATGCATTATTTTCCCGTTGTCAACCCTTTACTGTTTTTTTTCTTTCGTCTATTTCGCATGAAGCCGTGCGACGAAATCTTATACCATGTCACATTGTTAACAGCAGCACTTGAAACCATAGACAACCTGCTTGTTCTCGTGTTATCGTGTTATCGTGTTTCATAATAGCATAATTTATGCGTCTGTGTACACCCTTTTCGGTATGATACCCTTCTCGGCATTTAACTACCCACCAAATTAATCAGGTGTTCCAAACCGAGAAACAGATATAAGCACGGTGCCTTTTGTTACAGCTCACTCAGCGTGACATCAGAGAGTCTAAGCTCTGTGTACAGGCTCCGCCTCTCACCACAAAGAGCAGGAAACACCTTAATGTAAGATGTTCGGGGGTGGAAGCTGAATAATGAATAATGAATAACGAGTATAAATAAAAAATGAATAATTGGGTCTGAAAACGCCAGAATAATGAATAACGCAGTTAATATGCCAGTGGAATAATGAATAACAACAATGAATAATGATAACCTAAAAAAATTTTAAAAGAACAATGAATAATTCGAACAAAAAACACAAAGAATAATGAATAATCGAGGTCCAATTATTCAGCTTCCATCCCCGAAAGATGTCGATTCGAATTTTGTTTAGGTTTGGCAGTTTGTATCGAGCAAATATATGTAGGGGCTCTTTCCTACCTCAGCAAAGCCGTACATTATCGTGCACGCAGGTATCGGACAACAGTAGAAAAAGCATCCCAATTCCGCCACCCATCCCTCAAAAACTGGAAGATCTCGCTCTAGGATTTCGCGCATCAAAGGCGTTCTTAGCAGCATGCGATCTCGGCATCTTCGACACTTTAGACGTTTCCGCGAGTCCACAATCAGCCGAAGAAGTTGCGGCAAAACTGAGTACGAATCCAGACACTACTGCACTACTGATGGACACACTAGTTGCTTTAGAACTGCTCCAAAAGAACCATAATGGCGAATCGTGGTTGTACTCGAATACCCAAATGGCGAGCCAGTTCCTAACCGAATCAAGTCCTGATTCGATCACTGGGTTTACAGACCATTCACAGAAACGGGTGTACCCGCTTTTTGGTAATTTGGAGACTGCAGTAAAGGAAGGAACAGACCAGTGGATGAATACATTTTCTTTACCATTGGAAGATATGTGGAAAACGGTTTACAAAACCGATGAGGCGAGACTGAAATATTTGGGAGCTATGCACGACACATCACGGTACACCTGTCATGGTGCAGCCAGGGCTTTTGACTTGAGCAAGTTTCGCCATTGTTGTGATTTAGGAGGTAGGTTATACCAAAGTATGAATAGAGAAGTGTATACCAACTAGACGTATTTTTGGTGGACGAAAACAAAAGATCTTTTATTAGCTCCTTTTATTTGAATTTGTCCATTTACAACATTGCTATCTGCGTCTCTGGAGATTGGAAACCACCTTACAGTTACGAGGCCAAGGATAATAAAGCTAACGATAATCAGAAAATTAAGGTCTCGGTAAAGGTAAATTTGGGCGTCTCGCTCAAATTTCGGTGGGCTGTGACGTATATTTTCCGGAAAGAAAAATTCTGAATAATTAATTTTAAAACCGGTAAAAAAGCTTTGCTTCCCTCCATGGTCTGCGTGCGGAAAATGATTGACGTATCATGTCAATCACATGTGAAAGGACTGGGTGTCAATTAACAGCTTGTCATGCGGGAGGTCGCGGGACCCTCCCGCATGACAGCCCAATGCTCAACTGACTCAGCCACCGGTGCGCGGTTCTGATAAAGGATTGTAGAGTTTCGGCTTTGATGCGTGATATTTTTTTCTTCATTTCTTAACATATCAAAAATTCCTCACACGGTATCGGAGTGCATTCATCTGTGATAAAGTGAAGGGCCAGGAACTTCTGCAGCAGACTCGGTCGCTCTGAGTTTGAGGCCTCAAAACTAAAAGGCAATATTATTGTAAATACCAAAAAACTAAAACTTTATTCAAATAATTCAATCTATTAGCTTTAATATGATATATAGTTTGACCCTGTACAAAAAGAGCGGCGCGACAACTTTATTTTTCCTGACGCCTCATTTTCCTTTACCGAGACCTTAATTAAAGTTTAAGCCTGCATATATTTAACTGGTTGGTCTTCGTTTCTCGTTTCTTTACTTCATCAAGGGAGGTTATACCTCTACTCCTCTACTAGAGTATAACAAGAGAGGTTATACTCCACTCTTTTTACCGCATTGGTAACGTAACGTGGCGAGGCGTTCCCGGGTTTGGAACATTTTTTCGCCAATGGCAGGACGACTACTATTTGAACCAATTAAAATATTGGCTGGCGTCTAGAAATAATCGGAAGGGAGTAAAAAAATTATCGGTGCAGGAATCTTTTAAAGGCTAAATTTTCTGAAGGACTTTTTTCTGGGTTACAGGATGTATTTGTTAGACACAACCGCTTACAGAATTTTTTGAGGCCATTTTCATTTGCAGGAATTTGCCCACCTTTATCAATTTCTTCATAGTCCGCTGCCCCCCCCCCCCCCCCCCCTCCTTATAGATTTTCGCGGTAGGGACATATAAGAAATTTCGTTTTCTTGGAGAGAAATTTCGCAAGGTTACATCAGTGAAAGTTTGTGGAATTTTCGCACAGAAGACACGACAAGCTCCCATCAGCAAAATGTTGAAAGGTTCAACGACATTTCGCGGAATTTTTTGCTCCAGAGGCTTGCAAATTTTCGTCGGTTACAAGGACAGGGAAAAATCGAGGACGCCAAGTTTGACTCAAACCAAAGCGATACAGTGAAGCTTCCAAAGTTTTCGATACCTTGGTTGAGACGCGGTAGACCGTATTAAGAAGTCTGTCTGACACAAAATTTGAAAATACATAGCTCTCTTTTTCACAGTTTTATAGGAGATATCTATCGTCGCGCATTCTACCACATGGCAAGCATGCCGTTTTTCCGGATCAAAGAAGCTTGCAAAACTTCATGTCGAAATCAGCTCGGAAAAGATCGAGTGTTACACTAATATTCTTCATCAGTATAATTACACAGATGTTAAATGAAAAATCTCTGAGCTTATTGGTTGCCTTTGAGGTGATTTTTACGCAATAATCAACTATTTCGAAATGGCCGCAAGCCGTTTGAAGAAATTAATTGTTTTAAGGACACTGCATATTTCTCAAACAATCAATTATGTAATTTTAAGTCGTCTCGGTTTTTATTCACCGATATTCACCTCGTTTTCTGCGAAAAATTGACAACTACAAAAATGGAGACGAAGTCGAGGTTTTTATTCGCAGATATTCACCGAGCCTGAGGTGAATAATTGTTTTAGTGTAACTACATGGGTGATTATTTTTCAAATATGCAAAATTTCTTCGTCTGTCACCTTGACAAAACGGCTTGCGGCTAACCGCTTACAATCACCTCAAAGGCAACCAGTCAGCGCAGATAATTTTAATTTACCATCTGTGTAATTTTAATAATTAACAATTATTCGCCGAAGGCGAAGTGATTATCGGTGAATGTTCACCGAGACGAAGTCGAGGTGAATATTCACCGATAATCACTGAGTGATTATTTCAAAAAAGAGAAAAAAAAAACATTTCAACGCGAAATCATCTTCACTTACAGTGGCAAAACGACTACTGGCAGCCATTTTGTCCGTCGAGGTGATTATCGGCTGATAATCCAAGATAGCGAGCCAATGAGAGCGCGCGATTTTGTAAAATCACCTGTGTATTTATACTAAATAGATTTAGGCAAGCCTAAAAGCGGAGCTCCCGTTTTTAACCC
>NC_090891.1:43256781-43261781 GCF_036669925.1 Montipora capricornis | reverse complement strand
TAAGGTTGTATTGATTTTCGATGCGTAAGATCGATTGATTTGATGATTTTTTTTCCCCTCAGAGCGACAAGTTATTGTTGAACGTGTTCAAAACAGGATACTGTAATAGAAAAGAGCTAGAGATCACTACCTAAAGTGCAAAATGGACGACTTCGAGATGCGAGAAACTTTTGTCTGTCCTTACCATTTTTCGTCCATGAGTCCTTTTGTTCCCAGGCACAGTTACAACAAATATTGCGACTTCAACTTTTTAAGTTAATTCCCCCGACCGCTCTCAAAAGAGCTTGAGTATCTGAAAGTGTTCTCAAGCGTGAATTAATAAGTACAGTAATTTAACTACAATTAAAATGGGTCTTTCCACGTTGCCAAAGCCGTTAAAGTGCGTGAAGACACTGAAGCAGCACACTGACCATCGGAACAGTTTGGCCTTTTCCTCTCCGGCCAAAGTCACGCAACTCTCCTTGTCACAACAGCTGTTAAGAACCGGTTTTTCGATTTGTCCATTCAGAAACTCCCTTGAACGTAATGTCCAATCAGCGAAGTCGGAAAAATTCTGTCCCAATTTGATGACATGGAAATGAGGTTCTGGGGTTGTGCTACCAGTCGAATTTTTTTTGTTCGTCCTCGGCCGGTGATTTGGAACCGCGGAGCGTTCTCTCCGACCTTGGAAAAAAGTTCCTCTGGCACCCAGTGAAGCCAAAAGACAGCTGAATTTCTAATTCTCAGCGAAAGATTAATGGTAATCGATCGTAAAAACATTAAAATTTCTCCAGTCTCTGACGTCCATGAATCAAGGGGAAGGTCATGATTGGCATGACTATTCCGTGGCTGAGGGGTGAGGGGTGAAGGCTGAAGGGGTGGCGGTAGGGGGTGAAGGGTACAATAGCTGAAAAAACCCAAACCTTTGCAAAAATGCTAACCTTATGCTTAAACAATATGCTTTAGAGAACGTTTAGGCCTAAGATTAGCATTTTTGTAAAGGTTTGGGTTGTTTCAGTTTTCACCCCCTTCACCCCTCACCCCCGAAATAGTCATGCCGGTCATGATGTTCCGTCAAAAGGAAGAAATTGATCTCGTGCTAGGCAACTATAAAGGTCCACGTGATCACCTTGTGTAAACGTTCTTGTTTACATTGAATGAACTACATGGAAGAATGTTAATCGTTCGTCGTTTTCAGGGTTAAACAACGTACTTTTTGGCCAAGAAGCTTCCGTCTTTCGTTTTCTAATTTTGTTGTAATATTTAACTGAATCTTTACATTTCATCTTTCGGGTCAGGAAGCGTTCTTTGTCTGTTTTCATCAAAACAGAGTTAATTTTGTAATTGAAATTCTAAACATCTATGGCCGTGTTTTCACGACAACCATTGTCTCGCTTAACATTCCTGAAAGTGGTTTGTTTGCAGATTTCGTTAAGCGACGCAAAAAATGATACGTGTTTTCACGGGTAAGATTAAATGAGGAGAGAGCACGTGCCAATGCAATAATAAAAATAGCACGCCTGCCGACTCTGTTCTAAAGATCAGGAGACAGTATCACACGTTCTGTGGCGCATAGCACAGTCACTGTATAAAGCACGACACGACAGAATGCTACGCCCCGTTTACCATGCTTTACTGGAAAAGATACGGATTTGAAGAATCTGAGTATTCTACCCCGTGGTACAAGCAATCTTATCCGCAGCCAAGCCAAAAGAACAACGAAGCAAAGATCTTCTTGTGGGACATACCCTGGAAATTGGAAAAATGTCTAATGAATGGCGAAAATAGACGGGATCATCCTTGAAGGAACGATATGCAAGCCAGGAAAAATCACAATGAGAACTAAACACAAGACAGACAAATATATAGATTTGAAACTGGGATGGTATTAAGAAATTATCCCCAGGTCATAAAATCAAGCTCATTTCAGTTTACTACAAAGATCTGGAAAAAGAACTGACTCGCATATGAGATAAAAACTTAGCGAAGACAACTATTGAACGCTCACAAAAGTGGATCATCTCCAAAAACTGTGAAATAGTAAAAAGGTTCTCCCATGAACTGATGTTGGTTAAAGTCGTTTATAGATGATGAACATGTATATAGTATCTCATTTGCAATTTCTTTTTCGTTCATAAGCATCTATGAATTTTACTACTTTTATTTTCTTAACCATATATTGTAAGTTTTACAATATTACATCGTAATTTATTAGGTTGACCATAGTAATAACGTTTTATAGGATAGTTAAATGAGCATAATTACCCAGGCCCACAGGCCCTCAAAGGTTTTCAATTGAGTGTCAAAAGTAATTAGCGAATTACTTTGGTTTTGCATTACTTCACTTATTGATTGCTTCAAAGTCCTCGCGCCACTTTTTCAACCAATCAGAAGTGAAACCAAAACCAATCTTGGCTCGCGCGTGTACATTATCCCGCGCTTTGTGTCGGCCACTTGTGATTGATTTGATTTTTGATTGGTTTACTGGATTGTCTCCGTCCTTTTTGGTAGGCCAAAGTAATTACTTTGGTTTTCGTTTTACGACACTCGATTGAAACTCGCTCTAAAGGCTCCCATAATAATAATGATAGTTATCATTATCAACTTAAGCCAACTTTAAACAAAGCTTTTACATAATCAATTCCTCCTCTTCAACGCAGAACCTACTGTCCCCCAAAGGAAACTTAAGGAAGGTGCTGAAGCAATGAGGCACAGCGTATGTAAGGGACACCGCATGTACGCACATCCTGGTTCTGCTCTACACCGTTAGTGCCTGCTACACAACCTTGCCCCACTCCATTCTTGTCCCCAGAGCTCTCGGTTTCTTTTGGTCACATGGTCTATTTCGTCGACCACGTGACCAATAGAAAAGGAGGGCTCTGAGGACTAGAATGGCCCGACTAAGATTTGAAGTGGCAAATATAATCTTTTTTTTTCTCTTTTAAGGTGGAGGTCTTCTTGTTGTAGAATTGACATTAGATGACGACAAAACTGGACCCTTGAAGGCTCTACTTCAGTCCCTTCTGGTGCTTGTCATTGCAAAAGGCAAAGAACGTTCTGGGAAAGAGTATAAGGAGCTTTTAGGAAAACATGGCTTTGTTGATGTTCAGATAAAAAGACTTGATTCAAAGTCATGGATGGATGCCATTTTTTGCAGAAAGGGGTGAAAAAGTATTGCTAATCTGGCACAAGAAATAAAAAAAAGTACATGCTTTTGGTTCAAAGGGTTTAGAAAACAGGTTTAGAAACAGTCATGGGAAACATTCAAGGTGACACACGCTAACACCAACCTGGTGTGGCCAACACCGGTCTCTTAATGTGATCCACCTTCCCACACGCTTGCCGTGGGAGAACAGTTTTACTCTTCCCAACCCAGCTTACCACATGTATGGCATGTGAAGCTGCCACTTAAAGGGGTGCTAAACACACCCACCTATTATGTTAGCTACGCCATGCTGATGAGGCTCAAAAGGCCGAAACAGCTGTCCGTGGCTGCAAATTGACCGGGTGAAAGGGTTGTGCGCATGCGTGATGTGTTGGCCACACTGGGTTGGTGTTAGCGTGTGTCACCTTGCTTTTATTATTGATTGGGAGTCCCTAACCATTATTATTTAGGATTCACAAAAGAACGTCAATTTAACGAGCATTTATCTGACAATTTAGTAGATCTTAGTAGTGGAGGATAGTATTCGTGGTAACGTAAATATTAGCCATTGGTCAGAGAAACGGAGGTGAATAAACTCTATTTTTATAAGAACGTCTAATTTCGGAGCTGAGGCTGAACGTTCTTACATATTTTTGCGCTGTGAGGCTAAAAATGGTCGTAAATTTACATCAGACTTTGTTTCACCTTGGTGACTTTGATGGTGTTGAAGTTATTTTGAACGATTATAAATACGAATTGCTCATTATTACAAACTGAGATGTGTATCATGCAATAAGAAAGTCTATTGTTATCTTATACGAAATATGTCCTTAAGTATTAACCGCTTACTAACCGAGTGCGAGGGCCGTACTGGGGAAAAAGCTAAAAAGATTGATTGTACCGGAAGTGGATTTTACTATCAGAAACAGAGTGCCATATAATAAACAACTTACTAAGATAGCTTGTTTGGGCCGTACTGGGGAATATTGGCCCGAGGTCGTGGCAGTACGGACCGAGCGAAGCGAGATCCGTACTGCCACGACCGAGCGGCAGTACTCAGCGGCAGTATATGGCACTCTGTTACTGATAGTAAAATCCACTTCCGGTACAATCAATCTTTTTAGCTTTTTATCTTTTTAGCTTTTCAATATTTTTAATATTCACAGGTTTTTTTTTTTCGCTGTTTTGGTTGCAAATTATGAATTTGCCAGCCTTGCTCCAAAACGAAAATAGACGGCTTCGACCGTTTCCACGGAAATGGTCCGTACTGCAAATTCCCGACCGACAAAGAACCAATCAGAGCGCTGGGATTTGCCCAAGACTGGCTTTGCCATATAATAATTGGGTTTATTTTATGTTTTCATTTAAAATACAAATGAGCAAAATAAAAACGTTATCTCAGCCTCAACGTTCATATAAAAAAAGAGTAACCAAACATTCCCAATCCTGACATTTGGGTTACCTTTTAAATAAATATGTCTTTACTATCAAACTTTCAGTGTCTTAAATTAACAATAATAATACTTAATTTTACGAGGGAAGTAACGATTACTTGTTTATAACATAGGGTGGAAAACTTTGTTTCAATATTAAAGGAGGTCAAAAACGCACACTTTGCGCAATTTCGTGGGAAGCCATTCCAGTGTTCAGTTAGTGTCAATGAACTGTAAAACGCACGAATCAGCTGAATGTTTATTTTGAACAACAATGCCAAAGCAATGAAACCAGCCCCGCTGAAAAACATTTACTGCGTGAAATAATGAAAGTAATTTACCCGAGGAAATTATCAAAATAACTGAAAAATGCGCTGTCGGAGCATAGTTAATCCTAATTTATGCAAAAAATCATTAATAATTCATGAGCCTAACAGCCTATC
>NC_090891.1:43249281-43254281 GCF_036669925.1 Montipora capricornis | reverse complement strand
GATCCCATCGATATTCAAATTAAAGTAGTGTCGCTGAACGTACACTTACAGTCGATGACTAAAAGATTTCGACATATGTAAAACTAACTTGCGATTTTGTAATGTTTGTTTATTCAGAAGAGTTCATCTTTTCTATTATTGGGTAACATTTTGCACACAGCGCCCTGAGAATTTCAACACAAACAAGCTGATGAAATCTAAATTTTTTGCTGATCGATGGCAATGATACAGGCAGAGAGGTTGACCTGGTCTTTAAGAGTAAAAATATTATGGTCGACTGGTGAATTTTTCTCTTGTTTATTTGACCTGCAGAATGTCTATGCAAATGTGAGCTCGCGTGACGGTCTCCGTAGACGAGACAGAGTGATTTTTATTCAAGTCATTTAAGTTATTCGAATGTCTGTTAATTTGACAATAACGTACTCAAACAGTTGTTCATTCTTCTTTTTTGTTAAGAAAATGAAGAAAGGAAAAAGGCGACAAGTGGCAACAAACAAACAAACATCAATTGCTATAATTCAACCATATATTAGTTTCGTAATTCATGCACGCGATGAAGGCTACAAATCGTACACTCACTTACGTAGACAGCCCCGATGACAATATGGGTACAGTCGACCTCGATTATCCGGACCTCGATTATCCGTATTTCTCGATTATCCGCACTTTTTCTCTGGTCCCAATTTTGTCATGAATATTTATTAGTTATCATCAAGATCCCTAGCCATATTCTTTTTAAAAATACAGCGTTGAAAAGTAAAGTAAAACGCGAGTTTGTTTTCTCTTTCAAAAAGCAAAATAAAGCAGCGCTCCCACACGTCGTAACTAATGCAGAACTTTCGAATGAGTTCTAATTGGCTTAGAGGTGCTTTGTTGCTAAGTGAAATTTCATGCTCTATTGGGCTTTGTTCGGCAAACAAGCTACATTACGTCACGAATGGTTATTTACGATCATCATGTCTTTAAAGCGTAAGCGATCCGTTCTTTCGATAAAAGATAAACAGGCTATAGTTTGGCGATTAGAGAAGTAAAGAAAAAGGAACCAAGTTGTCAGTTAGTAAACGGCAGATATCTCATATCCGCAAGAGCAAGGAAAAGATCATGACGTTTGCCGACACGTGTACAGTATTCACAACGGACAGTGAAGATGTACCATATTGTTTTCCAAACGATTTGCAAATGTTTTTGTTTCACGATTAAATGTCGCTTTCTTAATGTAATCAGTTTTTGTTCCTCATTAATATTCATATTCTCGATTATCGGACCCTCGATTATCCGGACTATTTCGTCTAGTCCCAACGAGTCCGGATAATCGAGGTTCGACTGTATTGCACTTATAGTGCACTACCCACAAAATTAATCAGGTGTTCCAAACCGAGAAACAGATAAAAGCACTGTGCCTTTTGTTACAGCTCACTCAGCGTGACATCAGAGAGTCTAGGCTCTGGGTACAGGCTCCGCCTCTCACCGCAAAGAGCAGGCAACACTTTAATGTAAGATGTCGATTCGAATTCTGTTTTAGGTTTGGCAGTTTGTATCGAGCAAATATATGTAGGGGCTCTTTCCTACCTCAGCAAGGGCCGTACATTATCGTGCACGCAGGTATCGGAAAACAGTAGAAAAGGCATCCCAATTCCGCCACCCATGCCTCAAAAACTGGAAGATCTCGCTCTAGGATTTCGCGCATCAAAGGCGTTCTTAGCAGCATGCGATCTCGGCATCTTCGACACTTTAGACGTTTCCGCGAGTCCACAATCAGCCGAAGAAGTTGCGGCAAAACTGAGTACGAATCCAGACACTACTGCACTACTGATGGACACACTAGTTGCCTTTAGAACTGCTCCAAAAGAACCATAATGGCGAATCGTGGTTGTACTCGAATACCCAAATGGCGAGCCAGTTCCTAACCGAATCAAGTCCTGATTCGATCACTGGGTTTACAGACCATTCACAGAAACGGGTGTACCCGCTTTTTGGTAATTTGGAGACTGCAGTAAAGGAAGGAACAGACCAGTGGATGAATACATTTTCTTTACCATTGGAAGATATGTGGGAAAACGGGTTTACAAAAACCGATGAGGCGAGACTGAAATATTTGGGAGCTATGCACGACACATCACGGTACACCTGTCATGGTGCAGCGAAGGCTTTTGACTTGAGCAAGTTTCGCCATTGTTGTGTGATTTAGGAGGTAGGTTATACCAAAGTATGAATAGCGAAGAGTCAACCAACTCGACGCAATTTTGGTGGACGAAAACAAAAGATCTTTTATTAGCTCCTTTTCTTTGTCTTGTTCATATACAGCATTGCTATCTGCGTCTCTCGAAATTGAAACCACCTTACAGTTACGAGGCCAAGGATAATAAAGCTAATGATAATCACAAAATTAAGGTCTCGGTAAAGGTAAATTTGGGCGTCTCGCTCAAATTTCGTGGGCTGTGACGTATATTTTCCGGAAAGAAAAATTCTGAATAATTAATTTTAAAAACCAGTAAAAAAGCTTTGCTTCCCTCCATGGTCTGCGTGCGAAAAATGATTGACGTATCATGTCAATCAATCACATGTGAAAGGATTGGGTGTCAATTAATAGCTTTTCATGCGGGAGGTCGCGGGACCCTCCGGCATGACAAGTACCCCAATGAACAACTGACTCAGCACATCGCGGTTGGTGCGTGGTTCTGATAGAGGATTGTAGAGTTTCGGCTTTGATGCGTGATATTTTTTTCGTCATTTCTCTGAATATATCAAAAAATTCCTCACACGGTATCGGAGTGCATTCATCTGTGATAAAGTGAAGGGCAGGAACTTCTGCAGCAGACTCGGTCGCTCTGAGTTTGAGGCCTCAAAACTAAAAAAGGCATATTATTGTAAATACCAAAAAACTAAAACTTTATTCAAATAATTCAATCTATTAGCTTTAATATGATACATAGACTCGGTTTGACCCTGTACAAAAATAGCGGCGCGACAACGCGACAATTTATTTTCCGCTGACGCCTCATTTTCCTTTACCGAGACCTTAATTAAAGTTTAAGCCTGCATATATTCAACTGGTTGGTCTTCGTTTCTTGTTTCTTTACCTCATCAAGGGAGGTTATACCTCTACTCCTCTACTGGAGTATAACAAGAGAGGTTATACTCCACTCTTTTTACCGCATTGGTAACGTAACGTGGCGAGGCGTTCCCGGGTTTGGAACATTTTTTCGCCAATGGCAGGGCGACTACTATTTGAACCAATTAAAATATGGCTGGCGTCTAGAAATAATCGGAAGGGAGTAAAAAAATTATCGGTGCAGGAATCTTTTAAAGGCCAATTTTTCTGAAGGACTTTTTTTTTCTGGGTTACAGGATGTATTTGTTAGACACAACCGCTTACAGAATTTTTTGAGGCAATTTTCATTTGCAGGAATTTGCCCACCCTTTTTATCAATTTCTTCATAGTCTGCTCCCACCCCCCCCCCCCCCCCTCCTTATAGATTTTCGCTGTAGGGACATAAGAAATTTCGTTTTTCTTGGAGAGAAATTTCGCAAGGTTACATCAGTGAAAGTTTGTGGATTTTTCGCACAGAAGACACGACAAGCTCCCATCAGCAAAATGTTGAAAGGTTCAACGACATTTCGAGGAATTTTTTGCTCCAGAGGCTTGCAAATTTTCGTCGGTTACAAGGACAGGGAAAAATCGAGGACGCCAAGTTTTGACTCAAACCAAAGCGATACAGTGAAGCTTCCAAAGTTTTCGATACCTTGGTTGAGACGCGGTAGACCGTATTAAGAAGTCTGTCTGACACAAAATTTGAAAATACATAGCTCTCTTTTTCACAGTTTTATAGGAGATATCGATTGTCGCGCATTCTACCACATGGCAAGCATCCGTTTTTCCGGATCAAAGAAGCTTGCAAAACTTCATGTCGAAATCAGCTCGGAAAAGATCGAGTGTTACACTAGTATTCTTCATCAGTATAATTACACAGATGTTAAATGAAAAATCTCTGAGCTTATTGGTTGCCTTTGAGGTGATTTTTACGCAATAATCAACTATTTCGAAATGGCCGCAAGCCGTTTGAAGAAATTAATTGTTTTAAGGACACTGCATATTTCTCAAACAATCAATTATGTAAATTTTAAGTCGTCTCGGTTTTTATTCACCGATATTCACCTCGTTTTCTGCGAAAAATTGACAACTACAAAAATGGAGACGAAGTCGAGGTTTTTATTCGCAGATATTCACCGAGCCTGAGGTGAATAATTGTTTTAGTGTAACTACATGGGTGATTATTTTTCAAATATGCAAAATTTCTTCGTCTGTCACCTTGACAAAACGGCTTGCGGCTAACCGCTTACAATCACCTCAAAGGCAACCAGTCAGCGCAGATAATTTTAATTTACCATCTGTGTAATTTTAATTTTTAACAATTATTCGCCGAAGGCGAAGTGATTATCGGTGAATGTTCACCGAGACGAAGTCGAGGTGAATATTCATCGATATCACAGGTGATTATTTCAAAAAAGAGAAAAAAAAAACATTTCAACGCGAAATCATCTTCACTTACAGTGGCAAAACGACTACTGGCAGCCATTTTGTCCGTCGAGGTGATTATCGGCTGATAATCCAAGATAGCGAGCCAATGAGAGCGCGCGATTTTGTAAATCACCTGTGTATTTATACTAAATAGATTTAGGCAAGCCTAAAAGCGGAGCTCCCGTTTTTTAACCCCAGAAAGCAATATAGTGTATAGCGAAATAATTATGCTTCTGTGTAAAGTACAAAATTAACCGTCATTAGTTTATACATATACAGTTTATAATGACAAACACCTCTCGAGCTGACAGCAGTAAACAAACAAGCCTTGCAAAAAATTACCCAACAATTTTTCATCAACAACAAAAACTGAAATTACATGCACAGTAATCTCTTTCACAACATTTCGGTTTTGACTGGAAATCTTTATAACCCCTATCTCTCCAGTTTAGAACAACAGCAAAAATTACTAATTAAAAAG
>NC_090891.1:43239281-43244281 GCF_036669925.1 Montipora capricornis | reverse complement strand
AGCTAGAGATCACTACCTAAAGTGCAAAATGGACGACTTCGAGATGCGAGAAACTTTGTCTGTCCTTACCATTTTTCGTCCATGAGTCCTTTTGTTCCCAGGCAGAGTTACAACAAATATTGCGACTTCAACTTTTTAAGTTAATTCCCCCGACCGCTCTCAAAAGAGCTTGAGTATCTGAAAGTGTTCTCAAGCGTGAATTAATAAGTACAGTAATTTAACTACAATTAAAATGGGTCTTTCCACGTTGCCAAAGCCGTTAAAGTGCGTGAAGACACTGAAGCAGCACACTGACCATCGGAACAGTTTGGCCTTTCCTCTCCGGCCAAAGTCACGCAACTCTCCTTGTCACAACAGCTGTTAAGAACCGGTTTTTCGATTTGTCCATTCAGAAACTCCCTTGAACGTAATGTCCAATCAGCGAAGTCGGAAAAATTCTGTCCCAATTTGATGACATGGAAATGAGGTTCTGGGGTTGTGCTACCAGTCGAATTTTTTTTTGTTCGTCCTCGGCCGGTGATTTGGAACCGCGGAGCGTTCTCTCCGACCTTGGAAAAAAGTTCCTCTGGCACCCAGTGAAGCCAAAAGACAGCTGAATTTCTAATTCTCAGCGAAAGATTAATGGTAATCGATCGTAAAAACATTAAAATTTCTCCAGTCTCTGACGTCCATGAATCAAGGGAAGGTCATGATTGGCATGACTCCGTGGCTGAGGGGTGAGGGGTGAAGGCTGAAGGGGTGGCGGTAGGGGGTGAAGGGTACAATAGCTGAAAAAACCCAAACCTTTGCAAAAATGCTAACCTTATGCTTAAACAATATGCTTTAGAGAACGTTTAGGCCTAAGATTAGCATTTTTGTAAAGGTTTGGGTTGTTTCAGTTTTCACCCCTTCACCCCTCACCCCCGAAATAGTCATGCCGGTCATGATGTTCCGTCAAAAGGAAGAAATTGATCTCGTGCTAGGCAACTATAAAGGTCCACGTGATCACCTTGTGTAAACGTTCTTGTTTACATTGAATGAACTACATGGAAGAATGTTAATCGTTCGTCGTTTTCAGGGTTAAACAACGTACTTTTTGGCCAAGAAGCTTCCGTCTTTCGTTTTCTAATTTTGTTGTAATATTTAACTGAATCTTTACATTTCATCTTTCGGGTCAGGAAGCGTTCTTTGTCTGTTTCATCAAAACAGAGTTAATTTTGTAATTGAAATTCTAAACATCTATGGCCGTGTTTTCACGACAACCATTGTCTCGCTTAACATTCCTGAAAGTGGTTTGTTTGCAGATTTCGTTAAGCGACGCAAAAAATGATACGTGTTTTCACGGGTAAGATTAAATGAGGAGAGAGCACGTGCCAATGCAATAATAAAAATAGCACGCCTGCCGACTCTGTTCTAAAGATCAGGAGACAGTATCACACGTTCTGTGGCGCATAGCACAGTCACTGTATAAAGCACGACACGACAGAATGCTACGCCCCGTTTACCATGCTTTACTGGAAAAGATACGGATTTGAAGAATCTGAGTATTCTACCCCGTGGTACAAGCAATCTTATCCGCAGCCAAGCCAAAAGAACAACGAAGCAAAGATCTTCTTGTGGGACATACCCTGGAAATTGGAAAAATGTCTAATGAATGGCGAAAATAGACGGGATCATCCTTGAAGGAACGATATGCAAGCCAGGAAAAATCACAATGAGAACTAAACACAAGACAGACAAATATATAGATTTGAAACTGGGATGGTATTAAGAAATTATCCCCAGGTCATAAAATCAAGCTCATTTCAGTTTACTACAAAGATCTGGAAAAAGAACTGACTCGCATATGAGATAAAAACTTAGCGAAGACAACTATTGAACGCTCACAAAAGTGGATCATCTCCAAAAACTGTGAAATAGTAAAAAGGTTCTCCCATGAACTGATGTTGGTTAAAGTCGTTTATAGATGATGAACATGTATATAGTATCTCATTTGCAATTTCTTTTTCGTTCATAAGCATCTATGAATTTTACTACTTTTATTTTCTTAACCATATATTGTAAGTTTTACAATATTACATCGTAATTTATTAGGTTGACCATAGTAATAACGTTTTATAGGATAGTTAAATGAGCATAATTACCCAGGCCCACAGGCCCTCAAAGGTTTTCAATTGAGTGTCAAAAGTAATTAGCGAATTACTTTGGTTTTGCATTACTTCACTTATTGATTGCTTCAAAGTCCTCGCGCCACTTTTTCAACCAATCAGAAGTGAAACCAAAACCAATCTTGCTGACTCGCGCGTGTACATTATCCCGCGCTTTGTGTCGGCCACTTGTGATTGATTTGATTTTTGATTGGTTTACTGGATTGTCTCCGTCCTTTTTGGTAGGCCAAAGTAATTACTTTGGTTTTCGTTTTACGACACTCGATTGAAACTCGCTCTAAAGGCTCCCATAATAATAATGATAGTTATCATTATCAACTTAAGCCAACTTTAAACAAAGCTTTTACATAATCAATTCCTCCTCTTCAACGCAGAACCTACTGTCCCCCAAAGGAAACTTAAGGAAGGTGCTGAAGCAATGAGGCACAGCGTATGTAAGGGACACCGCATGTACGCACATCCTGGTTCTGCTCTACACCGTTAGTGCCTGCTACACAACCTTGCCCCACTCCATTCTTGTCCCCAGAGCTCTCGGTTTCTTTTGGTCACATGGTCTATTTCGTCGACCACGTGACCAATAGAAAAGGAGGGCTCTGAGGACTAGAATGGCCCGACTAAGATTTGAAGTGGCAAATATAATCTTTTTTTTTCTCTTTTAAGGTGGAGGTCTTCTTGTTGTAGAATTGACATTAGATGACGACAAAACTGGACCCTTGAAGGCTCTACTTCAGTCCCTTCTGGTGCTTGTCATTGCAAAAGGCAAAGAACGTTCTGGGAAAGAGTATAAGGAGCTTTTAGGAAAACATGGCTTTGTTGATGTTCAGATAAAAAGACTTGATTCAAAGTCATGGATGGATGCCATTTTTTGCAGAAAGGGGTGAAAAAGTATTGCTAATCTGGCACAAGAAATAAAAAAAAGTACATGCTTTTGGTTCAAAGGGTTTAGAAAACAGGTTTAGAAACAGTCATGGGAAACATTCAAGGTGACACACGCTAACACCAACCTGGTGTGGCCAACACCGGTCTCTTAATGTGATCCACCTTCCCACACGCTTGCCGTGGGAGAACAGTTTTACTCTTCCCAACCCAGCTTACCACATGTATGGCATGTGAAGCTGCCACTTAAAGGGTGCTAAACACACCCACCTAGTATGTTAGCTACGCCATGCTGATGAGGCTCAAAAGGCCGAAACAGCTGTCCGTGGCTGCAAATTGACCGGGTGAAAGGGTTGTGCTTATGCGTGATGTGTTGGCCACACTGGGTTGGTGTTAGCGTGTGTCACCTTGCTTTTATTATTGATTGGGAGTCCCTAACCATTATTATTTAGGATTCACAAAAGAACGTCAATTTAACGAGCATTTATCTGACAATTTAGTAGATCTTAGTAGTGGAGGATAGTATTCATGGTAACGTAAATATTAGCCATTGGTCAGAGAAACGGAGGTGAATAAACTCTATTTTTATAAGAACGTCTTATTTTGGAGGTGAGGCTGAACGTTCTTACATATTTTTGCGCTGTGAGGCTAAAAATGGTCGTAAATTTACATCAGACTTTGTTTCACCTTGGTGACTTTGATGGTGTTGAAGTTATTTTGAACGATTATAAATACGAATTGCTCATTATTACAAACTGAGATGTGTATCATGCAATAAGAAAGTCTATTGTTATCTTATACGAAATATGTCCTTAAGTATTAACCGCTTACTAACCGAGTGCGAGGGCCGTACTGGGGAAAAAGCTAAAAAGATTGATTGTACCGGAAGTGGATTTTACTATCAGAAACAGAGTGCCATATAATAAACAACTTACTAAGATAGCTTGTTTGGGCCGTACTGGGGAATATTGGCCCGAGGTCGTGGCAGTACGGACCGAGCGAAGCGAGATCCGTACTGCCACGACCGAGCGGCAGTACTCAGCGGCAGTATATGGCACTCTGTTACTGATAGTAAAATCCACTTCCGGTACAATCAATCTTTTTAGCTTTTTATCTTTTTAGCTTTTCAATATTTTTAATATTCACAGGTTTTTTTTTTTCGCTGTTTTGGTTGCAAATTATGAATTTGCCAGCCTTGCTCCAAAACGAAAATAGACGGCTTCGACCGTTTCCACGGAAATGGTCCGTACTGCAAATTCCCGACCGACAAAGAACCAATCAGAGCGCTGGGATTTGCCCAAGACTGGCTTTGCCATATAATAATTGGGTTTATTTTATGTTTTCATTTAAAATACAAATGAGCAAAATAAAAACGTTATCTCAGCCTCAACGTTCATATAAAAAAAGAGTAACCAAACATTCCCAATCCTGACATTTGGGTTACCTTTTAAATAAATATGTCTTTACTATCAAACTTTCAGTGTCTTAAATTAACAATAATAATACTTAATTTTACGAGGGAAGTTACGATTACTTGTTTATAACATAGGGTGCAAAACTTTGTTTCAATATTAAAGGGTTCAAAAACGCACACTTTGCGCAATTTCGTGGGAAGCCATTCCAGTGTTCAGTTAGTGTCAATGAATTGTAAAACGCACGAATCAGCTGAATGTTTATTTTTGAACAACAATGCCAAAGCAATGAAACCAGCCCCGCTGAAAAACATTTACTGCGTGAAATAATGAAAGTAATTTACCCGAGGAAATTATCAAAATAACTGAAAAATGCGCTGTCGGAGCATAGTTAATCCTAATTTATGCAAAAAAATCATTAATAATTCATGAGCCTAACAGCCTATCAAAACATCGATGAAACAGCACGTGTATGAGCTTTAAAATCGATGAAAGACTCCTTAAAAGCCGCGGCTACACGAGCGATTTTTTGCTCGCGCTGGTGATGCGATTTTTTCAAACTTTG
>NC_090891.1:43224281-43229281 GCF_036669925.1 Montipora capricornis | reverse complement strand
GCAAGGTTTTCATTGTCCATCATATCAGATCAGGTCAAAGGGCGATGACACAAGTTGAAAAGAGCTCATTTTTGTCCTTTTGGGTTTTACCAGCGGCCTGTTTCAAGGCTTTCTTGCTTTCCGACTGGTTGTTCTGATCCCTCAGACCTTAATCAATAATACTTCCAGTATATAAAGATAAGGGTCCTTCACCTGACATGTGACCAGTTTTTAATTCGAGCAATCATTCACGTACAGCATTTCCACATGTCCAGTCAATTATATATGAAAGTGAAAATCAACTCATGGGACGCTCCCCAATTTATGGTGACCAACTTCAATACAACAAGAGGCTGTTGTATCGCATTACGTGTGGCAGAACAGCGTGGTGTAAAAAGATACCAATATGATTTTAATGGTAACAAAACATGGAGAGTTCATACGATAAAAATTCAAGTGTTCAGTTTGTGATCCCCAGCACGAGGCCGAGAATGCTCATCCGACAGTAGTCTTTATCCTCTAAAAATCGCTTTCGTTTCACAATAGTACGACCTCGGTCACCAGACTGGTGTATCCTTCTGCGTCGGTTTCTAGCCGTTTATCAACTCAACCTTGCCTACCATTCCATCCGGACTGGTACTGTTTCTTAGGACTTTCATCATTTTAGACAATAAATTGTAAATATCATTTAACTCGATTTAGTTATTTATTTTAGCTCCTAGACGTAACGTGTTAAAATAATTTGATTGATTGATTGAGGGAGAACAAGATCACCTTGGCCGTCGCCTGGTTCATTGTGTTGCTCAGATGGGTTTCTTTGAAAGTGAGGCACTTTCTGATGGGGTGGCTTACACTGTGGATGAAGTACCATTTGCCAGGATCCCTAGCAGAGGATTCTCTTGTGGAGGGCGGCACTGACAAATTGATTCTGTTTACCCTATGTACTTCCCCATACCAATGGTCCTTGTAGGTCTGACAAATGACTGGGCTACTGTTCAAAGGGATTTCGGTTGGGGGTGATTTTGCTCTTGTGCGATTTCCTGTATGAAGGTGGCAAACTCGGCAAATGGTGAATTAAACGGAAGATCAAGTTGTGAAACCTAAACAATGATGATATCATTTTCAGTTACTTGCATCGAGTTTTGACAGAGGCCGAGAAAATGATATTAGCAAGAGGATTGCGTTTTTGTTTTCCTCTGAAAAAAATCGACGTGAATGATGTAAAATGTTGGCTTGAACTACTTTTCCGTGACCTCGAAAGATCTGGACTGCCTTTAACAAATGACTAGACGCTCCACGAGCGTAAACTGGGTTGCCTGTGGTACGTGTTACAGAAAAATAGAAGACACGGAGTTGGGTGGTATTGAACTGCAGCGTTCCGGTTAATTTTTTCAAGTGTGGGGTCATGTAGACCATTTGAGGGGTCACCCAGACGTCGTGCCAGTTGTGGCCAGCTGTTCTCACGTTGATTATTTTGTAACGACCTGTCCCGTTTTGAGCTCTTTAACTTTTTTAAACTTTGGCAATAAATTCAGTTCAAATATAGCAAAACGCGCTTTGAGTAAACCTCACTCAATTAATCTTTAAATAGTCTGCAAAAAAACCTAACTGAAAATTGCTCTAATGGACGTTTTTCTGCATGTCATACATGTCTTGCAGTTGCACTAAGCAAACGTTTATTCCGCACACTAAGGAAGGACTGAACATGTTGTTTCCGCTTCATAATTCCTGTACTTTTCAGTCTAATCTGATGCCAGGTCAGTTTTTTTTTTGGCTTAACGTTTGCACCAAAAAGTACCGTAAAAGACGGGAGTTAACAGTGAAAGGCAAGCCAAAAGATACCCTGGGTGTCAGAGGAATTTTTTTCAAGGTCGGACAGAACGCTCCGCAATTCCAAATCAACGAACGAGGTCGAAAAAAACAAACCTCTGGTCGCATGACTCCAGAACCTCATCTCCATGCGTAGAGACAGTTCAGATTTCTAGTCACCGTGTTGTCGTCAAACCAGTTTTGGTCGCCAAGCTGAGACTGATTCCCGCGGGACGCAATGAAGTCAGGATCATTAACATTCCCGAAAATTGTGATTACTGTGATGGTTATTCATTTCAACTGCTTTAATATTTTCGGAGCAATTTAAGGTTGTATTGATTTTCGATGCGTAAGATCGATTGATTTGATGATTTTTTTTCCCCTCAGAGCGACAAGTTATTGTTGAACGTGTTCAAAACAGGATACTGTAATAGAAAAGAGCTAGAGATCACTACCTAAAGTGCAAAATGGACGACTTCGAGATGCGAGAAACTTTTGTCTGTCCTTACCATTTTTCGTCCATGAGTCCTTTTGTTCCCAGGCACAGTTACAACAAATATTGCGACTTCAACTTTTTAAGTTAATTCCCCCGACCGCTCTCAAAAGAGCTTGAGTATCTGAAAGTGTTCTCAAGCGTGAATTAATAAGTACAGTAATTTAACTACAATTAAAATGGGTCTTTCCACGTTGCCAAAGCCGTTAAAGTGCGTGAAGACACTGAAGCAGCACACTGACCATCGGAACAGTTTGGCCTTTTCCTCTCCGGCCAAAGTCACGCAACTCTCCTTGTCACAACAGCTGTTAAGAACCGGTTTTTCGATTTGTCCATTCAGAAACTCCCTTGAACGTAATGTCCAATCAGCGAAGTCGGAAAAATTCTGTCCCAATTTGATGACATGGAAATGAGGTTCTGGGGTTGTGCTACCAGTCGAATTTTTTTTTGTTCGTCCTCGGCCGGTGATTTGGAACCGCGGAGCGTTCTCTCCGACCTTGGAAAAAAGTTCCTCTGGCACCCAGTGAAGCCAAAAGACAGCTGAATTTCTAATTCTCAGCGAAAGATTAATGGTAATCGATCGTAAAAACATTAAAATTTCTCCAGTCTCTGACGTCCATGAATCAAGGGGAAGGTCATGATTGGCATGACTATTCCGTGGCTGAGGGGTGAGGGGTGAAGGCTGAAGGGGTGGCGGTAGGGGGTGAAGGGTACAATAGCTGAAAAAACCCAAACCTTTGCAAAAATGCTAACCTTATGCTTAAACAATATGCTTTAGAGAACGTTTAGGCCTAAGATTAGCATTTTTGTAAAGGTTTGGGTTGTTTCAGTTTTCACCCCCTTCACCCCTCACCCCCGAAATAGTCATGCCGGTCATGATGTTCCGTCAAAAGGAAGAAATTGATCTCGTGCTAGGCAACTATAAAGGTCCACGTGATCACCTTGTGTAAACGTTCTTGTTTACATTGAATGAACTACATGGAAGAATGTTAATCGTTCGTCGTTTTCAGGGTTAAACAACGTACTTTTTGGCCAAGAAGCTTCCGTCTTTCGTTTTCTAATTTTGTTGTAATATTTAACTGAATCTTTACATTTCATCTTTCGGGTCAGGAAGCGTTCTTTGTCTGTTTTCATCAAAACAGAGTTAATTTTGTAATTGAAATTCTAAACATCTATGGCCGTGTTTTCACGACAACCATTGTCTCGCTTAACATTCCTGAAAGTGGTTTGTTTGCAGATTTCGTTAAGCGACGCAAAAAATGATACGTGTTTTCACGGGTAAGATTAAATGAGGAGAGAGCACGTGCCAATGCAATAATAAAAATAGCACGCCTGCCGACTCTGTTCTAAAGATCAGGAGACAGTATCACACGTTCTGTGGTGCATAGCACAGTCACTGTATAAAGCACGACACGACAGAATGCTACGCCCCGTTTACCATGCTTTACTGGAAAAGATACGGATTTGAAGAATCTGAGTATTCTACCCCGTGGTACAAGCAATCTTATCCGCAGCCAAGCCAAAAGAACAACGAAGCAAAGATCTTCTTGTGGGACATACCCTGGAAATTGGAAAAATGTCTAATGAATGGCGAAAATAGACGGGATCATCCTTGAAGGAACGATATGCAAGCCAGGAAAAATCACAATGAGAACTAAACACAAGACAGACAAATATATAGATTTGAAACTGGGATGGTATTAAGAAATTATCCCCAGGTCATAAAATCAAGCTCATTTCAGTTTACTACAAAGATCTGGAAAAAGAACTGACTCGCATATGAGATAAAAACTTAGCGAAGACAACTATTGAACGCTCACAAAAGTGGATCATCTCCAAAAACTGTGAAATAGTAAAAAGGTTCTCCCATGAACTGATGTTGGTTAAAGTCGTTTATAGATGATGAACATGTATATAGTATCTCATTTGCAATTTCTTTTTCGTTCATAAGCATCTATGAATTTTACTACTTTTATTTTCTTAACCATATATTGTAAGTTTTACAATATTACATCGTAATTTATTAGGTTGACCATAGTAATAACGTTTTATAGGATAGTTAAATGAGCATAATTACCCAGGCCCACAGGCCCTCAAAGGTTTTCAATTGAGTGTCAAAAGTAATTAGCGAATTACTTTGGTTTTGCATTACTTCACTTATTGATTGCTTCAAAGTCCTCGCGCCACTTTTTCAACCAATCAGAAGTGAAACCAAAACCAATCTTGGCTCGCGCGTGTACATTATCCCGCGCTTTGTGTCGGCCACTTGTGATTGATTTGATTTTTGATTGGTTTACTGGATTGTCTCCGTCCTTTTTGGTAGGCCAAAGTAATTACTTTGGTTTTCGTTTTACGACACTCGATTGAAACTCGCTCTAAAGGCTGCTATAATAATAATAATAGTTATCATTATCAACTTAAGCCAACTTTAAACAAAGCTTTTACATAATCAATTCCTCCTCTTCAACGCAGAACCTACTGTCCCCCAAAGGAGACTTAAGGAAGGTGCTGAAGCAATGAGGCACAGCGTATGTAAGGGACACCGCATGTACGCACATCCTGGTTCTGCTCTACACCGTTAGTGCCTGCTACACAACCTTGCCCCACTCCATTCTTGTCCCCAGAGCTCTCGGTTTCTTTTGGTCACATGGTCTATTTCGTCGACCACGTGACCAATAGAAAAGGAGGGCTCTGAGGACTAGAATGGCCCGACTAAGAT
>NC_090891.1:43209281-43219281 GCF_036669925.1 Montipora capricornis | reverse complement strand
AGTGATTTTTATTCAAGACATTTAAGTTATTCGAATGTCTGTTAATTTGACAATAACGTACTCAAACAGTTTTCATTCTCTTTTTGTTATGAAAATTAAGAAAGGAAAAAGGCGACAAGTGGGCAACAAACAAACATCAATTGCTATAATTCAACCATATATTAGTTTCGTAATTCATGCACGCGATGAAGGCCTACAAATCGTACACTCACTTACGTAGACAGCCCCGATGACAATATGGGTATTGCACTTATAGTGCACTACCCACAAAATTAATCAGGTGTTCCAAACCGAGAAACAGATAAAAGCACTGTGCCTTTTGTTACAGATCACTCCGCATGACATCAGAGAGTCTAGGCTCTGGGTACAGGCTCCGCCTCTCACCGCAAAGAGCAGGCAACACTTTAATGTAAGATGTCGATTCGAATTCTGTTTAGGTTTGGCAGTTTGTATCGAGCAAATATATGTAGGGGCTCTTTCCTACCTCAGCAAAGCCGTACATTATCGCGCACGCAGGTATCGGACAACAGTAGAAAAGGCATCCCAATTCCGCCACCCATGCCTCAAAAACTGGAAGATCTCGCTCTAGGATTTCGCGCATCAAAGGCGTTCTTAGCAGCATGCGATCTCGGCATCTTCGACACTTTAGACGTTTCCGCGAGTCCACAATCAGCCGAAGAAGTTGCGGCAAAACTGAGTACGAATCCAGACACTACTGCACTACTGATGGACACACTAGTTGCTTTAGAACTGCTCCAAAAGAACCATAATGGCGAATCGTGGTTGTACTCGAATACCCAAATGGCGAGCCAGTTCCTAACCGAATCAAGTCCTGATTCGATCACTGGGTTTACAGACCATTCACAGAAACGGGTGTACCCGCTTTTTGGTAATTTGGAGACTGCAGTAAAGGAAGGAACAGACCAGTGGATGAATACATTTTCTTTACCATTGGAAGATATGTGGAAAACGGTTTACAAAACCGATGAGGCGAGACTGAAATATTTGGGAGCTATGCACGACACATCACGGTACACCTGTCATGGTGCAGCCAGGGCTTTTGACTTGAGCAAGTTTCGCCATTGTTGTGATTTAGGAGGTAGGTTATACCAAAGTATGAATAGCGAAGAGTCAACCAACTCGACGCAATTTTGGTGGACGAAAACAAAAGATCTTTTATTAGCTCCTTTTGTTTGAATTTGTCCATATACAGCATTGCTATCTGCGTCTCTCGAGATTGGAAACCACCTTACAGTTACGAGGCCAAGGATAATAAAGCTAACGATAATCACAAAATTAAGGTCTCGGTAAAGGTAAATTTGGGCGTCTCGCTCAAATTTTGGTGGGCTGTGACGTATATTTTCCGGAAAGAAAAATTCTGAATAATTAATTTTAAAACCGGTAAAAAAGCTTTGCTTCCCTCCATGGTCTGCGTGCGAAAAATGATTGACGTATCATGTCAATCACATGTGAAAGGATTGGGTGTCAATTAATAGCTTGTCATGCGGGAGGTCGCGGGACCCTCCGGCATGACAGCCCAATGCTCAACTGACTCCGCCACCGGTGCGCGGTTCTGATAGAGGATTGTAGAGTTTCGGCTTTGATGCGTGATATTTTTTTCTTCATTTCTTAACATATCAAAAATTCCTCACACGGTATCGGAGTGCATTCATCTGTGATAAAGTGAAGTGGCAGGAACTTCTGCAGCAGACTCGGTCGCTCTAATTTTGAGGCCTCAAAACTAAAAGGCAATATTAAATATTAATATATTAAACACCAAGAAACTGAAACTTTATTCAAATAATTCAATCTGTTACCTTTATTATGATGTATAGTTTGACCCTGTACAAAAAATAGCGGCGCGACAATTTTATTTTTCCGCTGACGCCTCATACTAACATCTGTCATAACCTGGCCTAAAACAGACAGACAGACAGACAGACAGATCCAAAGTTCGTAAGTGATCTCTAAATAGTTCGCACAACCAGTCATCCGTTACTAAAAAGTCACGCAAGAATTACTAACGTGACAGCATCAATATTTCTTTTAGGCAATTCAGGGTACATGGCATACACCTTGTGCCAGTACTACCCAGACATGAAGATCACAGTGTGCGATTTTCAATCGGTGGTAGACTCTGCACCTCATTTTAAACCCTCCCTTGAAGATTGTCCCAATCAAGCAAATGTTTCCTTTGTGGCGGGGGACTTTTTCAAGCCTAATCTACCAAAGGCAGATTTGTATGTGTTGTCTCGTGTGATTCATGACTGGCCAGATGACAAAGTGGATATAATTCTCTCAAACGTCTACAACTCTTTGCCCTCAGGTAAGGCACAAAGCAAGGTTTTCATTGTCCATCATATCAGATCAGGTCAAAGGGCGATGATACAAGTTGAAAAGAGCTCATTTTTGTCCTTTTGGGTTTTTAGTTTTATTTACCAGCGGTCTGTTTCAAGGCTTTCTTGCTTTCCGACTGGTTGTTCTGATCCCTCAGACCTTAATCAATAATACTTCCAGTATATAAAGATAAGGGTCCTTCATCTGACATGTGACCAGTTTTTAATTCGAGCAATCATTCACGTACAGCATTTCCACATGTCCACTCAATTATATATGAAAGTGAAAATCAACTCATGGGATCCTCCCCAATTTATGGTGGCCAACTTCAATACAACAAGAGGCTGTTGTATCGCATTACGTGTGGCAGAACAGCCTGGTGTAGAAAGATACCAATATGATTTTAATGTTAACAAAACATGGAAAGTTCATACGATGAAAATTCAAGTGTTCAGTTTGTGATCCCCAGCACGAGGCCGAGAATACTCATCCGACAGTAGTCTTTATCCTCTAAAAATCGCTTTCGTTTCACAATAGTACGACCTCGGTCATGATCACCAGACTGGCGTATCCTTCTGCGTCCGTTTCTAGCAGTCCATCAAGTCAACCTTGCCTACCATTCCATCCGCACTGTTACTGTTTCTTAGGACTTTCATCATTTTAGACAATAAATTGTAAATATCATTTAAGTCGATTTATTTATTTTAGCTCCAAGACGTAACGTGTTAAAATAATTTGATTGATTGATTGAAGGAGAACAAGATCACCTTGGCCGTCGCCTGGTTCACTGTGTTGCTCAGATGGGTTTTTTTTAAAGTGAGGCACTTTCTGATGAGGTGGCTTACACTGTGGATGAAGTACCATTTGCCAGGATCCCTAGCAGAGGATTCTCTTGTGGAGGGCGGCACTGACAAATTGATTCTGTTTACCCTATGTACTTCCCCATACCAATGGTCCTTGTAGGTCTGACAAATGACTGGGCTACTTTTCAAAGGGATTTCGGTTGGGGGTGATTTTGCTCTTGTGCAATTTCCTGTATGAAGGTGGCAAACTCGGCAAATGGTGAATTAAACGGAAGATCAAGTTGTGAAACCTAAACAATGATGATATCATTTTCAGTTACTTGCATCGAGTTTTGACAGAGGCCGAGAAAATGATATTAGCAAGAGGATTGCGTTTTTGTTTTCCTCTGAAAAAAATCGACGTGAATGATGTAAAATGTTTCCTTGAACTACTTTTCCGTGACCTCGAAAGATCTGGACTGCCTTTAACAAATGACTAGACGCTCCACGAGCGTAAACTGGGTTGCCTGTGATACGTGTTACTGAAAAATAGAAGGCACTGAGTTGGTGCAGCGTTCCAGTTAATTTTTTCAAGTGGGGGGTCATGTAGACCATTTGAGGGGTCACCAAGACGTCGTGCCAGCTGTGGCCAGCTGTTCTCAAGTTGATTATTTTGTAACGTCCTGTCCCGTTTCGAGGTCTTTAACTGTTTTAAACTTTGGCAATAAATTCAGTTCAAATATAGCAAAACGCGCTTTGAGTAAACCTCACTCAATTGTTCTTTAAATAGTCTGCAAAAAAACCTAACTGAAAATTGCTCTAATGGACGTTTTTCATGTCATGCATGTCTTGCAGTTGCACTAAGCAAACGTTTATTCCGCACACTAAGGAAGGACTTAACATGTTTCGGCTTCATAATTCCTGTACTTTTCAGTCTAATCTGATGCCAGGTCAATTTTTTTTGGCTTAACGTTTGCACCAAAAAGTACCGTAAAAGACGGGAGTTAGCAGTGAAAGGCAAGCCAGAAGATACCCTGGTTGTCAGAGGAATTTTTTTCAAGGTCGGACAGAACGCTCCGCGATTCCAAATCAACGGTCGAAGACAAAAAAAAAAACCTCTGGTCGCATGACTCCAGAACTTCATCTCCATGCGTAGAGACAGTTCAGATTTCTAGTTGCCGTGTTGTCGTCAAACCAGTTTTAGTCGCCAAGCTGAGACTGATTATTGCGGGACGCAATGAAGTCAGGATCATTAACATTCCCGAAAATTGTGATTACTGTGATGGTTATTCATTTCAACAGCTTTAATAATTTCGGAGCAATTTAAGGTTGTATTGATTTTCGATGCGAAAGATCGATTGATTTGATGATTTTTTTTTCCTGCAGAGCGACAAGTTATTGTTGAACGTGTTCAAAACAGGATACTGTAATAGCAAAGAGCTAGAGATCACTACCTAAAGTGCAGAATGGACGACTTCGAGATGCGATAAACTTTTCTCTGTCCTTACCATTTTTCGTCCACGAGTCCTTTTATTCCCAGGCGCTGGTTGTGCGACCAGTCGAATTTTTTTTTGTTCGTCCTCGGCCGTTGATTTGGAACCGTGGAGCGTTCTCTCCGACCTTGGAAAAAAATTCCTCTGGCACCCAGTGAAGTCAAAAGACAGCTGAAGAAAAAAATAAAATAGTTTTTATCTAAAACTCTGAATTTCTTATTCTCAGCGAAAGATTAATGGTATTCGATCGTAAAAACACTAAATTTTCTGCACTCTCTGACGTCTATGAATCAAGGGGAAGGTCATGATTGGCATGACTATTCCGGGGGTGAGGGGTGAGGGGTGAAGGCTGAAGGGGTTGCGGTAGGGGGTGAAGGGTACAATAGCTGAAAAAACCCAAACCTTTGCAAAAATGCTAACCTTATGCTTAAACAATATGCTTTAGAGAATGTTTAGGCCTAAGATTAGCATTTTTGTAAAGGTTTGGGTTGTTTCAGTTTTCACCCCCTTCACCCCTCACCCCCGAAATAGTCATGCTGGTCATGATGTTCCGTAAAAACGAAGAAATTGATCTCGTACTAGGCAACTATAAAGGTCCACGTGATCACCTTGTGTCAACGTTCTTGTTTACATTGAATGAACTACATGGAAGAATGTTAATCGTTCGTCGTTTTCAGGGTTAAACAACGTACTTTTTGGCCAAGAAGCTTCCGTCTTTCGTTTCCTAATTTTGTTGTAATATTTAACGGAATCTTTACATTTCATCTGTCGGGTCAGGAAGCGTTCTTTGTCTGTTTTCATCAAAACAGAGTTAATTTTGGAATTGAAATTCTAAACATCTATGGCCGTGTTTTCACGACAACCCCTGTTTCGCTTAACATTCCTGAAAGTGGTTTGTTTGCAGATTTCGTTAAGCGACGCAAAAAATGATACGTGTTTTCACGGGTAAGATTAAATGAGGAGAGAGCACGTGCCAATGCAATAATAAAAATAATAAAAATAGCACGCCTGCCGACTCTGTTCTAAAGATCAGGAGACAGTATCACACGTTCTGTGGCGCATAGCACAGTCACTGTATAAAGCACGACACGACAGAATGCTACGCCCCGTTTACCATGCTTTACTGGAAAGATACGGATTTGAAGAATCTGAGTATTATACCCCGCGGTCAAGCAATCTTATCCGCAGCCAAGCCAAAAGAACAACGAAGCAAAGATCTTCTTGTAGAACATACCCTGGAAATTGGAAAAATGTCTAATGAATGGCGAAAATAGACGGGATCATCCTTGAAGGAACGATATGAAAGCCAGGAAAAATCACAATGAGAACTAAACACAAGACAGACAAATATATAGATTTGAAACTGGGCCGGTATTAAGAAATTATCCCCAGGTCATAAAATCAAGCTCATTTCAGTTTACTACAAAGATCTGGAAAAAGAACTGACTTGCATATGAGATAAAAGCTTAGCAAAGACAACTATTGAACGCTCACAAAAGTGGATCATCTCCAAAAACTGTGAAATAGTAAAAAGGTTCTCCCATGAAATGATGTTGGTTAAAGTCGTTTATAGATGATGAACATGTATATAGTATCTTATTTGCAATTTCTTTTTCGTTCATAAGCATCTATGAATTTTACTACTTTTATTTTCTTAACCATATATGCATACATGTAAGTTTTACAATATTACATCATAATTTTAACGTTTGATAGGATAGTTAAATGAGCATAATTAGCGAATTAGCGAATTACTTTGGTTTTGCATTACTTCACTTATTGATTGCTTCAAAGTCCTCGCGCCACTTTTTCAGAAGTGAAACCAAAACCAATCTTGGCTCGCGCGTGTACATTATCCCGCGCTTTGTGTCGGCCACTTGTGATTGATTTGATTTTTGATTGGTTTACTGGATTGTCTCCGTCCTTTTTGGTAGGCCAAAGTAATTACTTTGGTTTTCGTTTTACGACACTCGATTGAAACTCGCTCTAAAGGCTGCTATAATAATAATAATAGTTATCATTATCAACTTAAGCCAACTTTAAACAAAACTTTTACATAATCAATTCATCCTCTTCAACGCAGAACCTACTGTCCCCCAAAGGAGACTTAAGGAAGGTGCTGAAGCAATGAGGCACAGCGTATGTAAGGGACACCTCATGTACGCACATCATGGTTCTGCTCTACACCGTTAGTGCCTGCTACACAACCTTGCCCCACTCCATTCTTGTCCCCAGAGCTCTCGGTTTCTTTTGGTCACATGGTCTATTTCGTCGACCACGTGACCAATAGAAACGGAGGGCTCTGGGGACTAGAATGGCCCGACTAAGGTTTGAAGTGGTAAATATATTCTTTTTTTTTCTCTTTTAAGGTGGAGGTCTTCTTGTTGTAGAATTGACATTAGATGACGACAAAACTGGACCCTTGAAGGCTCTACTTCAGTCCCTTCTGGTGCTTGTCATTGCAAATGGCAAAGAACGTTCTGGGAAAGAGTATAAGGAGCTTTTGGGAAAACATGGCTTTGTTGATGTTCAGATAAAAAGACTTGATTCAAAGTCATGGATGGATGCCATTTTTTGCAGAAAGGGGTGAAAAAGTATTGCTAATCTGGCACAAGAAATAAAAAAAAGTACATGCTTTTGGTTCAAAGGGTTTAGAAAACAGGTTTGGAAACAGTCATGGCAAACATTCATTGGGACAACAATAAAAACAAGGTGACACACGCCAACACCAACCTGGTGTGGCCAACACATCACGCATGCGCACATCGATCTCTTAATGTGATCCACCTTCCCACATGCTTGCCGTGGGAGAACAGTTTTGCTGTTCCCAACCCAGCTTACCACATGTATGGCATAAGAAGATGCCACTTAAAGGGGTGCTAAACACACCCACCTAGTATGTTAGCTACGCCATGCTGATGAGGCTCAAAAGGCCGAAACAGCTGTCCGTGGCTGCAAATTGACCGGGTGAAAGGGTTGTGCTTATGCGTGATGTGTTGGCCACGCCGGGTTGGTGTTAGCGTGTGTCACCTTGCTTTTATTATTGATTGGGAGTCCCTAACCATTATTATTTAGGATTCACAAAAGAACGTCAATTTAACGAGCATTTATCTGACAATTTAGTAGATCTTAGTAGTGGAGGATAGTATTCATGGTAACGTAAATATTAGCCATTGGTCAGAGAAACGGAGGTGAATACACTCTATTTTTATAAGAACGTCTTATTTTGGAGGTGAGGCTGAACGTTCTTACATATTTTTGCGCTGTGAGGCTGAAAATGTTCGTAAATTTACATCAGACTTTGTTTCACCTTGGTGACTTTGATGGTGTTGAAGTTATTTTGAATGATTATAAATACGAATTGCTCATTATTACAAACTGAGATGTGTATCATGCAATAAGAAACTCTATTGTTATCTTATACGAAATATGTCCTTAAGTATTAACCGCTTACTAACCGAGCGCGAGGGCCGTACTGGGGAATATTGGCCCGAGGTCGTGGCAGTACGGACCGAGCGAAGCGAGATCCGTACTGCCTCGACCGAGCGCCAATACGGCCCAGTACGGCCCGAACAAGCTATCTTAGTAAGTTGTTTATTATATGGCACTCTGTTTCTGATAGAAAAATGCACTTCCGGTGCAATCAATCTTTTTAGCTTTTTATCTTTTAGCTTTTTATCTTTTTAGCTTTTCAATATTTTTATCTTTCAATCTTTTTAGCTTCTTCTAGTAGTTTCACTGTAAAGAATGACAATATTTACAGGTTTTTTTTTTTCGCTGTTTTGGTTTCAAAATATGAATTTGTCAGCCTTGCTCTAAAACAAAAATAGACGGCTTGGACCGTTTCCACGGATATGGTCCGTACTGCAAATTCCCGACCGAGAAAGAACCAATCAGAGCGCTGGGATTTGCCCAAGACTGGCTTTGCCATATAATAATTGGGTTTATTTTATGTTTTCATTTAAAATACAAATGAGCAAAATAAAAACGTTATCTCAGCCTCAACGTTCATATAAAAAAAGAATAACCAAACATTCCTAGTCCTGACATTTGGGTTACCTTTTAAATAAATATGTCTTTACTATCAAACTTTCAGTGTCTTAAATTTAGAATAATAATACTTAATTTTACGAGGGAAGTTACGATTACTTGTTTATAACATAGGGTGCAAAACTTTGTTTCAATATTAAAGGGTTCAAAAACGCACACTTTGCGCAATTTCGTGGGAAGCCATTCCAGTGTTCAGTTAGTGTCAATGAATTGTAAAACGCACGAATCAGCTGAATGTTTATTTTTGAACAACAATGCCAAAGCAATGAAACCAGCCCCGCTGAAAAACATTTACCGTGCGTGAAATAATGAAAGTAATTTACCCGGGGCAATTATCAAAATAAATGAAAAATGCGCTGTCGGAGCATAGTTAATCCTCACTTATTCAAAAAATCATTAATAATTCATGAGCCTAACAGCCTATCAAAACATCGATGAAACGTCACGTGTATGAGCTTTAAAATCGATGAAAGACTCCTTAAGCCGCGGCTACACGAGCGATTTTTTGCTCGCACTGGTGATGCGATTTTTTCAAACTTTGTCGCGTCGCCAGCGTGAGATGAAAATCGCACGTGTAGCCACCCTTGAACTGGCGACGTGACAGGTGAAAAAATCGCAAGAAAAAAGTCACCAGAGTTGAAACTTTCGCGACTAAGGCGCAGAGATAGTTGCCCGTGTAGCCACCCTGCAACTTTTTGCCCGGGCTTGCGACGCCACTATAAAGACTATTTAGCCAATGAAATTAAAGTAGGAATGTCGGTTTATAGTGCCCAGGTCTGTTGAAGTATGCGATTTGCGCGGCCTTCAATTTGTCGCCAAAATTTGTCACAAGTGTAGCCAAGCTGGCGCGCAGGCGACGCGACAAAATCTGAAAAAAATCGCATCACCGGCGCGAGACAAAAATCGCTCGTGTAGCCGCGGCTTTATAGAAAGAATAATAATGACGCCGGGCTTGTTTTTCTTGTAAGCTAGTACCTTTCCCTTTTCTTCGAACTCCCGAGAGACATGCTTTTTGTGGAGTGCTTTTGAAGCCGTTCAAAAAACTTGCAGCACGTGTCTTATCGGGTCCAGAAACACTGGGCCACACCTCGTATTTTTAAACTCGATAAAACACTGCTGCTCGCTTTTTAATCAGTATGTAATTTTGCCCTCTATGTTATAACTCGTTTACCTTAATACCAGCGGTAATTTAACGACGGTTCGTGGTGGAATTGAAAAGAGATTTTAAAAGGAAATTAACGGCGTTGCTAAAACGAGGGTGAGGATTAGGGTTAGCGTTACTTAGACCACCTCCCACAAAATCAATGATGCATCCATGCGCAACTTGAAGTCCGCCAG
>NC_090891.1:43184281-43186781 GCF_036669925.1 Montipora capricornis | reverse complement strand
TACTTCACTTTAGGAATGCCTTTTGCACGCACACATCCTATCGTATTGTCGGTATGGCAGACGATCCACCGACGCTCGAACTTTAGGGATTGAGCTATTTCAGATATGAAAACTTCGCCACTTGCGTGATTCCAGCCTTGTCGATCTCGGTCTGAAACTGACTCCCAGAATCTCAGCCAGTCCAGTCCAGTCCAGTCCAGTCCAGATGGCTTTCTTGCGATGATTAGTTTAGGTAACTATGCGCCACCTTCCGTCAACAATTTGCTTCGATCCTCTTCATTTTTTTTTTTTTCATACTCCCGTTGCATTTATTGTTTGGCCTCCTCCAGCTAACTCTTCCTCGTGTCAGCGTTGTTTTTTTCCTCTTCATGATGGTTTCAATGGGAAGGGGGAGGCGTTCTCTTTGACGGTTGACGGTTAAATTTAAGGCCATTTGACGCTTGACGGTTAATTTGGTTGATTCCCTTCTTTTGCATCGCGCATTTCACACTGCGCGTAACAATGCGACTTCGAAGATGGCGGTCTTTCTCGCCGGCCATCTGAAGAGCGAATATACATGACTCACGCGTGAATCCATGATGGCGCCTAGAATTTTCCGCGGGCTCGAGAGCAAACAAACTCGAGCATGCGCAGCTCATGACAGTGCCCCTTTAAGCTTCTGTTACACGTTGAAACTTTCTTTTGAACTTCCGAGCGAGACAAGTTTCACGAATTGGTGTTACACGGTAAAGCTCTTGTTTTCATCACCACTGCGATCGTTGCGACCGTTGCAGAAGTAGAAAATGCACTGACAACCTTAACTGAGCAGTAATGTGTAGTTTAAATAAAAGGCTGTTTTTCAATGGAGAGTTTCCGTTGGCTGCGGTGAGAATTTTGGCGGGAACATACAATCTATCAACATATCCTTCTGGGTGTAGTGCGCCGTTCAATGTCATCATTTTTCTCGTGGCCCTGCCCAACGATCTTACCTCTTCCTTTGACCACACCGTGATACCAGCCTGATAACTGCCACTGCCCAAGTGTTAATTAACAATTAGACCCGTAGCCCTTGCGGGCTACGGGTCAATAGCCACCAATCGGACAGAAAAGGCAATAATAAAGTTAGAAAATGCAAGTTGAAGAAATATTCCTTTGGGAATAAAACGAAAGAAAGCGTCACGCTTTTCGCTACTCGAGGACTATTAGTAATAGTTCTCTAGTAGCGTAGCCAATCAAAATGCAGGATTTGCATTAGTCCTCTAGTTGGTGATACTAATTGCTGATATCTTATTCTTGCCATTTAATTTGATCTTAATACGAGGTTCATATTATTATCATCATCATCATCATCATCATCATCATCATCAAAGCCAAATTTAAACAAAGCTCAGGTTTAAATGATCAATTCTTCGATCCTGTCCATCGCAGAACCGACTCTCCCAAAGGAGACTTTAGGAATGTGCTGAAGCAACAAAGCACAGCACATGTAAGGGACAATGCACACGCACACTCATGTACTGCTCTGTACCTTTGGTGCCGGCTACACAACCTGCCCCACTGATTCTATTCTCGTCATCATCATTCTTTTGGCCACGTGGTCCGTTTCGCTGACCACGTGAACAAAAGAAACTGGCCCCACAAAGGCTAGAAGTGGTAAATATATTCCATGTTTTTTCTCTTTTAAGGTGGAGGTCTCCTTGTTGCAGAATTGACATTAGATGACGACAAAACTGGACCCTTGAAGGCTCTACTTCAGTCCCTTCTTATGCTTGTCCTTACAAATGGCAAAGAACGTTCTGGGAAAGAGTATAAGGAGCTTTTGGAAAAACATGGCTTTGTTGATTTTCAGATGAAAAGACTTGATTCAAAGTCATGGATGGATGCCATTTTATGCCGAAAGGGGTGATATGTGATATGTGCTATCTGGGTTAAAAGGTTGCGCAAACGTTATTTTCTCACGTTGTCACATGTACTCTCTGAAGCAAAAGCTATTATTCTAATACTTACAATTGGCAATACAGAAGTATTTTTTGAATGTTTGAGTTATCTTAATGAATAACTGATGCATTAAACAAGAATCCTTCAGTAAAATGACTAAAATGCGTTTTGATCAACAGATATAATTGACATTTGTTCCATTAATTCGCAAGCCCGGTACAGGCTCAACACGTTGTTTACAAAGTCACACGCTCTTTCTCCTTTTTTCTCCCTTGTAAAAGGTCACAATGCAACGCTAAATAACAACTCCCACAGGTATAACTCTTGCTCCTCGTTGTTAACCAGGTTAAATTGTATTTAACTACATTTAACAACATTCCTCGCAAGTGGAGGTCAGGTGCCCAAAACAACCCTACGGTTGGCCAGGAGCCCAACCCCTGCAGGATGGAACCACCCCCATGGCCAGTATCCACAACCCAGCCACGAGCCCCCGCCCAAGCCAAAGGGAATCTCCGAGTGCAACTCAGAGCAAAGGGGCTCGTGTCAAAAAGCCACAGCCCCACTTCCCGAAAGGAAACCTGAG
>NC_090891.1:43119281-43179281 GCF_036669925.1 Montipora capricornis | reverse complement strand
CAGTTTTTAGAAAAAATGGTGCCCCCGCACACGCAACTTTGGTTTTTTGGATGTCGAAAAAATGGTGCCCCGCACACGCATCCCGCAACTTTGGTTTTTTGGATGTCTCAATTTTCATCGAGATCCAGTTCATCGTCGTGTAAAGCCGAAGCGAAACCACGACGATCGTCTGTGAACGAATCTTCCTCGGTGACACTGTATCCATAGGGGTACGTGATGGCAGTACCAGGTCGAAGTACGCGTTTGTTGTAAACCAGCTGATAGTTCTTTTGCGCAGGTTGAGTGTGCAGGGAATGCTCTTTGGAACGTCGGACGATCTTCCTGGCTTGATGGATGGACGTTTTCCGAGGTGTGTCCAAAGGACGACACAGTTCGTCGAAAGTATTTTGTCGCAAGACGTTGTAATTGAGCTGGGCTTTACCCTCAACGTTCAAAGAATGTCCTTTGACCTTGCATTCGGTCTTCCCATCGTTGCACAGATAGCCGTAATTTTTAGGACCACCCGAACAGAACTCTCGGATGAACAAGTTGTCACCGAGTTCATTGGTAAACTCGCCAAGATGAGTTCCCGTCGTTTCGTCGGGTTCACCAGGACGACTCACACCAATGATGGAGTCCGTATCGAAGTAAAGGACCCGTTTGCCGAGACGTTCGAGAGCCTCGTACAAACGGAGTCGCGCCCAGCAGGTGGTAAAGGCAGCCACGAACTCGTTGGTGTTGACGTTCAAGTCTTCACACTCGGACTGAGCTTTATAGTGGACTTCCACCCAGTGTTCATCCAGGCAGCTGACGTAGCGCACATCGTGTTGGTCCGAATCCATAAACATCTGAAAAGGTTGCGGATCGAAGAACAGTTTGTGCAGCATCAGGTTGTCGCGCTGACCAAACTTTCCCCACATGGAGTTCAACATCATCTTGGTGCAGGCACGCAAGCCGGGATTTTTCTTAATGTTCTCAGGCTCCAGCTGGACCCCTTCATGACGAGCAAAATTGGACACGTATGCGTCACGTTTGATTTGACACTCGGGATGGTTAGGGTCGCGAGCGGGA
The DNA here is from genome assembly GCF_036669925.1 of Montipora capricornis. Classification (NCBI taxonomy): domain Eukaryota; kingdom Metazoa; phylum Cnidaria; class Anthozoa; order Scleractinia; family Acroporidae; genus Montipora; species Montipora capricornis. Next base: position 43,178,231 of record NC_090891.1, on the reverse strand, counting down.
CCTGCAGGCCAACCGCTGGCTTCCACCTTGAGTTTTGGCCAACGGTTGACGTACGATTCAAAGAGGCCTTGTTTCTTAGATGGAAAATGGGCTACCTCGTGGGTCTTCAAGATGACGTAGCCGACCTCCACTGCCTTCTCCAACTCGGGGGTACACCAGGTCCAGGTCAGAGCACGCTCTGCATCCTTGTGAGTACACTCGAGAGATTTGTCATGCAGAGCCTTGTCGATGTCCTGTTCCACGCACGTACGGCAAAGAGGGAAGGTAAGCTTACCGCTGCATCGATAAGGTAACACTGGGTGGAAGAGTCTTGTTGGTGGAAGAATGGTGCAGGTGACCAAACCAAAATACTCGGAGAGATCCGTCGTGTCCGGGTTGTAGATGAAGTCGGGATGACCAACAGGATACACGGCGTACTTATTGGTCCACGGATACAGACTCATGTAGTCGATATAGAAGATCCGTTCATCGTCCTGGATCTTGTAATAGAGATGCACAGCATTGGTACGTCCACCAAAGAAATCATCGCGAGGATTCATAGGTGGTACGATGGTAAAAGCGTCCACAAACGCTTTGATCTGCGGATCCTCCTTTTTGAGACGAGAGCACTGACATCCCCAGATGGAGATGACGTGAATATCACGAGCACGAATATCGACGAGACAAGCCATAGTGTCTCGATATACGGCGTCCATACAACGATCGTCGTGACGACGTACGTGCACGAACTCTAATTGGAAAGGTTCATCAGGATCGTAGGACTCTCCCGAATTGAGTTTTTGAGCGAGATCATCCAAGAGGGAACTCACAGTCTGCGGTTCTTGACACCATCGACCAGCACGCATACCACGAGCAAACGACGTGTCGTGTACACTTCCGGCAACAAGTGGCTGCGACAAAATATAAATGAACCAATGAGAGAGCGTCATATGGTCAGCCATATTGAATTAGAAAACTAGTTCACATTCCCCCTCATACGAGATCACTGCGTGTGCACCGAACAGGCGTCGTGTCGCAGCGACTTGTTTTGCAAGTAGTACACATGGAGCAACTTGTCGCAGAGACATGTCGCCTAGTGTGTCCCGGCCTTAAAACTCTATACAGTTATTTCGGAAAAGAAGCTCGCAGCAGCTCTAATTGTAAACGATTTTTGTTCCCCGAAAGTAACGACCCCACGAAAGTAGCGACCCCCAAAGGCTGCTAATTCCGAGAGTAACGAGGGTCGCTCCTATCGGAACTCTACGGTATTGTTTTTGTCCTCACTGCCTCAAGATCAACGTGAATATTAGAGATTTCGAAAAATGGCCTATTGACACCCACTCATTTCACGTGCGTGATACGTCAATAAATTTTTCGCGCGCAGATTATGGCGGGAAACAGAGTAAAGCGATTTTAGCGGTTTCATAATTAATTTTAAAGAATTTTTTCCCGAGAAAATTTACGTCACATCCCACCGATTCAAGATTTGCAAAAACAAAATAATTGAGCGAGATGCCCAAATTTACCTTTAACGAGACCTTAAAATGGCTTAAGCCTGGTTTTCGCTAGCGACGCAAGCATAAGCAGCTTATGCTTGTGAAAACGAAACGTCGACAAAAGAATCAAAATCAACCGCGGCATCCGCCATTTTGTTTGAAATGCTCAGACGTGGGGAATCTGGAACGGGTGCTTTAATTGGCCAGACGTAGCAAATTGCCTTGTGCTTATGCTACGTTTCGTTTTCACACGACGCAAGAGTACGCAAGCATAAGGAAAAGGAAAATTTTTGAAAAATCCTTGATCTTTGTGCTTATGCTTGCGTCAACCCCGTTTTCACGGTGAAATAAGCCTTCTTATGCTTGCAGTTGCACCACTAGTGAAAACCAGTCTTTAGATAGGAAAGATGCGAATTTCGACATAGAGGCAGTGTGGCCCAGTGGGTTAGGGCGCTTGCCTTGAGATACGGAGATCCCGGGTTCAAGACCCGCTCTGATCATTCGCTGAATTTGTTCCTGGTAGTCTTTGGTTCAACTTCCCAGCTGCACTTGTAAATAGCCAACTGGTTTGCCTCCGGCCAGTTGGGATTCTTAACACTTGTTGTTGTTGTTGTGTTCTGTTGTTTCGTTGATTGTTTCATTGGCCCTGAAAAGCCCCTATGGGGAGCGGTCAATTAAGTATATATATATGTATGTATGTATGCAATATTCATGGCAACGTAAATATCAGCCATTGGCCAGAGAAACTGAGGCAAACACTTATTTTACTACATACAAAAACAGCAAGATGATATAACAGGAAAATGAGCTTCAACACACTTTATTGCCTTTTTTTGCCTGATAATTCAAAAGAGATCATGTTGACTAAACATAACAGTGTAGTCCCTTCTTACATGTCCATACAGTATGTTTGTGATAGAAAATATATAATACAAAAGCCTTCCATCCAAACTGCTGATATGTAATGGCAATGGGACTGTGTGCAGCATTCGGTCTGTAATTACACGAGTGAAATGGGACAACCGCGCAGTGGGAGTCCAATTGTTTGTCACAAGTATGATTACAGACTGAATTAGAGGACACGAAGTACTCTTGCCCATTAATCATAAGAATTACAGTTTCCGAGAAAAGAAGAGCCACGTTATGAAAGAAAGGGAAAATTTGCATTAAAAGACTGACAAAGGAGGCACAAATTGTTTAATGTCGCTCTGAAAGAAAGAAAGTCCCTATTTAGGAGTCTGTACACTGTCTCTATGGTGATTTAAACCAAGGTTGTGATTGGTTGATTTAAAATACAACTTTGAATGTGATTGGCTTATTAAACTGTCCGATAACGACTTGTGAAGTGAATCAGTGGAAAATACGACAAAATTGTACTTTTTATGATAAGAAATGATATCACAGTGAACTGTGATCACAGTTTATCAAGCAACTTAAGAAATGACGTGAGACTTGAAACCGGACCATTGCATTGCACACTGCTGGACGTAATATGACATTGTGTGTTTCACTGGATGAAACAAACATTCTACCAACACAGCAATTAATATATCTTCAGTTTCTCACAATAAAATTAATTACCACACCACGAATACTGAGGCACAATAATTATTATTATTTAAAACATTTAATCCTAAATTGTACTTTAGTTACACTGCATCACATTGACCTGAAGCAAATAAACAGAGAAACCATGAGGGGACAATAATAATAATAACAACAATCTTAACTGTAATAATTGCTACAAGCAATTTTCACGATATGAAAAGCAGTGTTTGTCATATTCTTAAAAATTCATCACTACTAATTATAATTGGAAATGAGAATAAAGGATATTATTAAAAACTGAACTAGAACTCCAGAATTTACATTGGCTTGCCGGACACAGGCTATCAGTTTTTTCTTTCAGTCCCGAAACGTCTGGACATTTGTTAAGATTTTGGCACTTTCAGCAACATTCTTAACTTTTATGATTTTCTTATATCAGTTTATATACCTGCTGTGCCTAATATGGTCAAGGAACACGTCGGAAATAAAGCGAGCTGAAAACATTTTTGCAGCTCTGGGAAAATGGCCGACAAACGCCGTTTTGGACCGGAAGTGACCGAGGCAGAAATCAATGCTCTAGTCAACAATACTACCCCCGGGAACACCATGGAGATTTTAATAAAACAATTATTCCACTCAGGATGACTGGATATAAAATGATTATAACCAACTCCTCACAAAGAGTCTTGAAGTAATGACAATGAAAATAATTGGGGTGTCACTTCTTGAGAAAAATGATCTCACATCTTACATCAGCAGAAACATTTCATACAAAAGTAAAGGGAATGAAAGTTGATTTTTTGACCATTTTAACAGAAAACAGCAAACCTCCTGTGTTGTAGCCCCTTTAAAACCCTTCTTAAACCCTTGTTGTGGAGCTGATTGCAAAACTTACTCTTGCGTAGTTCGCCCAGTTAAATTCTGACTCTTCAACTTTCTGTACCAGGTTGGTGGATCTGACTTAGTCTGCACCAAATAAGAAAAAGAATAATTTTGTGAATGCTGTAGCCTTCACCTTTGATAGACATGTAAACTGACAAGAAAAAAAATTCTTACAAATATAGTTGGTTTTGGTCGATGAGCTGCTTGCATGGATGTACTTCCTACTGCTGATGTCCTGAGATGCGATTTTTGCCCATGGATGTCAGTAGATGTTTTGGTAACCTGTGAATTTGAGCCTCGAGTAGAATGCAAACCAATAATTGCTTGCTTCATTACAGCCATTTCCTGCCAAAAGTAAACCCTTTGTTCAACCTATTTCTTAAGTGATTGTTTAAAATTTAAATAAGTGTTAACTTTAAACAACGAAAAACAAAAACTAGAAAGATAAATGTAACAGACAAGTATTTCTTTTTTTTTTTCAGGTGAATTAGAATACTATTAATTATTGATTGAAGTTTACCAAATTTCCAAATCTTGGTGTTGTACCAACATACATGTATCAGGTACTGATACGTTTTAACACTAGTTCTGTTTCATAGGGGGTGGGCGCAAAAAAACACAATGACAACCAAGTGTTAATATTTCTGGTCGTTAACTGTCAATTGAAAGTAGTTAAGCTTATCAAGGTGATGGCGTTTGCGTGTTTTTGCTCAGTTTTATTGAAGCACACAAAGCCAAAAATTAGTCTTTTCTTGTGAATCATGAACACTAACGTTCTAAGTTCAAACTATTCGTTGTTGCCTAATATATGGCATTAACACATTCAAGTGCAGACCAACATTTTGTTCTAACATAATTTTGATTGGTGTCACACAATTTGAAGATTTAAATTTTGATTCTCAAGACCCATCATTAGAACATGTAATATTGGTACTATAAAGGGTCCCAAAAGCAGCAATAATTATTAGTAGTATCACCCAACTAGTGGACTAATGCAAATACTGCAATCCTGCAAATCCTGCAAATCCTGCATAATTGGCTACGCTACTAGTCAAGAGGACTATTAGTAATAGTCCTCGAGACGCTTTCTTTCGTTTTATTCCCAAATAATTATTCCTTAACTTGCATTTGCTAAATTTGTTATTGCCTTTTCTGTCCGACTAGTTGGGTGATACTAAACCAATTAGCCCCTTCGCCCTCAAGAGCCACGGGTCAATATCCCATTCGGCTTCGCCTCGTGGGCTACTGACCCGTAGCCCTTAAAGGGCGAAGGGTCTAATTGTTAATCACTGTATTGACGAAATTACTATGGTATGAGGAAACAGGGAAGAACTCGTACTGAGTGAAATGACCCCCATTTACTGCTCAGTGAAGTACTTGTTTGCGCATTAGGTTGTGGATGCTGCAGTCAGGGCAAAGAGGGTTGATCATGGGGTTGTCATACAGCAGCGATGACAGTATGCATAGAAAAGGCAGATATGCCCGGAAATGCCCCAAATTCGATGTATGCTGATTTCTAGATGGGTTACGCAGTGTCCCCTTCCTCTTCTCCTCAACTTCAATATCATTTGTGTCGTGGATACAGACGATCAAGGTCACAAAGTGTAAAGCAAATTCTGTTCCTTATGTAAGGATAAACATCTGAAATTACCCTAAGCTAAAAGTAGCACTAACCTTTACTCTTAAATTATTGATAGAAATAAGTAGCAAAGGCTTAGACTTAAAGGGACCAGGGTTTTCAATAAGATTTTTAGTAGATGGCAAAAACCTGAGGAGAAGGCGCAGAATGGACAATGTGCACCGAAGGCATAAGCTTGTAGGGGGATCTGGGGGGCATTCTCCCCAGGGAAAATCGCCGCCGAAATTAAGTAGTCTCTTTTGTTTTTCATGAACAAAGCTTTCCCAATCCAAGGCTCGTGTTCCGTGCGAATGTTTCTCATGTTATTTGTAAAATTTGGAAAAGGGAAAAGTGGGCGCTGAGTTCACATCCAATAACCTGCAAACCTCACCAGCTGCTGCCTCTTATTCGAAAACCCTGTATAGGGAGGGACACTTTGTGTTGGATGTCAAAATTGGGTGTGCATTCAATTACTTGCAATTCTGGACATAACTGGGTACGCGCAGTATATAGTAGAGAAAACAGGACTGAAAAAGAATGAACCTTGGTGCTTCACAGGGGAAACAAAATAAAAGAGAAAGGAAAGGTCTCAAATGTGGAGGGAAAAAAAACCTGTGGACCACAAAACAAAGAGAAAATCTTTTTTCAGACAGTTGACAGAAAAAAACCCTTACCGCAGTTTACCTTAAATTCACCTAAATTGAATTTATCCTGTGACCTACACAAGTCTTGCATTTTCAAATCTTTGTGAATCATTTTTTTTATAGATACCATAGGGATTATTAAAAAAACAGACTGTAACATGTACCTCCCGTTGATTAAGAAGCCTTTCCAAGTCTGAGGACAGCTGGTTACGAGTGTTAACAAGGTCTTCTTTTTCAGCTTTCAACTTTCTGAACAAAATGGAAAAATCTGGCTTTAACAATCAAGTTACTGTTGTAACAGAATGGTGTGGCTGGGTCTGAATTCTGACCCAAAACAACTTCACCCAACATGCTCCAATATTATGCCTACGTTTTGCTCATTCAACAATGTGATGTGGAAATGACTGCACCATGTTATGGATACCAAACTATTTTGGGTGATGTTGTGCCAACATCTAAGTTTTTTATTGTTACCTAATTACATTTTAAAAATTAAAATCATTTTATTGATTGGACCAACAAAGCTTGCAATAGTGTGCAAAATGTGGGTAGACCATTGGATTTGACTCTGCCACTGGTGAAACTCAACTGACAAATGTATAAGCTCATTAGTGGTTTGGCCACCAAATAATTTATCGGCTTTTGACACCTAATATTTCAACGATTATCAAAACCAGTGAGAAGGCTTACATTACTGCGATTTTCATAATTCTGTAGAATCTCATCTTCAAGCAGTAAGTGCCAAACTGCGTTTTCACTTCCATAAATCAAATTTCTGGACATACAGTAGCCTGGAAGATCAACCCTAGGATACCATTATGATATCTTCTTTGAGGTACTTTAGAAAAAGGATTCGTAAAGATTCCATCGCTTTCCATTGGTGTCAAGTTTGAATGAATGCTGGTTGGTAAGTCAACTCTTGGCTTGGTGTTGGAAGTTTGATTGATGGAAGCCAAAATGTAGTTTGAGATTCCGCAGAATCATAAACATCACAGTAAACATGAGAAGACTGAGAAAAACAAGTTTTTTGATCCTTGATGCCAATTTGTTTAGAACACAATGCCTGCTACAGTACAACAAATCTCGTATGTTCATGAGAGAAAAAGAAAGAGAAACTTTCACTTCACTGAAAACCAGTTGCTCAGACAGTTGCAGGAGTTCACAGGTTCAAAATCCTGGTTGGACCAACTGACTCTGGGTCTTTACTCTTATATACATAAATAACTGAAGAGAAGGCAATTCATCTGCAAATGGTTAGACTTTTACATCTTCTCAGACAAAGGACCACCAGTATCAACCATAGGCCCAATCTCACACCCCTTCCTGTTCATCAACACTGGCGGACATCAAGGGACCCACAAACTGTTGAAGATTAAGGGGAAACCCGCAATGCTGGTAGTCTCAGAAAATTATAAACCACCATAAGTCTGCATGTGATATGAACGGTATATAAATCCATTACAGTCACCATCCTCAACCTCAAGATTTTTCAGAAGTGACAAACCTCATATCCTCCTCCATCAATGTCAGCTGTTCATTAAGAGACTGATTTTGCATGTCCCGAGCCCTAATGCTTTCTATCAAGTAGTTATATGGTTGCTGAGCCTCATTCAACAGTGATGTCACCTTGGAAAGCTGCAGAAATATAAGACACCAAGAATCAGTTTGAAAAAAACCTGTCCAGATGAGAGAGAGAGAGAGTGGTGTTCAATGGGCCTTCTCACACCCACAAAGATTTTAGACAAAAAAACAGCAAATGTTGTTTTTCAAATTTGCTTATGAGCTGTATTTAGGCAAACAGAACAAAGTGAGATATGTCATATCTCAATAATATTGAAGAACTGTATGACATGCAAATGAATGTATGAAATCAATAAGACTAAATTTTGACAAACATTTTCGTTGTGAACGTGCTATAATCAATTTTACTTTAATGATTAAAAAAAATCAAACCTCTTTTCCAAGTAAATCTTTCTTCTTCTTCTCTCTCTCCATCTCATTTCTGAGAGAGGTGTTTGCTCTTTCCAAATGAAGAACTCTGCGAGCTAATTGAACACTACAAACAAAGATAAATTGTGAGTCAAAGCCAGTCAGCTTAAAAAAAAACAAAGTTAGTCAGTCAGAAAATTTATGGGAAGAAACAACCAGAAAAGCAGGTTGTTGGATGGTTCACTTACTGGACAGTCAAACCATGATTTTCCACAACATTATTAAAAAAGAAGATAATAATGTCATTCCAAGCTCTGAACTATATTATTATTATTAAATTATACACAGCCAGTGAGAGTAAAATCTTTGTCTCACTCTCAGGTTAATGCTTTGCTGTTCTTAAGTTACCTCTGTTGCATTCTCCTCTTTGCTGTACTTGGAACATTTGCACCATAACCATACGAAAACAGGACGCGTTCAGCATCTGCTTCATTGTCAACTTCAACACAAATTAAATTATTTGTTAGACTTACTTTAATGAACAGTGTGTGCATCAAAGCTTTTAATGAGCAACAGATTATCTTGGGAGCAGGTTATTTACATGTATGTCCAAGATTACTAGCAGTAAGATGCACAAATAATTTTGATCAATGCCATGACCTAAGCTTCTCAAACTCCGCAATAGACTATTCATCACTTAAGTCCACCAATCACAGAATGTATACCACACCAAATGGACATTCAACTAAAAAGTAGATGAAAACCTTTAAAGATTTGGATATGATACCCAAATCTCTTGTGTGGTTTTTCAAAGCACTTTTATTAGACTCTACAGCTATGTTTTTTTTAATCAACAAAACGAAACCATATTTGGCCATTCATTCGAAAAGATATACCGCAAACTCATGGTTCATGTTTCACCAGGGGTTTCCTACTCAAGGCAAAACCCATTTTTCGGGTGGGTGTGTCGAAAGGTAAAATGCACGGTATGTGTTCACTTGACTAGCAGAGTGATCTTTATTTCTAGATGAAAGTAATATTAGAAGAAGTGAGTTTAAAAAATTGCAATAAAATATATTTTCCACTTGCTAAAAACACTAAAAAAACTATGACATTTCTATTTTGGCTAAACGTCATTTTCAAGTCAAGGTTATTTAAAAATTACAATCTATAAATAAAATTATTAATAACACTAAAAGAATAATAGCTGATGTTAAAGAAGGTATTATAATAGTAAAAGAAAGGTACAATGAAAATTAAACAAAACATTTGGCATGTATGGAGTCCATCTGGAAATTTGAATAAGTTTGAGACTCTTTAAGCAATATTTGCCCTAACACTTTCTTAAGACTTTAAAACTGGTTTCATTCCAAGAAATTATCAGACTGCTCGCAGTCCCCTCTGAGTCAGTCGAACGGCCCCCTTTAGTCATGCAAACAAGCCAAGGGGAGCACCTCGCTCTACCACCATTCTTCCCTTGGCTGGGTCGCATGACTGACTAAAGCAGGCCATTTGACTGATTCAAAAGGACTGCTAGCAGTCTATAAAAAGATTTTTACATTTGAGGAGAAGGGCAATGGGGAACTAAGTGATGCTTATCAAAATCAGGGAACATTTCATTACTAGCAATCTTGGAGCTGGTGCCAGAAAGATTGAGGGCTGAAACTGTTGCTGAGGAGCAATCACAAAGGCCAACGAAAATGGCACCATCTGATGAAAGAAGTCAGAAGAATACTCCCCTCAAAAGGGAGTGGGAAAAGAAAGCTTTCATTGAAAATGGCATGCTAAAATGACCTCACCCAAGCATGCATGAGTGCATGCATTCTGGGCAGGTTCAAATTTCTTCTCGTTAAAAGTTTTCAAACCACCTCAATTTTGATTTTTCTTTGTCTAATAATTATTCCTTATCATAATCTGAAACAAAGAAAAACCTAAATTGAACTGGTTAAAAAGATTTGAACCATAACATATGCAACCATGAGTGGCTCAAAAGCAACCCTTAGGCTGCCAAAGGGGGGTCATGGCTACCCATAATCAGTTTCCTCAGTTCTTAAACCGACCCAAATAACTATGATTATATATTAGCCAAACTTACCCATGAAAGAAAACTGTTATTGGGTACAATACTAACCACCTCTACATTTTAAACAGATCACCAACTTAGCACCCCTAGCAATGATTTAATAACCACTCCATAGAAAAAATGCTAAACGTTCAGGATTGTGCAGAAATATTTAAAAATCTCGACTTTGGTTTTTTACATATTAAAGGCTTTGTGCATAAAAAGGGGCAAATTACTATATAACACAAATTTCCCCCAAAAAATAAATGGCCGCAAATCATACACAGAAATAACAATACAATGAAAATAAGTCTTCAGCACTTTATCTGACTTCCCTCAATTGCCATGCTCCTGTCGTAGCAGTTCATCGAAGCTAACACCACATTGATTGTATGAAATTTAGAAGCCTACACTGTGCATCTTAATTGGCCTATCTTGCCCCTCGGTAACTGGCTTCACATAGATTTATAGAAATTAGCCACAATTTGGCAAAAATAAGAATGAGGTGTCCATTGTGACACTTACAAGTGAAAAGACCTTTTTTTAGTAGGTAGATAACTTAAAATTCTTACTCTCTGCTGCCTGCATTATGACATCATCAAGCTCCTTCTCAAGCTTTTCATAGACTGTCAACTTGTCACTCTGTTCTTTCAACTTAGATTCCAGCTCTACCAAACGTTTCTCAGATGAATTTTGCAAAGTATAATATTCTTTGTTCAACACCTTCAAAAACAAGAAAATTTTGACTTTCATTATTTTTATATTATCAAGTCTTGTTGCACATCTCAGAGAGGAAAGCAATTCAATTAATGTTCTTCTTGCTAGCTTCATCTAAAGCGTTTAATATAAGAAGCAAGAAAATAAATTTCATGTTCTCACTGAACGCAGGATTCAGTTCCAAGCATAAACATGGTTCAGTTTTTGTGTCTTGCAACTGCTCCTTAATCCTCCCATCCCCTAGCCAGTCCAAAAACGATTTTGAGTGTAAACATCATGGTTAATTAAAGGTTCAGGATGCAGCTCTCAAAATAGCTCTCATGATTGGCTCAAAAAACATTAGGCTCAAAAAATAATAATTTAAAATATATTATTGTACTGTACAACAGAAAAAAAGGAGCCCCATCTAAAGGAGCAGTTTCACAGGCAGGCTCTCGAGTGAGTAACAAACTTTTCATCTGTCTCCCAACATCAATTTGATCGGTAGGATTGATTTTGGCTAGTATTCATTGTATCGCAAAACTTGTACCCTTTTCACTGGGTGTAAGGCAACTTAGGCAGCATTATTTGGGGATAATGTGGTCTCAAAAACTGGTGTCACGACTCACGACTCCACCCAATATAGAAATATATTTTCTCCCAACTAGCCATCATTATAAAGCCGTAATGTTGTCTCAAAATCGAATTAGTTTATAATAAAACTCATTGAACCCTCGGCTATATTGCTCTTTTGGATTTTTTTTTTGTTTGTTTCGTGCCATATACATTGTAGATGGTGTAGTTACGAAGATATATGTAGCAATGAAACTTGAAAAAATTTGTCACCTTTTTCAAGTTGTTGTATCACTTCAGCACATGCATAAGATCCATGATGCTGTTCCTTCAAACACATAATTTTTATAATAATAGTCCAATGAAATAATTGGCCTGCATCACTTGAAGCTAATGGTTAGCACTACCCAACCAGTAAAGAACGTGACAATCTTTTGGACTGCAGCGAATTAATAAACGTGAATGATTGAATAAATCAAGTTGGTAGACTACTGTATTCACTATTAGCCTAATCATTACAATCATGAAAGCTCACTTTGTGGGAGGCGCGGTGGCCTCATGGTTAGTGCGTTCGACTCCGGATTGAGTGGTCCGGGTTCGGGGCCTGGCTGGGAACATTGTGTTGTGTTCTTGGGCAAGACACTTTACTCTCACAGTGCCTCTCTCCACCCAGGTGTATAAATGGGTACCGGCGTAATGCTGGGAGTAACCCTGCGATGGACTAGCATCCCATCCAGGGGGGAGTATAAATACTCCTAGTCGCTTCATGATGGGCCTTCTGGCTCGTAAGCAGTGACTTTACCTTTACCTAAGCACACTTTTCAATAAATACACACTGTACCATCAGTCTGCACATACTTCGCACTTTCTCTGGTACTTTTCTGCCTCCAGCTTTACTTGCTTCAGATTGTTGGCTGTCTCATCAAGAATCATTTGTGTTCTCTCCAATTCAAACTGCTTGACGTTGATCTCTTTTTGCAGATCAGACTGTCTGCTATCAGATGTCAACTGCAACTGGCGAAACCTACATAGGAATAACAGGAACTTTTCATTCATTATTTCCCTTTTATTTTTGATTAAATGTTATCAATAAAAAATAGGACAACTGGTTGGTGCAGTGGACTGGTGATGGCAAGAAGCAAGAACATCAAGCGAGTCCACATCACTTTATACATAGGAATAAAAAATAGGCCTCCACGCGACATAATGGTTAACTTGTGTTGTCCTTTATATGTGTGTTAGCATGAAGGTGTCAGTGGGATCCAGTGGCTAGGGCGCTGATGCCTTCAGTTAATATCTGGACATCCCAGGTTCAAGACCCATTCCGACTACATGTGTTGAAATTGATCCTGGTAAGCACTTGTAAATAACCAACTGGTTTGCCTCAAGTCAGTAGGGATTCTTAAAGTTGCTGTACAGGGCCCAGTTGTTTTAAGGGTGGATAGTGCTATCCAGTGGATAAATCACTATCCACTGGATACCTCAATTGGTTTTGCTAGTGATTTATCCAATTGATAATGATGTATGACCAGTGGATAGCGTTATCCCCTATTTGAACAACCAAGGCATGTTCTTTTTCTTTCAATGTTTACATTTCATTGGACCTGAAAAGCCCCTGTGGGGAGTGATTAAGTATGTATTGTATTGTATGAAGCGTTGTTTCTTCAGATACTCGACTCTGTCTTCAAAACCAAACATTTGAACCTATGGAACTTTTGTATAGTTTCAGCAATAATACAGCAGCTGTAAATAACATTATTATTAGTGTAGGTGAGGCACATGTGCTCAGCAATACGTTAAAATAATAAAGCAAGTTTTTATTCAACATACAAAATGGAACATATTTTACCCTGATTGCAGCACGTCATATTTTGATGTCAATTCCTTCTCACTGGAACAAGCTCTTTCTTTTTCGTCAAGTGCATTGTCCCTTGCCTCTCTGAGGTTCCTGTCAAAAGGCACAAACAGTTGGATATTCAGGAGTGGATCCACACATCCTGGATTTTTCTTAAGGAGAGGGTGCAACATTAAGGAAATTTTAGCATAGCTGACTGTTGACGGATTTTTTTTGTTAGACGCAGAATACCAGTTGTATTACAAAGCCGCAGTTCTTCTCAAGGTGGATGCGCATCCTTCCCCTAGATCTGCCCCTGATATTTTTATTGATTTGAAAGTTCACATAGAGATTTGGGTTGTTCTCATGTCAGTAATCGGTCTGGCATTAGAGTAAAAGTGTCACCCTAAGGTAGAAAAGGCTTAATTTTTTTAAAGGGGACATTTTTGAGTGGACATACTGTAGATGTTGTTAACCTTTCACCCTTAAGCAGCGGGTAGAGGGCCAACAAACTCAACTAACATGTCATCATCATCATCATCATCAGCATTGTCTGTACTCTTATCGACAACAATATTCATCATCACAGTGGTCAAAATGTTGCGCCTCAAGAGTCCACAACAAATTTTGACCACTGTGATGACGACTATCATTGTTGATAAGAGTACAGACAACACTGAACCACATTCGATTTGTTTTTGACTACAATATAATATTGAATATGTCAAAGAATATGTTTATTTCAGAAGGTGACAAGGATAGTGACACAAAGAAAGAGCAAGAGTTCTGATTGGTTTATTTCCCAAAATGAGCATTTCTGATTGGCTACACAATTGCGTGACACTTTGACACAAACAACCTTGTGTAGACTCTTAACAACAACAATGGCAAATTAGCCAATCAGATTGTGAGATCACAAGCACTTTTTAGCTTGTGGTAAAATATTTATTCAACATCAGATTTTAGAGTAGCTTGATGGAGATAGACTATTTCCAAGCATTTTACCAGGCTCCCAACGATGATATACCACAGAGGATAGGCCACAACACTGGGAACTCCACGCCCTACTCTTTGCGAATAGTGTGTGGGGTCTTAAACATCCCACATGGTCATGAAGATAGATTGAAGGGTTGTGAGAAGGGGAATGCAGTTTATCGTCTTTATCCAAGAAGACTAGAGTGTCTAACCATTTGCAGATGTCATGACAAAGGTAACACTTTCTCCCCAGTCATTTACAGACCCTGAGTGACAGTGTTAGTCCAGCTGGAGGTTTTCGTAATTTTTCCACATATGACAGTCTCAGGCCGGAAAGTAATGTAAATTGTGGTAACCTTTGTACCACAAATTCATGTGAGAACAGGCAACCTAATTTTAGAATGATGAGAAAACTACCCTGTAGAACTAACTTACCTATTTTCTCTTTCAAACATTTCCTTAGTATCAACTCTTATCCTGTCCAACTCAGTGGAGGTCTTTTCCTTCATTTCATCAATTTCAGTCTTCAATCTCAATTCATATTCTGACTTGTACTGTTCTCTTACATTGATATATTTCTCGTATAGCTCTTCCCTAGCCTGTTTAGTGTCTTCTAGCTGTTTAGCTGTCTGTTCCAGTCGCTCCTCAGCTAATGTGCAGCGTCCTCTAATCTCTTGCAGCTGTCTGTTCATGTAATCCTTGTCTTGTTTCAGCAGTGCTACAGTCTGTTTACTGGTATGCAGCTAAACATTTCAAAAAAAGAGCCAAGATTTTGCTCTAAATTAGTGGGCTTAAAATAATTGAAAACGTTTTGAGCCAAGGTCTGAAATACAATCATGATGGAACTTGATGCTCCGGGTATGTGCAGTTCTAAGCCACTGACATTTTGACAACCAGAATGGACCATAAGACATCAACATAGTCAAATTCCATCAAGGAGGTGCTTTCATTTTAAGTTACTCTCTCATACTAACACATGCTGCAAATTGGCTGCATTTCTCTGTATCCCCTCTTGTAAAGTATAGGCATCAATTATTAACTTTTGCTATCAAATGTCACACATGCATGTGCAAGGTATTGAATAACCGTGTACTCTGTGCATCTGACAGCTTTCCATGACAAAAGTTGACTTAAGTTAATCCCTGTCCGGCAAGGTTAGTGTCTGGATGGGAGACTTCAAAATATATGACTCTCTGTTGGAAACATGGCACTGAAAATTCTATTTTAACGCTCAAAAATGCAAGCTAAGCAAGGTACAGATTTTGCTAGCCTGCCTTTTGCAAAACAAAATTAGTATTGATGCAAAAGTAAATTATTATTGACACACAGTTTTTAGAAAGAGCAGAAGGACGTTTTTAGAAGTGTCGATCGAGAATTAAAAAAAGCCATCGGTAACAAAATTTGCGACACAAAAACAACATAAATTCTGTGCCACAAATAGGAAAAGTTACCATCAGCAAAACACATTTTGGAAGGAAGATTTTTGCTACATCAAATTATTTTTCTATTCGTACCTTTGGCTGCACAAATAAATCGCAAAATCGAAAGTGACATCGATTTCAGTGGCTACCTGTGATCAAGTTATCTTGCGTGTTACTTGTTAACCAACTCAAGAAACAAAGGATACATCTGTGACAAAATGACGGCAAGACACCAGGTTTTTGTTTTTTTCTTTTCTTCAAGTGTTATAAAGTTCAATAAGAATTGTGCGAATTCAAAACAAAGATCACAATCATTTAACTCTCAAGATTGACCATTGTTTCTGCAAACTAAGTCAAAAATTCACTCTACTTCAGATCTAGACGAGGTTATTTATCACCAGGTAATTCCATTGTTTTGGAAATATAAGCGGCTTTGCTATTCATCAGGGGCACAAATTCTTGCCGGTTTGCGGCTCATTTGTTGAAATTCAAGCAAGCTTTCAACAGACCTTTCGTGATTTATGCATGTACTGCGGGCCTATTTGCTACCACGGACTTTCACTATCTCACTCATTCACTCTTACAACCCGGTGACATAGTGTGTAGTGCACTTAAAAAGATCGCAGTTACCATTAAAAAACTGCTGGTTTTTTATTTTTAGTTACTCAAGCATTGTCTATAAATTTTATTGTACATGACAGGAAAAGGAAAAAACTTGCCTCTTTCTGTAAATCCAGTAAGCTGTCTGCTTTTGTTTTTAATGCAGCATCCAAAACCGTATTGTTTTTCTTCAACTCCATGATATTTCTGTCCAAAGTGTCACGCTCACTAAACAAAAAAGACAATCATTAAAGTTCTAAAATCACGGTATTCAAGGACATACAAAATGTTATTACACTGTACTTCATTCTGTCTGCACCTTGAGCAGTAAAATATCTCAACAACCCTTCAGCTTTACTTAACTTGCTTGCTACCCTGGTAATTCCTTCGATAACCATTGGTTAAGTCTCATTTGCATAGGATAATAGTTACCCAAATTGGCCAAGTCCCCATCAGCGTCAGAAATTAGCATCTCTTTTTAAACAAATTCTTGCAGGAAAATAAACAACAAACCAAATCGGCTAACTAAATGCTGTACCCACATCAAATCCTAAATAAGAATAAAACATTTTGTTCCCAGTATTTCCATGTCACTTATTATGAATGCTAAATTATTATAATTTATAATGCAAAATAATTAATACAATACACAAAGAATCTTAACCCTGAGAGATTTGAATGTGGTACAACATTGGATTAGCCGATTTGGTCTATTATTAATTTTCCCGCAAAACTTGGTATTTAAAAATAGACAATTTCCTGATACTGAGGGAGGACAATTACCGGTAAACCTGATACCAGATTCTTACATGTATTCTTGGGTAATGGAGTCTTGATGTGTACAACTAAATTTCAATGTTTTACTCACCCACCAACCGACCATCTCATTGTTGCTTTTGCACCTAACCCCATTAAAAATTATACCTACTTAAAAATTAAAATCCAAACGTTTTTGACATTGGGCCATCATCAGGGTAACAAAGGACTGGCCAATAACTATGTTTAATATATATTTTATATCCTTAGTTACCCGTAATTCCCATGGGAAAAGTTTTGCAATTTAGGAGTTACAGTCAAGCTATGTCACAGATGACCAGTAGTTTTGAAATTTAAACTGAGAATTCAAATCTGCATGCCAGTTTTGAACTTTGCTCGTGGATAATTTTCCATGATATATCAAAAATGGTTAGCTGAACTTTCATTTTATTATAAAATAAACGGTGTTTGAAAAGTAAAAACTATTTCAAGCATTTGATGAATTTTAACAATTTGCTCAGTTTTTGTGCATTTTTCGTAGCAACTATCAGACTTGGCTAAATCTTAGTTATCTATAGATTTTCGGCTTGGCTAAATGATCTATACATGTAGATTACACTTAATGGACATAACCCAAATGATTAACTTTTTATGAAATGGCTTATTTAACCATGAAATGGCCAACTACAAATTTGCAAGTCTTTCAAAAAAAGGAAAATAAACTGGTTTAACTGCCAAATGAAACATACCCTCTGTCCACACACATATTTTTTTTAAGACGAACACTTTTTCCTACATTTTTGCCTTGTGTCCACACAAATACAGCATTATTGGTCACCAAAACAAAGATTTTTTTAAATGCCCTTCATACTGTACACTTTTGTTGAAAAATATGGAGGTTTATTGTATTTGTGTGGACAGGTGAAAACAGAATAACATCAGAGGATTATGATACATGTAGCACAAAGGGTGCACACACGCACTTGCACTGTAGAGCAGCTAGTTCCCGGTGTTGCAGTCTGTCTTCTGTTGTGTATCATGGTTGGGAGAGTAAAAAAAGGGGCCACAGTAATCAGCACAAGCTGTTGTGGCACTCTGCCAGCTTGACTGGCAAAGTTAATAAATAAATAAATAGGTGGTGGTCACAAGGCTGAATCGTTTGTGGATGGGCAAATATGATTCAAAACCTGTATGTCTGGCCACACATTTTTTCATATATGGAAGAAAAAATCTGTTTTAGAAAATTTCAACTGAAGATACAGTACATGTTAATGGAGCCATATTATTTGCGAGACACTTGATGTTGGAAAGCAACATTTCCTTATTTCTTACCTTCTAACTTGGTCAAAATTTGTGATCTTATAGTCCCCTTGGTTGACCTGTGACTGTAACCTCTCTAATTGCATAGACAGCTTTTGTGCTCTTTGTTCCATCTCTGTGCGTCCCATGCGTTCCTCTTCAGCTTCCTTTATTTTAAACCCATTGATAAGGGAAAAAAACTGCATCAGAACACTTCATTTGAAGTATCAGCAACAGCACAGTGCATACTGTAAGTGATCTCTTATAAGAGAAAAATCCCACCTTGCGATAAAGGGCAACCTCCTCGTCTCTGGTGTGAAGGTCATGTGTTAAGGTTTCCATCTGATGCCGAAGACTTTCACATTCCAATGACAAAGGGTGCCTGGCTTCATAAATTTTGATCTACAAAATATTAAGCAAAACTGGCTTTAATGGTTATCTTGGATTATTGTGCTGGACTGGCAGTACCTACTAAACTGTTTTACTAGCATAACAATGTTTATGCAACTAACATTTGAAAAAAGAAAGCAAGCATGTAGGTTACATAAATGGGTTGTTTTACCATTTTATCTTCATTTAATTGGGATTTGAAGGAAAACAAGATTATAGGTAGACTTGATTCAGAGCAACTATTATTACTGGTGCTTTTCATTCATAAAAGCAAACTAGTTGGCATCAAAAAGCAATGCATCCTCCAGCCTTCAATTAAGTCCAACATAATGCAGAATGATGACATGCATTAGTTGATGCAATTTAACTTAGTTAACAACAAGGCACAACCATAATTGTTTTTACAGAAGGTATTCATTAGTGTGCTTTTACACTGGCATCTTGAAAATGTTGCATATTTGACTGTGTTGTCTTCTGTTAGCACTGAGTCAGTGTTGGGATGTGGTCATATCCATGTCAAATGCAGTCAGTAGCATTAATCACCAATCTACCATAAAAATCTTGGGGTTAGTAAGATCCATGTTCAGTTCAGCCCCTCCCTCCCTTCTACAACAAGAATTAGCCTTGAATTAGTTGCTCCCATTCTTCAAATGACAAAGTCCACACTGCGGGGTGTTGTGGTATGATCAATGGGTTAATAGTGGCTAGCATATGTAGCAGGCATTTGAGGGGGAAGGGGAAGGGGAAGGGGAAACAAGAACCCAAGGGAGAATGAAGAGGGCTTGCATGAAAGAAGGAAAGGGAATGCACCAATGTGCACTGGGTTCAATTCCAAGACTTTATGTCATAAGGTGGGTTGAGTTTGTTGCTTCTCTGCTCTGGGAAGTTTTTTTTCTGCATACTCCAGTTTTCCCTTCCTTAAAAAAGTTTGATTTTGAGTTGACTTTAATTAATAGCCGTTGTTACAGTTGAACCCACGTCTCAGCGGCGTTAGTTTCAGAAGGCACGAAAATGAGGCTTTTGGGTCAAAACAAGAATTTCCTATTGAAGAACTGTGATTTCTCGATTCTTGACTGTTTCCTTCACTTTTTCTCAAGTAATGTGAGCTTTTGTCTGACCTAATTTTATTGTGGAAAGTACGGCAAGGCAATGCACAGCACATGGATGTGTTAACTGAAATAACAACCCCAAATGTGCAAAAATTTCAAGGGAGGTTCCACTCAACAACTGTAGTTTCTCTTCTTCTTAAGAGAATGTAAATTCGGGATAGGAACTCATCATTTGTTATTTTTTTTGGCAATTCTCCCTAAATTTCTTACTCTTTGCCATATCTGATCAAATGTTGCCCAAAAGCCTCACTTCCACGCACTCTTAAACATACACTGTTTCTACGTGGGCTGACCTACAATAGTAGATAGTAAAAAGTAAAGTAACTATCATATTTACCCTCTGATTTTTAGAGTAGCGAGTAGCAAATATCTCTGAGCATTGAACAGAACAACATTAAGAATCCCAACTGGCTGGAGGTAAACCAGTTCGCTATTTAAGAGTGCTGCCAGGAAATTGAACCAGGGACTACTTGGAACAAATTCAATGAGTCCAAGTAGTCAGAACGTGTCTTTAACCCAGGATCTCCACATCTCAAGGCAAGCGCCCCAACCACTGGGCTGCACTACACCTTGCAGATATATGGAAACATCTATCCCTGGCATCTGCAGCGATCTGCGGCACACAGTCTGGATGATCAGGAAAGTTGAATCTAGTTCTACTTTCCCAACCATTACAGCGTTTCCAACTAAGACAATTTTTAATGGAAACGTGTCTGAGAGGACCTACGTCCTATCGTCAACACACTATTGTTCGCCTTAAAACACATCCAATCAGACTTGAAGTAAATGCACTCCTTTTTCTCCTCGCTTCGCAGGGGATTGGTGGTATGCTTGTCTGCGATCACTTCACATTTAAATGGAAACATTTGCTAGTTCCTGTATTTACGATCGTCTGCGATAAGACAGACGCAGACAGCTTCTGATGGTCGCAGACCGTTGCAGATCATATGGAAACCAGGCTTTATAGATTTTATGAAGGGGTAGTTTCTAAAGAAACTGTGGTGCTGCGTCGGTGGGGAAGTAGTATACAAAAATTTGGTTTATCAACGGAGTTGATAATGTAAATTGACCACCGTACAGAGATTCTAAAAGCTGACGTTTCGAGCATTAGCCCTTCGTCAGAGCGAATCCATTCTGACGAAGGGCTAACGCTCGAAACGTCAGCTTTTAGAATCTCTGTACGGTGGTCAATTTACATTATCAACTCCGTTGATAAACCAAATTTTTTTATAGATTTTACTCTGTCTAACGCAATACAAATTTACTCATCAATGGGGGCCCCCTCAAGCGTGAATATGTTAAATGAAGATTAATGTTATGGAAAAACCGTGGCATTTAACTGACCATAACAAATTCCCTCAGGCCTAATTGATTAGGGTCGCTAGATTTCAATTCCAAATAACTTTCATCAGAAAGTAATTCTAGGTTGGCCAGTCCCACTTTGTAATCCTCCGCCTTCTCCTCGAGTTTCTTGTTTTCGAATTCCAAGGTCTGTTGTCTTTTAAAGATTTTGGCCATTTCTTGTCGCATTCGCTCAAGAGCACTCTTTGCCTCTTCTTGATGAAGTCGAAGCTGCGACTCTAGTCGCGCTTGAAGGATCTGTTTGTCGTGTCTCGTATCTTCTAGAAGTTCTTCCAACTCGTCAACTTTGCTAAGATGTTCGACTTTCATGTTGTCTATAATAAGATTTTTCTGGCTAAGCTCGATGCGAAGAAGTTCTAGATCATGTAGAAGCTGTTTCCTTTCGATTTCATGTTTAGTAACCTTGCTTTCCCCTTCACTATCAACTTGAGTAGAAGATAAAGCCGAGCTCGTGAGGAGAGTTGAGGATTCCACATCAGTTGTGTTGTCGGCAGTCGTATCAGTTTCCGTCCTAAATGTGCTGTTTTGGTGATTCTCGTTGGTACGAGAACTTTCTACACTTCCACTTTCACCGCCTGACATGTTTGGGGCGCAAATGAGCTTTCTGGTTATCTACTTACGTTAACAGAACTAGCGCGCCGCCATTTTAAAAAGTCTAACTATTTGTATGTTTTAGTCCCTCTCGGTTGAGTAAAGCCGTGCCTCGGACCATGCTCTCCAGGTATGAGGGACTTGCCAGTGACAGTTTCAGTTCATTTTGTAGAAAAAAAAATCACAAAGCCATGCAATGCTCGCAGTTAGCAAAAGCTAGTCGAGGCGAGCAGTGCTTATAAATATATTCCAGATAAAAGGACATATACAAGGGCAAAGATTTGAGTTCATCTATAGACGGTTACAAATATGTAACTACACATTCACATAAATAATAAATTGGTTTTAGAATACAATTCTAAATGACTTTCAGTGACTTCGATAGTGTTTGCTAATTTTCGAATTAGTATAGTTTAGTAAAGTGTCGCCAATTAGAAGAGGGCACTGCCCTCAGCTGGATACTGTACCTACACTCAGATAGAACGGGAGCTTGCCTCTCCCATGCAAGGTCCCAGTCAACCTTTGCGCGTATCTTTCTATTTTTAGAACGCCCCGATTTCCTTGCACTGTTTAGAATGGCCTATCAGAATAAAGTTATTGTCAAACGAAAGCAAAAATCAAGTAAACCTACGATAAAAAAAAAAAAAAAATCAAAATAATGTCCGGATGTGTCTGATTCAAGGGATATGCCGCATGGGGAAGGCTCCCATTCATAGGCTTCAGAATCAAGTCAATGATTGATTGATGTCGGTGAAGGACGAGAGTTTTCACCTGTCTCCTCCCTTATTTTTTCTTCCTTGTTCACCCTTCATCAAAACAGACGAATAATGGAGTTCGGACAGTTCGGTGGGGAGTGAAACATGAAAAAATTGTTTTTGTCAAACATGTTGATAAAGGTACATTAACAACCATAAGAGACATTTGTGAACTAATGATGTTTCGAGCGGTAGCCCTTTGTCATAGCGAATTTCCCTTTCACCCAAATTCTTCGTCGAAACACCGCGTTCAAGCTGTCGTTGGATAATAGAAACAGTTTCGATGTATTAATATTCAATCCTGAACAAAAGACATCATCTCGAGGTTCTTGGGCATAAATGGAAGGAATTGTACGAGTTTTTTCCCCAGAGCCACGAGATGATGCCTTTTGTTTCGTACTTAATTTTAATACCAGTATATCGAAAACGAGGGTTGTAGCTATGGTGACTTCTCAAAAAAACATCGCACGCACTTTCCTAACGAACCGTCATTATTTCTCTAGGATCGGAAACTTTTTGAAAAGTTATGCAGTTTCTACGGAAGATTTTCATCCCTTAACCTACAAGCAGAGCTGCCCTACAAGCGCCGACGTTCTTATCCACCCCGGGAACCAAGATCTCGGCCTCAGAAATCGATATCTCGGGAAGCAGGCCAGCCCGCCTCATCTCATCATTAGGGAGCTTACGAAACGACGACGCCGACGGCAACGACGACGCTACAACACAACAGGTTTAGTGAGCAAAAACAATGGCTCTGCACGCTCTGCACGTGCGTTTTACATTTTGGTACATTTCTTTGCCGTCATCTCCTAAATGACGACGTGAAATGACCAAATTCAAGGTTCTGTGGAGGACGTGAGCACATGACGATGAATTTTCAGTTCTCTCTCTACGCATCCAACCGAGTCATACCAGTTTAATTCCTCGACAGTTACTTCACATTTTTTAACGCGAAACGACATGAAATAGTTTCGTAGTGATATGAATAACGCTAACTTGTGTTTTAAATGAAGTCCTCGTAGCCGTCGTCGTCCTCGTTTTGTAGGCTCCCTAATTTAACACATGGGGACGGGGCGCTTTACAACTAAACTGCAGAATTTACATATGAATACTGTGTATTTTTACATCCCTCATCCTTCAGAGAATGCCCTACAAGAACACCACATTGGCCGGGTATAGAGTTTTTGCACGGCAGCCATGTTGCATGGCAGGAACAATAGATTATTTTTCCTATGGGAACAAATGTTCTTTCTAATGCAAAACATTTTCATTCTTCCTGCCATGCAACATGGCTGCCGTGCAAAACCGCTATTCTGCCGTCACTCCTGGAATGAATGAATGAATGAATGAATGAATGAATGAATGAAATGAAATGAAATGAAATGAAATGAAATGAATGAATGAATGAATGAATGAATGAAATGAAATGAAATGAAATGAAATGAAATGAAATGAAATGAATGAATGAATGGATAGGGACTTTTAAGATCTACGACGCTGTCGTCAACGAGAACGCCACAAAACAACATAGTTGGTTAAAAGAGCAAAAATAATTTTGCTGCACGTGCGGAACGCATTTTAACACATTTTTGCGGTACTCCTCACAACGACGACGTGAAAGTCATCAAATTTGAGGTTTTGACGTTTTCGTCGAAGTAAATCTTTTTAAAGTCCCTATTGAATGAAAAAGCACAGTACACAACTTAATGCCCATGGAGAATCAATACGCCGGAACAGCTAACCGAGAAAAGATCCATCACAATTCCTTTAACTCAATGTTAACTCAAACCATTTAATACACTTTTTTCTCTTTTCATCTTTTCATAACCCTTTTGCCGAGAGTAAGCATGCAGCATTATGTGTTTGCTATTCATCGCATAAAGAACGTCCGATTCCTAGTGCCTTTTCAGAGCAATGAAAACTCAAAAGCCGTGTCGATGGCATCACGTCACACAAGCCACAAATTATCACTTATATTTAGTAATTAGGAATTTGTTTTATATGTATATATATATATATATATGTACAACATGTTACCTCTTTAATTAACTTAGAAATAAACGTGTTCGTGTTGGCCAAAAAACTAAAAAGCAAAGACCTATTTCGTCAAATCATAAAATGAACTGGGAGTTACTCATTAAAAACACGCTCGCTCGTTTCTGTGTGACTGCGGTGATCAGAAAAAAGTCTCGGTTTTCATTTCAAACGTTCTTCGTTTCGTTACCGAAAACTGCCTTAAAACGGTAGAGAGGTCGTTTGAGCAAGGTTGAATGGAACCGGGCGGGCTCTCTTGTCCTCAGTTTCTTAGCCGAATGCACGTTCTCCGTCAAACTCAACAACTGACATGGTCGCACTCTAGGTCACTTTCGTGTCTTCTCCAAATTTTTAGTAACAGATTTTCCAGGTCATGTGCGTACTGCCTTGTGTTGAACAGTGGGCTTCGAAGGCGGGCATTCCAAACTTTATCTTTCACCTTCTTTAAACTAAGAGAACAAGAAATAAGATTTGACACGTAAGCAACTAACGTATGACCAAAGTTACAAAAGTTGTCCAAGAATTCAACTGGTACGAACAGTGTTAATTAAGGCCCAAGGCAACGACCTCAACATTTTCTTCAGCATCAGTTCCAGGCTACAGCTGTGGATGTTACTATGGACACGGATATGGGTACGTCATTGAGAGCCCGATTAGTGCGCAAGCTCATACCCAATAATGTTGAAAGAGGGGGGCAAACGGCACTTCATTTAACATTCGCGAAAACAAAAGAAATGCTAAATGGTTGTTGAAGCAAAGTTTCATTAAAGGCTTTTAGAGCGGTTTTCAATTGAGCGTCGAAAGTAATTAGCGAATTACTTTGGTTTTGCATTAGTTCACTCAGTGATTGGTTCAAAGTTCTCGCGCCACTTTTTCAACCAATCAGAAGTGAAACCAAAACCAATCGTGGCTCGCCCGTGCACATTTTCCCGCGCTTTGTGTCCGCTTCGTGTAATTACTTCCAGTTTTGATTAGTTTACTGGATTGTTTCCGTCCTTTTTGATTGGCCAAAGTAATTACTTTGGTTTGGGTTCTACGACACTCATTTGAAAGCCGCTCTAAACTCATTCAACATCGATTCAACTTTCAACAAAGGGAACCGAACTGTGAAACACTGTATAACAATATTTCTATTGATGATACTCACTAATTCAGATCATTTCCAAGTCCGATGGCGATGTTCTCGTAATCTTCTCGATTTCTGGCCACTAGCTCCGGGCATCCGAGAGCAGTGAGCTGTGAGGAGGCAACTCGAGACGCTAACGTTTCTAGCGGCAGCGTGACCATCGGGCAACCGGCCCACAAGACATCCATGCCCGTAGTGTGACCATTACAAAGCGGCGTGTCAAGACAGACGTCTGCCAGCTGACCGCGGCGAACGTGTTCTTCTTTGGGCGCCACTGGAGAGAAGACAACGCGCTCCTGTGACAGACCCATAGCCATGGCCTGTGCCTTGAGATTCGGCTCGCCCACAGCAGGGAACCTCAGCAACCACAAAACAGAATTGGGCACACGTTTGAGGATGTTCACCCAGCTGCGTAATGTCGGTGGGTCAATCTTGTACAACTGATTGAAATTGCAATAAACGACTGCATCCTCCGGAAGGCCGTACTGCGAGCGTGCGATGATAGGCACACTGCTTGGTATGCTCTCGCCGCTGTCTTTGCAGCCGGAATACTCTCTCTTCTTCTCTTCGATCAGTGCGCCCACTTTGTTAACCAACTTCGGATCATTCTTCTGCTCATCGAGAAAGACAGCAGCAGCGTGCGCAGGTACCATTCCATTCTGCGTGACTTCAGCAATGACTTGGTTACTGGACGCTCTGAGGTACTGAATCAGGTGTGGAAACATTTGTTTGTGGTCTCCCACGAAGAATGTGTGCGGCATGTAGGCAAGCTTCTCCGAGTACTGATCGGCCAGTTCCATGGGGGAGGTGACTTTATCTGTAATGATGTAGTCCATGTACGGAGCACCACTTGTTCCTGGGTAGCCCAGCCACATCACCTATTAATACGGAGAATGGAGGTTTGAACCATCAACCTTCCGAGGGAGGTAGATATATACACGGACAAATCCCTCCTAAATAGTCCTTATTTCAGATCACGATCCCCGCCTTTTCCCTACTACCTTATGGAGTCCTCCAAAGGCTTCCAGTCAGTTAATTGTTCCTGGGGGTCGTTTCTCAAAGATCCCGAAACTGTTCGGGCGTATTTCGGGTACAAATAAAATGCTTTGTATCTTCAAAAGGAAAACGTTTCAAGTCATGCAACTTTGCAATTGCTATGTTTTCTCTGGTGTTGAAAATTTGTCCAAAGATCAATTTTTCAAAATGAACAGATCTTAGTTTCACGAATTGCTTTTTGAGCGTGAATTTGAGAAAAAGGCCTCTGTACGGAAAATCATGATTGTTGAATAACATAGTAGATGCGTGAATAAGTGTGAACTTGAAAACTTGCGCATCGCGCAGAATGCCGAGACATTATAATTCATTAATTTTTCATAACCGGTTGACCGGCAAATTTAAATGCGATCTGGTTTGAAAAGGCTTTCAATTTGGGAAGAATAGTAAGATCACCAAACTGGTTGCGAGAAATTAAGGGTTCGTTAAAAAGCAAAAAAGAACTTTAAAATTGACCTCGGCTATTAAAACAACAAGTTTTAATTTCTAAACACAGTTTTCGGCGCGGTTTCCAATCAGTATCCAAAAAATTACAGGGATAACTTAACCCCGTTGGTGATGGGTACAGAACTCTCGCACCTTACTTTCTATAGATTAGAGACGGAACCGAAAACCAAGTTTGACTATTCATTAGAGGCAAAGAGTCCTCGTTTTTTGCTATGAAATACTGACCTGAATAGGTGCTGGACGTAAGGCAAATATTTCGTTCCTTGCTCCTTTCGTGTATCCATTCATATTAACAAGAATATGAATGCCATCTGCATGGATACGATCAGCGGCGTCTCCATGGCAAGGCACAGACGACAGATCCACGAAGTGTTCGGCATCTGCCTCGATCTTTTTCCGGAAACTCGTATTGTCATCAGCCGTGAGCGCATAGCAGAATATCTGAGGAAATAATTTAACTCATTTATCAAGGCATCTCGTTATGCTTCCTCTGTCGTTAGCGTTGTTAACTGTTAATGAAAAACTAACTGGTTTTCACTAGTGACGCAAGCACAAGTAGCTTATGCTAAGTGAAAACTAACGTCGACATAAGTATACGCCATTTTGTTCAAATACTCAGACGCAAGGAATCTGCAACGAGTGATTGAATAGACCATTTTCGAATTCTCACAGCTGGACTGGATCTAGCATGAAATGGAGGCTAATGCGGGCAAATCTTTTCAAATGCAAATTAATTCTCCCGCATTAAACCTCCATTTCATGCTAGATCCAGTCCAACCGTTAGAATACGAAACTGGCCTATTGGCCAGACACGGCCCTACGTACATAGTAAATCTCCTTGAACTCATGCCGTCTTTCGTTTTCACAAGAGAAAAGACGAACGTAAGCACGACAAAAAGAAAAAATCCTCGTACTTGCACTAATGGTTATACTCTCGTTGATGCCGTTTTCAAGGTGAAATGAGTGAAAACCAGGCTTTACAATACGAAAAGCAACTTTTTAGCTAAAGACGGGTATTACCCACTGGTGCTGGATGAAACCAGGTTTGATATGCTCTCTTATGACAAATGTCTGGTGCAAAGCTCAATTTCGGACACAGAAATCGAACTTTTTTAAATTGAAAAACAAAAATGATATACACCTTATTGAATGGTTTGACATATAATACGAGCAACGAGCAAAATGTCCGCACATGTGATATGTTATACCATTCAATAAGGGACTTACTATTCCAATATTATGCCATTTTCTAGTATTTTGGCATCTTCCTGCACTGACGGAGCATCGTGTCGATTGCATAATAAGGCGCGTGCGAATGACGAAAACAACACAAACGAAACCATTCTAATCTCCTTCATTTGATTGGATAAACGAAATGACGAGCGACAAGCGATGAAAAGCTAAATTCTCAGGCTTTGCATCGCGTTGAAAACAATTTCTTTCATTGAAAAACTGCCGTTCCGTCCGTATTTGCTCTGTTCTAAACCGGTCTCACCGGGACGCTACAGTGTATTACCGTCTCATATTTTGAGCGTTCTCTTGAACAAATATGGTAAAATGGCGTAATAGTGGAATAACAAAAATAAATTAATAAATAATACTTGAAGCGCTCGAGGACAAACCTCCACTCTGTTGGTGTCGTGAAATCCTGGAATACTTTGCATCAGATGCGAGGTGGGGTGGTTCCCAAAGTCGCTTGACACGTAACCTATTCTCAGCCTTCCACCACTCTCCTTCAATGACTCGGGATAAGAGTATGGAGGCTTGTGTAAAAGGGCAACCTGAAGATTACACAATATTCACACCCACAATAATAGTTTTTCGTTGTTAAGTTAAAACTCAAAAAGCCTACTCTTGTGGTAAAAAACAACACCTTATTCTAGCCTTATATCAGTACAAAAGAGTTCATCATAGTATTGTAAGTAAACGATGAAATGATATATGAAATGGATCACATATTGAACTGCAGATATGAAATCAAGTGAAGCTATGATCCTCGCAGTTATGAACGCAATTTTAGCAATTGCGTAGAGACGAATTTCATATATCATTTCACCGTTGATTCATTTATCACGGAAACATTAGAACCCACAGATGACCAGCTTTCAACGTCAGTGACTTCATGGCTCAGTTGCTTAGAGCGTCGCACCGGTATCGCGAGGTCACGGGTTCAAACCCAAATCACCATCCACTGGATAACTCAATTGGTTTTGCTAGTGTTTATCCACTGGATAGTGATTTATCTGGTGGATAGCATTATCCACCTTTGAACAACCAAGGCCTGAATTTTTCAGGGTTATCTACGCAATTTGCTAACATTGCGTACATAACTGGGAGGATCACAGCTTCACTTGATATTGTAAGTAAATAAGTATCATTATTTAGCCTTGCATTTTTGGATTAGCTATGGTAGCTAATAAATTATCTCCTAGCATTGAACAGAACGACTTTTAAGAATCCCAACTGACCGGAGGTAAACAGTTGGGTATTTACAAGCGCAGCCTGGAAGTTGAACCAGGGACTACCTGGAACAAATTCAAAGTGTGTCTTGAACCTGGGATCTCCGGATCTCAAGGCAAGCGCCCTAACCACTGGGCTGCACTGATAGAAACAACGGTTCACCCTGTGTAAGTGATCTTTTTCTTAGACTTGATTATTCTTAGATTCATGTCCTTGCTCTTGTTTAATAGGCCATTTCCGAGTTGATGCCTGCCTCCTTTTCAAAACGAGTCTAAGTGCGAAGTTTTTCTCATGAAAAGTAGGTTTCTTTATTATGTGAAGTAGACATAATGACCATCGCAAAAACGTCGCACTTAGACTCGCTTTGAAGAGTAGGCAGACTTGAAATCGGAAATGGCCTATTAACCGATTCACTTCTAGTAAGAGTGGCATTTATAGATTTTACTCTAACGCCAGATGATTTTATTCTCAATAGGGGTCAGATCAGGGGTAAACAACAACTATGTCCCATTTAACCCACTCCCTCCTAATAACAAGAACACCAGTAGATCTTACTCTAATGTTTAACCCCACCCGATTTTCCGTGTCCATGGGGCCGGTTTAGAAGTAAAAGATCTAATTTAGGCATGTGTGGCATAACATCAGCTACTGCGATTTGACTGGCTAAAAAGCAAAATAACTAGTGGAGAAGCTGATCCAAATGTATTGTGGAGGCACACTACTTTAAGGTTGGTTGAATTTGAAAATTATTTTGAACTTTAAAGAAAACAACAAAACTTTTAAGTTTGTAAGACATGTTTCTACGCTTTGTACATTAATCAACTGAGGATGACAGAAGTTTCTATCGAAACTCTTTCAAACT
Organism: Montipora capricornis; assembly: GCF_036669925.1. NCBI lineage: Eukaryota > Metazoa > Cnidaria > Anthozoa > Scleractinia > Acroporidae > Montipora > Montipora capricornis. The sequence goes on along the minus strand of NC_090891.1, from coordinate 43,147,730 downwards.
TAAAAGTTTTGTTCTTTTCTTTAAACTTCTGACTAGCTTGCTAGTATCAAGATCCTTTGAAAATATTTTGTTTTTCATTGTTTACCTCCATGCACAGACGGCCCTACAAACATGCTTTCCACTAAGTAAATGGAGAGCGCACCTTTGATCTTCTCCTGAATGGTGCACAATTTGCAGCCAAGGTATTTAGCCAAGTATGGGAATTGATATCCCAGTAACAGTATCCATTCTTGAGTATCTTCGTCTAGATCTACACATGAAAAAACTACTGATTACCTTTTCAACGCAAAGATTGCCATGTCTGTTGGCAATATCTCGTCTCATTTTGTGCGTCAGTGGGTACAGCATGCTGTGGTGCGGATGCACGGAAGGCAGTCTGTTATTCTCCAACTGATCAGCCACGATAGAAACTAACTTCTTCATGCGGGATTCATAATCTGTCCAGTCACAGATTATCTGCAAAAATAAAATCGACACAAAATAAAATTAATCCTTTCTTCATCAGCATAAGGGAAGCAGGGAAGGAGCAATGGTGTGAGAATTCCCCTCCAAGTTACTTGTCCCAGGTGTTCTTCCCAATGCTGAGTCATACGTGGATTAATTTTTTTTCCAGTTACCGGGTACTCTGATTCTTCCACCTTACCAAAGGTCAACAATAATACCCATTTTGCAACTGAAGTTAGTTAGTTTCTCAAGCAACTGTCTAAAAATCACTAACACTCAAAACATCAGCTTTCTAATTTCCCTACAGTGATCAATTGCAGTGGTTAGAACCAAATTTTCATTCATTTGATTTGCTCGGCTACGCAAAGTGATGATGATCATGATGACAGGGCCTGGACTGGGCGGGTGTTAAGAGGAATAAAGTAAGACTTAACAATACGATTTTATTACCTGAAGACAGTGGGCCAGATTGCAATAAGCATCAGGGAAGCTAGGCTTAAGCTTCAAGGCTGTTCGGTAAGATTGGATTGCTTCAGGGATGTTTCCAGAGTCCTTAAGATCACAAAAGCAAATATGTGTCAAAAACACGGAAAGAGAGTATAAATATATATATTTTTAAGGACTGTAAACTTAACCACTAACAAGTGACAATAGGCACTTCTAAGCAATGTCCGCCATCTACATTATTTTATCACTGTATTGATACAACTGCTTCATTCGAAACTAACGCTAATGATTTAATCACTGTAATACTATGAAGATTCTGAACTTATAAATGATTTACCCCACAGTAGCTCGTTAAATTGTGAACATTTTCGTTGTAAGCAGATGCAGATCGAGAAGCCACCAGGCAACTATGCATTTGATATTTAAAGGGAACCTCCACTAAAACAGGAACATATCTTTAAAATAGTTAACATAATGCTCACAATCAAAATTGTTCGAAAGTTTTCCAAAGGGAGCGTTTGTATCCGAAATAAAAAAATTTTAAAAACGGTTGTTTTGGTTTTCAAATTTCCCGGGGGCCGCCATCTTGAATAATTGTGACGTGTCATGGTTGCCCTATTGTTTTAAACCACAAGCTCTTTGTGCAAATACAAAAGAGCAACCATAACACGTCACAATTATTCAAGATGTCGGCGCCCAGGAAATTTGAAAACCAAAACAAGCGTTTTTGAAATTCATTTATTTCGGATACAAACGCTCCCATTGGAAAACGTTTGAACAATTTTGATTGTAAACATTATGTTAAATAGTTTGAAGTTGTATTCTCGTTTTAGTGGAGGTTTCCTTTAAGACCTTGTTTCTGCGTTGTAATTATTACTTATGACGACGTCCATATTTCTTAGATTTCGAATGCATTCCTCCTCACGTAGGCTACTGAATAAAATGGGAACTGTAATAAGCCTGTGTTTGAAACCGATGGTGTTGAATAACCGTGAACAATAAAACATTCGGAACCCATTTACATGTAGCAAATAGCAGAACTTCTGTGAACAACAAAACAGCAAAAGATTATAGCACCACCACCACCCTCCTCCACACACCAATCAGTCAACCGCCAGTTGAGCAAACGGCTGTCCTGCCTTTACCCTCTGTCTCCTAAGAGCACATACTTATAAATTTTGCTGTCTAATGCCAGACAATTTTACTCATCGATGGGGGCTGCTTCCCATTTAGGACTGCCTCCATACCTTGTGGACTGAAGCCAGGTTACTGTGAGCATCAGCAAATGCAGGGTTTATTTGTATGGCTCTTGTGTAACATTGAATAGCTCCCTGAATGTCTTGCATTTCTTTCAGCGTGTTTCCCATGTTTGAATAGGCATCAGCAAAGGTGGGGTGGATTCTGTTCAGGGACAACAAAGACATTCATTCACACAGAAAATCTAAAAGAAATTTTTGTGACTTCCTCTTTTGCTGGCCAAAGGGGTCCATTCCACTCAACGTACTGTAAGTCATGAAAAGACATCGAAGTTTGGTCAGTTTTAAAACGATTTAAACCCAAACAGTGGGATAACTAAGGAACATAATTTTAAATGCTGCTGTTGTTGTGACAACAACTGGAATGGTACGAGTTTCTGTTCCACTGTTTTCAAATAATAGGAAACTGAGGGCGCTTTCCGTTGGCATAACTGACCGACCAGACCTGGCATTTGGAAGGTGGAACTCTAAGACGCCTTCAAATATTATTAACACAATTTGAGGATGATATATATGCCTCCAGAAGAATGTGAAAGATCATTGTGCAAGTGTTCGTTCAAATCGTTCTATTTTCTGTGCAAACTGACGGGTTTGGCCACCCAGTTCTGACAAAAAAAAAATGCCCTAAGTCTCTTGGGTTGCAGTTTAGCTTTCAAGTGGTTTAAATTAATAATTATTGTAATCATTTTAATGAAACAAATGAGCTGTATCGATATAATTTATCATTATCACAATCATGAATGTATCACCACGATAAAATTTGAACTGCACTGCCACAAGAAAACCTCATGTTTTGTTAAGATGCAGAAAGACAAAAAGTAGATTAGGACCTGATAGCTTCCTTGTAATGAAGAAGAGCGTCATGAAGCTTCCCTTGCTGTTGGAGAACACTTGCAAGGTTTGAATGTGCAGCAGCAAACTCAGGAAAAATCTGAAAAGAGAGTCACCCATGTAAGTATGCACGCAAACAAATGAAGCCATTACGGTAACCACAAATGAAGATATTTTAACCCTTGCATTCCCAAGATCAAAACAGTCATTCTCCTAACTAGTACCACAGATTTCTTTGCTGGGTAGTCATGAGAATTTGATGTTGTATCAGATCACACCTGTTAATCTAATTATATTATTATCTTCGTTCTCAATAGCTGTCTGACTGACATTTCATTGAAATTGTGAGAATTTACATGCTTACAACTCCTTGGAATCAAAGGGCTAAATCTAGGAGACATTTATTGTTCATTACCTCTAAAGCTTTACAGTACAGTCTAACAGACTCTTCGATCTTGCCCTGCTCTCTTTTGATATTTGCAAGGTTGTTTAGGGAGTCTGCATGGGTGGAGCATAATCGCAAGGCTGTGTTGTAGCACTCTTCTGCTTCAGCAACCTGTGGGTGGGTGAAAAAGATGGATAGTGTGTTTATTCATTCGCTGAAGTCTTGTCAACCATGGCTTTAAAGGGGCTTCGTCACGTTATTTAAGGGTGTTTAGGGGAAAACTTTAGTTAATCACAAATTTAAATCTCAAAAATTGTTATGTGGGATTCTTTTATTGATAAAATTATCATTACATCACAAACAAAATGATTCTGAGCAAACATAACCTTTATCCAGGGGATTTGTCATAAACTTGAAAAACGTTGGGCAGACTTTTTTTCAAGATTACCCAAATGCAATACATTTCAATCTTGTGTATTTGTGCCCACCAATGCTTCTCTTTACTTTTGCCTTTTTTCTTTTATGTTGTTCAACAGTTTTATGTGGTTATTGCAATGTTTCATTTTACTTTCTGGGCATTTTGGGTGTCACAAGATTACATCATTTTGCGTGACATAGTCCCTATGAAAATCTACACACAAACAAGTCAACCACAGCACAGTTGGCAAGTGCATGCCTCTCTGGAATAACACCGTAACTACGTCTCTATTTCCATCCCTGGTGCCTTCTGTAACACTGTTAGTACTTCCATTGGCATCGTGAGGCTTCCTTAAAACTGGCCAGGCTTTTCGTTTCCAGAGATCTTCCTGTTGTGATCACTTTGACAACTTTAAACAATTTTAATGATCACCCCAACTTTGCTTTTCTCAATATTTATGTCACTCTAGCTTTAAATATCCCTTAAATTTACCAGTGACAGAAGAAATGGGTATAGAGTGAGGTCTTGCGTTTTAAACCTACAATGTATGCTAGGCTTTCCCTCCATTGAGAACACTAAAATTTATTTGTCTAATTAAACTATTTTCACATTGAATGTTATTATTTTTGCTGAACATTGGGAGATTGCTGCTCTAAAAAAACTTGTACTCGAATCAACACCTTTGTTTACATTAACCCTTTCACACCCAAACCTACCTAAACTGGCCGTATTTTACACTGTCTAATGCCAGACGATTTTACTTGTCAATGGGGAACCCCTGGGAGTCAATGGGTTAATAATATTACAATGTTAAGTTGTAACCTTCGTGAGCTCAACTACGAAAGAATGAGATACTAGTAACAGATCTCATGCAGCCAAAACTTGTACTAACAATCGGTCTTTCCCTCAAATCACAAGCTAACATACCAAGAAAAACTACATTAAAACTACTGTAACATTACAGTACATTTCATTTTATTGTGCTGAGCATCTTCAAGCTACAAGGCTACAAGGACAAACATATATTATTTTGTACCTACCTTTCCTTGTTCCTTCAAGGCATTTGCCAAGTTACAGTAAGCATCTGGGAAATTTGGTTGCAGTTCAATCGCCCTTCTGTATGTGTCCACAGCCAAATCAATAAGTCTGAAATAGTACAATGACTAAATTTAACTTTTCAGTTGATTAACATGGCATACTATCAAAACTATTACCTCATCTTACTTTATAAGCATTTGGACAGCATCAGCAAAAAGATGAGTGAGACGGTGGAGGGACTAAGGGAGAAGTTCTGGAAATGGAAGGAGGCATTTGCGAACAAGGGGCTGACGGTGAAGCTCCGGAAGACAAAAGTGGTAGTGAGTGGGGCAGAAGGTGAAGTGTCTATGAGTAAGGTAGATCCATGTGGTAGTTGTGGTAAGCGAGTAATGGCAAATTCAGTGTTGTGTGTGAAATGTGGGAAATGGATCCATGGAAGATGCAAAAAAGTAAAGAGGGTGACCTCGAGGTTGGGGAGAGATTTTGTGTGTGGAAGATGCAAGAAACAAGCTGATGGATTAGTGGAACCGGTGGAGGAGTTATGTGAAGAGGCGGAAACGGTGAGAGGTTTCTGTTATTTGGGGGATAGGGTGAATGCAAGTGGTGGCCTGTGAGGCAGCTGTGACAGCAAGAGCAAGAATTGGCTTGGTGAAGTTTAGGGATTGTGGAGAGTTGCTGAACTCAAAAAGGTTCTTGCTCAAGGTGAAAGGAATGATTTGTGACCCTATTTGGGAAAAGGGGGATTACGGTGAATTTAGAAAACAATGTTTTAACGCGTTTAATCGCGTTCGTCGAAACGCGTGGAAACGCATTTTTTGTGCGTTTAAACAGATTTTTAACGCGTTTAAACAAACGGCTCTGTTGCGCTTCAATTACTGCATTTCGTATGCTGAAAAGTACGCTAATTTAGTTGTATTTGAATGAATAAATTACCTGTTCTATTATATGAAATGCGAAGATTAGGGTGCATGTCTTCTAACCCACTGTGTCAAAATGATCAATTCATCAGCAAACTTACCTTTTGCCTTTCCTTTGTACATAGCAGGTGGGCAAACAATTGTCATGCAGTAAGAATCACATTCCGTCTATAATAATTTACTATCCTTTTTTCCGTGAGCGCCACATGCGCACCGACTTTAGCCCACTTGTAGTGCACGAATCTCATGCTATCAACAACGGCAACCAGACAATTAGCACACGCAGGAAAGAAGATTCGGTTTTCGAGTCTTCCTAAGAATGGAGCAAGCAGTCGCATTTGAGCCTACGGATTCTGCAGACAAGAGCCAACGATATTGCTCAAAGAAACGCGAACCACTGAACGACGCTTCAAAAATGTTTCCATTAGCGCATCAGGTTTCACCAAGAGGCTGGTCAATCATTTGTCTCAAGCTTGTTTTAATATTTTTAAACTCTTTAAAATTTTCACATTCTCCTCCTTCGTGTTTTCCTCTTCGGAATTTTTGGCGACAAAAAGAGCACGTCGCCAGAATGAAGCAGAATCGAAGTGATGATGCCGCTAGCCTTCGGCATGTGTCATATGTTATCACTCGAGTAGACTGGTCACGATGTCGTGACGATCGCCCCCCAACAACTGAAAAATCAGGTTTTCGCCCCATAGCGACGAAAAAATTGGATTGTTTGTACCGTTATTGATAATGCCTCGAGAAAATAGAAATTACAGAAAACAGGCTGTCAACATTTAACCACCTTCAGAAGGACGTAATTCAAAGAATGAGCGAATCACATAAACATTTCATCGAAATGTGACAAAGTAAACATCGCATTGACTTGACCAAATACTTCTGGGTTGTGTAATTCCCCGGTGTAATTCACTCCATTGTTATCGTGGGGAAACAGAAACCTAAATGTCCAGTTGCGAGAGAAGTAGGGAGCGATTCGGTGAAACTGGGAACGTTTTTAGATTCGCGAACATTTGGTAGTATCGCAAGTATTTACCGGTTTTTCTGATCAGCGAATTGATTTTTTCGGAACTTCCTTGGTGTTCACGAACAGGCTTTCCATCAGATAGTCTTAATTTATTTGTTACGGATTCTTTCAGTTGTCGCTATTATAATATAACTAGACCCTCCGTGAGGGTACACTGGGTTGCCTGTGGTACGTGCAGCGTTCCACGCAATTTTTTTCAAGTTGGAGGGGGGGGGGGGGTGACCCAGACCCAGAAGTCGTACCAGAAGTCATACCAGAAGTCATACCAGCAGAGGCCCTTTGGCTCACAGGTCTTCACACGTTCGTACGACGAAACAGATCCTTTTGTGAGGTTAAAAACCTGGCGACCGGCCTATTAATTAATCATTTGTCAGAAAGAAGAAATTCCTGTCCTCTTTAAAAAAAATTGACACGCATTGCTTACGTGTGATAGTGAAGTAACACAGCGATTTATTCCATAATGTCAACTGAACTGTGTGTTGTCTTCCAGGAGCTTCAAGTTGTCCTTGCGTAATATGTAGCTCTAACAGTGCACGATATTGTTTTGGTATTGTGTATCATTGTAGTGAAATGGTAGAAGTCTTGGGTAAATAGCCTGAGAAGACATGTGGTTACTAGCAAAGTACTGAGCCCAGAAAGATTGAAGAAAATAAATGGGAAGTGAAAAACATTGTCTTCTGGGATGACATGTTGACCGTTGTCTTTGCGTAATATGTAGGTCTAACAGTACACGATATTGTTTTGGTATTGTCTATCATTGTAGCACCATGGTAGAAGTCTTAGATAAATAGCCCCTCGAGAAGACATGTGGTTACTACCAAAGTACTGAACCCAGAGAGACTGAAGAAAATAAAAGGGAATCTAGAAACATTGGCTTCTGGGCTGACATGTTGATCATGCAACTTCTTTCCACCACAAGTGTAAGCGTGCACTGACAGCATCTGACAGCATCTGAAAGCTTTGTAAACAACAGTTGAAAGCTGAACTTATTCCTATTCGGCGGGGTTAGTATCTGGATGGGCGACCTAAGAAATATACCACTCAGTAACAGAAGCATAGGACCGAAAATTCTATTTTAATGCTATCAAATGCGAACCAAGCAAGATACAGATTTTGTTAGCTTGCTTTATCCAAAACAAATATTGATGTAAAAGTACATGTGTAAATAAATATGGATACACAGTTTTTAAGAAGAGCAGAAGGAAGTTTCAGGACGGTCGATCGAGCATAAAATATTTTGCCATCGGTAATAAAATCTACGACATGAAAACAACATTTATTTTGAACCACGAATATAAAAAGTTACCATCAGCGAAAAACAGTTTGGGAGATTTTAGTTGTTTTGTTGTAATTGTACAAGTTTGGCTGCACCGAGTAAATCGCACATCGAATTCAGCGAGCGCAGTGATCAAGTTACCGCGTTATTTTACCGCGGCATGTTTACTCGCGAAACAGTGAAGCATCTGTGTCAAATGATGCCAAGCTACCGGGTTTTTGTTTTTGTTAGTTTTCTTTTTATTTCGATTGTTATAAATTTTGACAAGAAATGTGCGAATTCAACACAAAGATCACAATCGCGCAACTCTCAGAGGTTGACCATTGTTTCTGGAAAATCAAAAATTTACTCTCCAAGACAAGGTTATTTATCACCAGGTAATTCCATCGTTTTGGTAATAGCAGCTACTTTATTATTCATCAGCGTCACAATCTTTTGCCGATTTTGGGGGTCATTTTGTTGAAACTCAAGCACGCTTCCAACAGACCTGTTTATTTTCGTGACTAATGCGTTACCACAAAAATTCTCCCCGTATCACATTTCAACACATGTATGCAAATTTGCTAAGCTCGAAAATTACACAACATGATAAATTTACAAAGGCTAGAAATTTCACAGAAATATTTTCCAGCGAAACATTTATTGAAACAAGCAACATATTTGCTATAAGAGGCAAGAAACCCTTCCTATTTCAGTTGCCAGCGTGCAAGCGAAACAAACAATCACAAAGCATATGCAATTAAATAAATTTCTGACAGTTCACATTCAACCCTTTTCGAAAGAACCTTGACCGTAAATAATAAAGCACAAAAGAGACAACAAGCTTTCATTCAAGTAATTTTTCACTGTCACATTTCCAAATATTTTACACCTTTGCTGAGTTGAGTACAAAATACCGGTAAATGTAAATTGTCAGACAACTAAGATGCGACTTGAGTAAACACTGTGATGCATTCTTGTTGGCGTTCGATTCCTTCAATGTTAATTTGTTAAATCATAGTTAGTAACTATGGTTAAATCCATAAAAAAATTGCTATTTGATTTCCGTGTTTTATATAATACCAAGTTAGTAAAATATTAGAAACAAAGCTCACTTGATATCCAAAGGAGAAAAATGAAATTGTTGTCGAAGACCATTACTCGTCTCTTACAATCCAGATATTTATTTTTCAGCGCTGTCTTGCTCATACAATTGACGATCCATTCTTGAGCTCCATGAGGGTATATTTTGTTTAAAGATCCACTAAAACGCCATTCACGTCAATAACTTATTAGTGAAATTTTCAATTGTTATACTGGAAGACTGTGCAGAGTTGAGAACAGGTAAATACAAATCTGACAAATAGCGAGACAACTGAGATAACAGATCCACTATATGGATTCCTTATCTGTCTTTGTTGAACCCACACTGAGTTACCAGAGAACTGTTCATTTGGTTTGAGTGTTGTACAAAACACCACGCTTGGCAAAATGTTAGGAAGACTGCTCACTTTGATTACGGCTCGACGGGCGACAGATTGTTGTCGAAGTCCATTACTCGTCGCTTCTAACATTCGACCGCCTGTCCTGTCCAGTATCCAATTCGCTTGCCATTATTGAGCTTCATTAGGGTACATTTTGTTCAAAGATCCCCTAAAACGCCATTCGCGTTACATGACTTTCGACGCCATTGCCGGTTAAGTTAATCGTTCTACTGTGTCCACCAGAGAAATCTACGCATTTCCCACTACCCTCTCGATCCTAAGAAAATACGCGTAGAAGGCTCTATGCACAAAGACACCACTTAGCAGGGGAGTGACAGGCAGGACTTTTACCGACACGGAAAAAAAAAAAAAAAAAAAAAGAAAACGAAAAATAAAAAAACGACGAAATTAAAGACAGATTCCGACTGGGTTGGCAACCCAGTAATTATTGTGGGACTGTGAGAGAAGTAGCGAACGATTTAACGAAAGCAAGAGCCGTTTTTCGCTATCTTTATAACCGGTACCTTCCGGTGTGATTAATGGCTTGAAGTTGAAGCTTTGGCCGAGGACGCTGAATATATCTGTTCTCGTTCGCTCATGAAATAGGTTTCCTCTGCCAACTGCAAATCACCCGCGAATGTTTCGGGAAGGTTGGATGGGTTCAGAGAAGTATGATCCATTTCTTTCAGAGCTTTGCTTTTTTTGTTATTTCAGAGGTTTGAAAGGGCTATCATATTGTTGCAAATTATTGTGCTTGTGTCTCGGCGCCTCGCTATCTGCCTATTCAACCCCTTTTCATTATCGCAAATCATAAACAAACAGGAAATTAAACAAACTGATGTCTCGTTTTGACAAGTACTAAATGACCAAAAAGTCTAAAATTTCGAAAGATTGCGTGACTGATCGCGACAAATCTGTAGATCAGTTTATTTTTTGAGCGGTAAACAGCGAGTCATCGATCAATTTCTTTTCTAATGGCTTGAACGTAACACTTTAAATGCAGCTTTAGTTGAGCCCTGTCATGATGGTACGAGTTGTTTTATCTTCGTTCGGTTACTTGGGCCTTGGTCGTCGCCGGGATCGTCGCTCAGAGTCGGAAGACAGCCGCTATGTCAACTGCCTTGATCAAACATGAATAAAGGAAAAATGGTAGTAAGTTTTGCATGTGAAGAATGCCTCAGCTGGTAACCCCAATGCAGAATTTTATTTGATTGATTTATAAGTGTTTGCGACTCTACTAAGACCAACATGAACAGCATTCAACAATCAACGTTCTGTTGTACATTTCTAAAACAGGATCGCACATGACAAGAGAAACCTACTGACGACCCTCGCTAATCACAGGGTACACATCAAAGCAAACTTGTGCTTAACACCATCTTGAAAATTCATTTGTACATTCCTCACTTCATTTGAAACAAATTTCTATTGTTTATGCTCATGATTTACCGTTAGAGTCGCTAAGTAAGTGTTTTGTTTTTTCCTCAGAGAACGCCGCCAATTTAGGCATCTTTAGGTTGAACTAATTCGCATTTCTTCTCTTTTCCGAGTACTTGCAGCGACTAAAACAATCAAGATTTCGATGGTTTGTCGAGCTGCATTGTTTAAATAAATCACAGTTAACCCCAGATGACACCCAATAATAATATTATAGCAAGCGGCCATTTAATTATGCGCTCACTTTAGGTAAATTAACAGCGTTTAAACGCGTCATTTGTGTAAAGCTTTTCCGACATGAAATCTTACGCACGCGTTTTTTTCGCGTTTAAACGTTGTTTAAATGCGTTTAAACGGTGTTTTAACGCGTTTGCGTTTAAAACGATAGAAAACGCGTTTTTTTGTTATTCACCTTAAACAGCCTTTTCCTAAATAAGGTCACATTTATCCGAGTTGTGTAAGAGTGGTGATGTTATATGGGAGCGAGACATGGTGTCTGAGGGAAAATGAGATAGAAATTTTGAGAAAGACTGAGACAGCAATGGTTTGAGCAACATGTGGGGCAAAACTGATGGAGAAAAAGAGGACAAAGGACCTGATGGAGATTTGGGATTGAAGGAAACAGTCGTTCAGATGGCAAAGGCAAATGGAGTGCGATGGTACCGGCATGTGTTGAGGAGGAATGATGGGCATGTTCTGAGAAAAGGGTTGGGAGTTCAAAGTGAAGGGCAAGAGGAAGCGAGGACGACCAAAGAAGACGTGGAAGATGCAAGTGGAGAAGAAGAGCAAGAGCGTTGCTTTGGAGAAAACGGACGCCATGATTCAAGCAAGATGGAGAGTGGGAGTTAGAAAGATTGCTGACAAAGTGGGGTAAATCCAGCCACCCCCATTTACCGGGTTAAATCCGGATCAAAATTGGATTGATGATGACGATGATGGTGATGTCTAGTCGTTCTAGCAATAGAGCACTAATTGGGGACACTGTAAACTGAAATTAACAGTGAACGCAGATCAAGTCAAATGTTGGCTTTTAGTAGAGGGGAAACCGGAGTAGCCGGAGAAAACCTCTCGATGCAGAGTAGAGATCCAACAAACGCACAACCCACATATGACCGCGAGTCTGGGAATGAAACCCAGGCCACATTGGTGGGAGGCAAGTGCTTTCACCATTGCACTACCCCTGCATCCTAGTCTGCAAGGAAGTTCAGAGTTTTCAATCTCAGTCTAAGAAAATTGCTTTTTGAAAAGCGGTTTGGTGCATCAAATTACCGAAATAATCATTAACACAGAGGTCCAGAAGGCATGATGAAAGGAGCAAAAACACAAGCACTCAACTTACCCTTGTTCGTAGTAAACACAAGCCAAGTTACCATGGACAACTGCATGGTTGGGGCTCAAATTCAATGCACGCAAATAAGCAGCCACAGCTCTGAAAACCAAAGCAAGTGATCAGCAAGGGTAACTAAAAGTCAGACTCTACTCTGTTTACAGCCTCTTGTCATTTGTTTGTTCGAAGGGGCAAAGTAGGGGATTCAGCTCTGACACTTCTCTTCCTTTATTTATTTCTTTATTTATTTTTTATTTTTTATTTTATTTTATTTTTTTTTTTTTGGGGGGGGGGGGGGGGAGGAGGGCATGATTTTCTGTGCATGCATAAGATTTCTTTGCCCATGGTTATGTTTAATTTACAGAGACTTTTCAAGAAGGTTCACCAAGAAGGATTCTGACTTGGTATCTCCTCACTCACAATGACCACTAGATCACGAAAGGTTACGTGACAGACTAGTGGGAAAGTACTGATTAAATAATTGTGTCCGTGACCAGAAACAAGTTTTTATGGCCTCCGCCTCTATACATGTAGGCAAATCCATACAGTTATCGCGTTGACCAAGTGAGTGTAAGAATAGAATACGAATAAGCTCTGATGATTTAGATCCCATTGCTACGAATTTCATTCGTAATTATGATGCAGTCACAAGATCACTACGAAAATGCTCCAAGCTACATCTGTTGTTTGCAGATGGTAAGTTTTAACAACGAACTTAAAGATGGTTCATTGTTTCTAAGGATGACTGGGTCAGAGAAAAATAATAGCCTTCCCCTATCTACTTTTCTAAAGCCCATCCAAAAGGCACAATTTTTTTCCTAGTCCATTCAGTATTTTCAGGCAAATTTTCCCAAGCCCATTCAATTTGAAGTTACAGTATCAAACTTGTGAAAATCATGAAATGTTTAGTAACAATTAAAGCTAGCAGTGTTAACACTACACAGTTTTGTCAAAGGTGAAAGTCATTGTTCGGATCAATAGATAGTTTTCAGACATAAATACAAAAACATTCAAAGAAAACAGCCAAGAACTTGGGATATTGTTGGAGACAAATTCATAAACTACCTCTCCAATTTTCAGGTCTGTGTGGTACACAGTGTCTAAAGTTACTTGTTGAAGTGTTTTACGCAAATATGGGGCCGCCAATAAACTGACAAAAACAGCTATAACAAAATGAAATATCTGCAGAGGTGTATCCAGAGTGCGTCATTGGGTCCCGGGACACACTCGTTTTCCTTTTGGACGCATAGAATATGGAACAAAGGGTCCAATTGGATGCAGGAAAAAAAATCGAATGTTTATGCAAATTACGAACGCCAGGAAAAACATGCAAATGGCCTATTTCACAAGGAAATTGAAAATTCCCATTTCTCACAACGGAGAAATGATCGAGTTCCTTAATTTTCAAGGTAAGCTGTTATTTTCTGTATCTGTTATGTCGCAAAATGGCACTATTATGCCTGTATTATGTGCGATGCACCACCTATAGTACTATGCCTGAAATTATGCCCGCATAATGTGTGAACACCTATCCGCTGCTTGCAAACAAATCTAAAGGTAAACTACATTTGGCCTCCAGTAAAATCAGCCCTTTCAGTGAAGTTGCCAAATACTTACCTGTCAAAAATCCGTGCCTCTTTCAAAACATTTCCAAGATTAATATAGGCATCAAGAAAGTTCTGGTCCAGCTGAACAGCCTACAAGACAAGGAGCAACATATGATAAGTGAACCAGCCACATGTAGAAGATACACTCTCCGTGATAAAGTACAAGTACTAAATACTTGTGACTTGCAAAAGAACTTATTTCAAACAACATGTACACATGGCTTCTGATAGGATGCGGAAAAAAATTAAAGATAACGCGGAAATTTTTGGCCATATTATGCGGAAACATGCGTTGATTATGCGGAAATTACACCGGATTATGCGGAAACTTAAACAAGTTATAAAACTAATAATTAGGCCCATCCAATGTATTTACATGCTTACGGTAAATCCGTAATCGAAATTGCAACCAATCCAATCGCATTTGTGACTGAATTTTTGCCCTTTGTGATTAAAATACATGGAGGAGTCACCAATTTGCGACCAGCTTTCACTGTTGAAATAAAAGGGTTAGCAGCTGGGATTTTGCTGCAACTTTTGGTCAAACAAACAAAGCGATAAAAAATTATTGTTTCTCGTCATGAATTTTGTTTCAATTTGGAGATAATGGAGCAAAATTGTAATACCTTTGGAGCGCGATCCATTCCCTCGATCATTGACTTAGGGTGCGTTTGATTCACCATATTCCGGAATAAGAATATGTGAAGTGATGAATTCAAAATGGTACGTCTGGCGTTTTGAAGCAACAAGGATAATAAAGATATGTTTAACCCTTTCACTCCTGTGGGGTTCCCCATTGATGAGTAAAATCGTCATTGATGAGTGAACTCTATAAGTCTCATTGGCCCTTACAGGAGTGAAAGGGTTTTAATTAAAATAGCATTTTAGCAGGTGTTTGACATTTTTAATGTGAATCTCCGTAAAAACGAAGGATTTCTAACTTGTATTCCATGTAATCCTATTCCGGAATACGGTCAATCGAACGTGCCTTAGTTTCTTATCAGTTACCTCCTTTGCTGAACTGTTTCTCGTCCAATGAAAAGTATTGTAGGAACAAAAACTAGTGTCCAGGCTCATTAGCGAAAAAATGCGCCGAAACTGCTTACGATCTTTCTTAAGAACTTTCATCTTGCGAACGAAATGGTGTGTTTTCTTCACTGTTCAGGAAACTAAGCGTTTCAAAACAGTCAATTTCTTCGGCTTTTATGTTTTTGAGGATGTTAAGGAGCTGCTTCATCACTAATATCAGGTATTTCTTCTGTTTTTTTGGCGGAAAATATCGGAATTATGCAGAAAATATCGGAATTATGCAGAAGATGCGGATTTCAGTGAATTATGCGGATCTGCATCGCCGCATCCTGTCAGATGCCATGTGTACAAAACTTTTCGCAGGTAAGAATCTGCAACGTTCAGGACTGGGTGTGTTCTTTACTAACAATGCATCTTTCAATGCATTTCCTGAGTTAATCTTGGGTGGAAGCTAAATAGTGCAAACTCGTGTAGATTAGCTAAACTTGCTTCAAGTGTCAAAAGTTTTAGTTGAAGTAACAAAATAATCAACACTGGGTTCAAAAGTCTGCTAACCCAAAAGTCCAAAAGTGTTTTGACTGTACCACAAAAGAAATTACTTTTAAAACCTGACATCACTGTCACAAAAAGAGCATCATTAAAAAATTTTTTTTTACCCCCAAAAGTTACCTTCTCAAAGTGATGTATGGCCAGCCAGATCTCTCCTTGAGCATTGAAGACACAGCCGAGGTTACTCCACGCCACAGCAAAACTGGGCTGTGTTTCTATGGCTTTCAAGTAGCACGCCTTTCAATTTAAAAACGAGCAGCAAAACGGGGAGAGCAAAAAATGCCGGGACAGGCATAGCAAGCAATAAAAGAGCAGAGGGCAGGCAGCGAGAGGAACAGCAGAGAGCAAGAAAAATCAAAGCAATACACGATAAAACACACAACACACAGGCAAAAACAGACGGCAACAGCAGAGAGCAAAAAGAGACAATCATGGTTTTGTTCTCATCCTTCGTAATAACGCAACACTATTTCCGACAGTTTCCTGCATTAGCTCGACCTTGTTTTTTCCTGACTTGGCTGAAATGCAATATCCATTAGTTCACAGAACACCTTGCCCGTTTGTAGAAAGACAACTGTTATTGTTGAAGACTGAGCAAGAAAGGACTGGTAGGTTACCTTGCCTCAGCACATATGAATTCAAGAAATTTGAGGAGTTGCAACATGACATAGGTTACATCCGCAAAAATCTTGCAGCTTTCGTTATTGATATTACAACATACGGTACTACGATGCTGATGCAGAGAATCAATTCAACGACAGTACATAGCCTAGAGAAACAATTTTCACTCAAGCCTATGTCAAAGGTCAGTTTGCAACTTCTCAAACTTCTTTGAAGATAAATCCCAAAATACCCACATGATGGTACTACCACTACTCCTTGCTTGCTACAAATGCAAACTTTGCCACAAGGAAGAGCAGCGATATTGTTTTTTAAGAATGGGTTTTGAGAAATATCTTAGCAAAACTTGAAGCCTTAATGTGAAGAAACAAAATAACACTTCCAATTATCTCTCTCTCTCTCTCTTAACAAAATGCAGCAAGAGAAGACAGAATCAATATTATAAATCTATTGCTCCCGAGGACAAAGACAAAGAGACCGCATCAAAAAAGGATGCAATTTTGGAAACAGGCTTTCTACATCACAGGGGCAAGGTGTTGAATGGATAACATTGTTTTCTTTCTTTCCAAGGTATGAGATCAACCACATGACGAAAGAACAAGACGCAAGCAGCCATCTCAAGATGGAAACAGGAGTTTTCAGTTGACACTTATTGAAACCAGTTTCATATCACTGTTTGGTAAAAATTCTAAGTTTCAAGAGAAAATTTGACCTTACGTACAAACAAGAAAAACAAAGTCTGAAAAAACGTCTAAGACATCCTGACAACAAAATGTTTCTCCTGTTTTCATTTGAAAAGCCTGTGAGAGCAACTACGGCAAGCATGGTAGATGGGTAAAAGCAGTTTTGGGAAAGGGCAAAAGACGTGCTTTGATAGAAACTGTTCATCTTTCTGCAAATGGTTCCCCTTCAGCTGGTGTACTCCATCAAGACCGTACGTACCCTGTAAACATTTACTGGGAGAAATAACAAAAGGGGAAAAAACAAGGGAAGATTGAATGTTAGGGATCTAAGCAAATATCCTTAACCAGATCGAAATGTTGATCACTGGTACTCCCAAAGACAAACCAATACAACTGCACAACTGTATCTTTCATAAAAGCTAGTTTACAAAGATGCCAAATAAAAGGAATCTCAAAGTATTTGCATCACTTTGGCCAAATCAGTAACTTACAGTACAGGCTTTTCGGAAAGGAATGCAAGACTAGCACAGATTGACAGTTGCATTCGTCTTGGGTACCTCACAAACGACAAAAATGAAATCTCAACACATTTACAACTAGGTTAAAAGAACATTTCAAGCAATTCTGTATTGGCTCCACTTCGTGCCACTTGTCATGACAATACTTAAGCACAATAAAACCCAAAATTTAGTAGGAAAAAATTCCTTTTCCGGTCTGCCTAATCTTTTACTGCAGGTATTATATATAAAAAACACCAATTCAGAGACCCTTGAAATGATCTCTTAATTACTTTATTAGCAGAATAACACACTAAACATGGAGCACACACAGCTGAGAACAGTGTCCTAAAATCCTTCAAATCCCAAGATCAAAAGACATTATTCCTCCCATTTACATGACAGAGGTCACAGAATTTTGAATCAATTTCTTCTTGCGTACTGTCTTAGAAACCAACCAAAGTACAGCGACTCTGACATCAACAGGAGAAATAAGACACCAATAGTTGACATGCCACAAAACTTTTCTCCAAAAAAATTAGCCGACCAAAGGCATACAATCGCAATTGAAATGCCAGAAAGTGAAGCTGAGCGAACAATTTTAGACAAAGTGTCGCTATGTCTTGAAAATGGATACCAAACCATTTTCCAAATTGCTAATACCATACCACCATACCTTAGCTTCTTCAAGTCTACCAAGAGCTTTTAACAAGTTGCCAAGATCACTTCTTACACAGTAGAGATCCTACAAACGGGGTTATAGGTTAAGTTAATAAGCTGTTGACTTTATGCCTTTCTGTTCCTGCAGGGCAGCCCACCAATCCTCTGCCCGCTTTTACACAGGCTAAAAACCATTCCAAGTCCAAGGCTAACGAAGAAAAGAAAACTGACAACATGGCCTGTCTTTCGGCAGGTGCAAAACACAGGTCACAGGTCATTGTTTTACCAATATAGAAAGTATCCTAAACATTCATAAAAGCTAACCTTAGGCCTAAAAACATTTGCTTAGGCCTAATTAGGCCTAAGGTTAGCTTTTATGAATGTTTAGGATACCTTCTGTATTGGTAAAGCAATGAGCTGTGACCTGTGTTTTGTACCTGCCAACTGTCTTTACAAACAACAGGATAACCCTGATTGTTGTTGTTTCTGTTCACGCACTGTCTGGTCTTTGCCTGCTTATGTTTAATGGCAGAGAAACATAAGCAGGCAAAACAGCAACATAACATATAATAATATCACACACAACATACTTTACAACACAACAAAAGTAAATGTTTTGTTTTGAAGATCAAAAATCTATTTCATTTGAATCTTTCACAGAGAGCAAAAAGCAGGTTAGAATAACAATATTGCACTTGAAATGCCAAGCCTTATCCAGGCCTACAGCAATTGAATGCATTAGATCATTCTCAACTGTTTTCTCAACCCAATAGCCACAAAAATAACACCAATATCAAATTAATACCAACAAAATGGCATGTTTTAAGAATACAGAAGACCTCATTATTCATTGCCTTTTTCTGCAAGCCTGTAAAAAAAAGTTGGACCCAGCTTTGGTGACCAAAATGAGGAACTTTAATTTAGCCAATGCGACGATGAAATACCACGGTTTGGCTGATCATCTATAATTTTAATTTCGCCAAAAAATTGTGACAGCAAAAAATGTAGTCCACTTGACATGTCAATCACAATGCGATACACGCAATCTCAGATGATGGAATAAACATGCCAATATGATTGGAATTTCAAAATACCGAACGAAAGAAATCGTTAAAATAAACATTAATTAACTAATGCGGTACAGTCTGTAACAAGAAGGCTAGAAAATCAAGTTTCAACTGACACAGAATAAAGTTATTAGTGCACGACAATTGGAAGGAGGGAAGCGAAATATACTTAATGCTAATTAACTGACGACAATAAAAGCCAAGCATCTCTTCGACGAAAAACACAAACGAAAAACCGGTTGAATGTAAGAAATGACTTCGAGGGTGTTGAAATATTGTTGATTTGGCGTATTGCAATCTCAACGCCAACGAACTCGAAAGAAAATTATTTCGTGATTTCAAGACATGCAGTAAAAAGTACTGATTACTCGTTACTCACCGGATTATATTGCAAAGCGGTCGCGTAAGCATTCACGGCTCCTTCTAAATCCCCAGCTGCTACCAAGGCGGCCGCCAAATTGATGTAGCCATCGATAAAATCGGGCTTTAACTTCACGGCGTGGCGATAATTGTCCAACGCATCTTTAAGTTGTCCTCTTTCTTTGAAGACGTTGCCTAAGTTCGAGTACGCCTCGGCAAGAACTGGGTTTTGCTTTATGGCTAGTGTGCTAAAATGTGCCGATCTAAACGAAAACATAAACAGAGACATGTTCTGTCACCGACTTGGAAGCGTCTTTATCTCTGAAGTAACCAACGCGTCTTTGAAAGTCAAAAAGACAAAGAGAACGGCTGGCTTCAGTCTTGTTTCAGCAGTACGCGTGTGCCAAATCAGCTGATGAAGTCGACTTACCTGTCCAATCGACGACATTGAAAATGTATTGAGGATAAAAGAAGCAAAACCCCAGTGTTTTCAGGCTGTTGTCGCCATAACTGCATACAGATTTGCTCGGCTCGATCATAGCTCCCCGCTTGGTATTCGCGATGAGCTAGCTCAGCCAGAGTAGCTGTTGAGAGAGAGAGAGAGACCAGTCGGTTAGAGGAACACAAACACAACCCAAACTTCAGCTGGCAAAGCAAGCAGTCGAAACACATTGCCTAACCAGCATCGTCTAAGATAGCCGTCCCCATGACCATGGCTACAAAAGAAAGAGCCAGAGAAACACAAAAGTTTCTCCTCAGAGATTGAAACGAGAAAACGAGTGCAAAGAAGAAAGATGGCGCGTATTATTGTATGAAAAAGCGACGTCATGTGCGCACACGCAAAGGAAAGACTCACCGCTATAATGAAGCCTTTCTGGTTGGAATTTCATTATTTTTCGCCTATAAATGTCCGAAAACGCGTAATTTATACTGAATTTGGAGGCACAACTGTCTACAGAGTGGCTAGACAAAGGAATTTAACGATCGGTACGTCTCGGACGTGAACAAACTCGAGAATTTCATTGATCAATATCAATATTCCTTTTACAAGCAATACCTCGTTGCCTAGGATGACGTAATCTTACAAGTTGCTTAACAACCCACGTGGTTGACAGCTACTAAAAGAAGGAAGAAAATTCATGTTCAGAAAGATGCCAATCAGCATTTCTATGGAAAGGATTCAAATTGTTTTCTAGATAAAGAATAACGTAACAAAGATTTTAATTTCGAAATTTCATAAGTATTAGCTGTTTGTGTTTAGAATCATTTTTTTTTATTCTCTCGCTGAGAATATAAAAACTTGTCACCAAATTCTCCCAACCAAGTGACACTCCAGCGAAAGCCATCAAGTCATTGTCCCGCCTTCGTCTGGGTCGTTTGAAGAGATTTTTAACCATAATTTCGCACGAAACGTGGCCAATTTCACTGAGAAAAGTCCCCAGCTTCTTGAGATGTCCAAAAATTGTGTTTTACGCCGCCAGAAGGAAGACAAAGAGCTTTTTGTCGAGCCCATTGTTTGCGGTGAATTGGACTGAAAGAATTTTCCATCTCTTCTCAGTTTGACATCTGCCCTTCTGACTTCCATCACGTGCTTGAAAATGATTGGCAGGTGTACTGAATAAAGAGCAAGGAGTCACTGTTGGAATCGAAGTTGGATCTGAGCAGGCTTAGCTCGAGGAAATCACTAACTGGAAATCGGCGAATTGCTTTTCAAGGTAGCGAAATTATTTCCCATTTTATGTTCATTCATAGTTTGACTTCGTGTCTTTTAAATGTTATAGCGTTGTTTTCTCTTTCTTCAGCTCGAACTAAAATGTCTGACAAACCTAACCTGGAGGAGATCACCACATTCGACAAAACGAAATTGAAGCATGCCGAGACACAGGAGAAGAATACCCTTCCATCGAAAGAGAGTAAGTCTTCCTCTTCTTTAATGAAGCTTGATTTTTCTAATTTTTCTTCCGTCAGCTCTCTGGCATTTTTAAATCCCTGCTATTTAGCTTTCGAGGGGTGTGTCGTTAAATGAAGCGTGCCAGTTTCGAAAACATTGGTTGTGTTCATTGTAGTTTCCCTGAAATAGATCCACTTTCGCTGGCATGTTGGCAGTTCTCCAGTGTTTTCGTTTTTGCATAGTTGTGTTTTTAATTCAAGAATACCTATCGTTTCTTTGACACGCCCTATGTTGGTCTATGTTCTGTCCATTTCAGCGATCCAGCAGGAGAAGAAGACACCTTGAGGACTGATTTGGAATAATCCAGAGAATCTACAGTTGTATATTGTTCTAGAAATTTGTCTTCATTTTATGTTTACCTGTACCTGAAACGAATTATGTGTTAAGAGGGGCTGCTTCGCTAATACACTGTTACATTGCCTTCATTTCCTCGTGTGAAAAGAACATTTCGGGCGCTAGGTTTGAACGAGAATTTACCAACGTAATGCTTGTCAGAAATTCCCTTCTGTACTTCGTGATTAACACTTTCGTTTAGGTCAAGACAAACATTTTTTGTGTTACTGAAGTATTTTTGCACAATTTAAAAATAAACAGTTGAAATATTGATTATTTGAAGTAATGGTTCTGTTGTTTGTAGTTAATCACCTCCGCCTAAGAAATATTAATTTTTAGAGTGACAAATATATTTGGTTTGTTGAAAGCTTATGCTTAGCTTGAACAAACTTTATTGATCGCAGTGCGTAACGTTTTATTGAGTTCTTGTTAGTATATCGCATTTAATTAATCTTCATTGTTAGGAAGATTAACTTTACATTTTCTGACAACTACCCGAATAAAAAGAAAACTTTCAGCCACTTGTAGGACAGTTGAATCATGAAGTTGAGAAATACAAGTTTTACAACATTGATAAATCCTCTGAAGGTAGAGTCTAGCCTTGTAAGGAAGTTATAATCACTGGTACAGGCATGGTGTTATCACATGAGTATCGCCTGCGGAAGTAAGTCGTATCAGTTTCCTTGTCTGCAGGAAAGGGCAGAGAAAAAATAGCTTTCAGAAATTATAACGGTCATATGTCGTGATGGTATGATCGAATGAATGAATTTTCTAGAATATATATATCAAGTAATAAGTATTGCATCGGTGGACAAATCAATTACAACTGTGATGAGGGATTGAGAAATGACAACTTGAGTATATTTCCCCTCCGCAGAAACCAGCTTATTCGTGTTAACTGACTTATTTACTTTGAGGATCATTCATCATGAAAAGATGATCTGGAAAAACAAAGATGTTTAGCACTTTCAAGCAATATATTTGGATCAATATAACTTTGAATAACATAATGTGCCCCTCAAATGTTAATTTTTTTAACTTCCTCTCTATTGTTATACTTGTTGAATAATAATAATAGTTTGGCAATGAAAAGAAATGCATTATAATAGGAATTAATGGAGGAAGTGAATCACTGCATCCTGACTGTTAGTGATTTTGATTTATCCATATTTGTTGGTACAAGAAAGAAAGGAAATACTGCAAGCTGAGCTCCAGCCAGAGAGAGTTATTCCTAGTTCTGGCTCAAAGGATTTCCACCTCTAGGCCAGAAATAACAAACAAGATTTTCAAATAAATTTTGCCTGGGGCACTTACTTTTTTCTGCATAAAAGTTTCCTTATTAAGTAATGATCTGTGTAAGGTGCATGGATAGCAATTTCCTTTGTTATGCGGCAACGGGGCTTTCCCCACATAGGAATGTTGTCATTTTTACACAGAGAATGCATAAACCTACAGGAAAGCTGTTAACGCAATAAATTCATTTACAGCCCACTTTGAAAGGGTGTTTTTTTTGTGTTAAAAGATTTTGACCAATCACAAGAGTTGAAAACAAAAGCCAAGAAACGTTTACAATTTTACATGTTCCCCACATACGATTTCTGTGGAGTTCATTTAAACTGAGACCAGATGAAAGATGGTTGGAAAGTAAGGATGAATATAATACTGCTTTATGAAGTTTTGTTAACTTTTGCTGTTTAAGCCAATCAGAAGTAAGTACAGACAATAGAAAAGTTATCACCTTTTTGCATTCCAATTGAATTCCAACATGTTCGTTGCCATTGATGCTATCGTTCTTATCTGGACCGTTTCTTAACAATCAGTTGAACAATGGTGTACTTATGTAAATAAACTTAATTTAACTTTCTTCTATAAAATTTATTGATAATTCTTGAGTTGGCAGGCAACACAAAGTTTTGAGGGCACTTGCAAACTCTGTAAATTCTAAAGCAGTTCAAGTGTTCCTATGACCACTTTCAATGTATTAAAATGGCAGCGAGGCCTAGAGGACACAAACAAAGGAAACTGAATGAACATGTTTATTGATTTCTTTTGTTTGTGTCCTCTAAGCCTCACTAACCAGGTGAATTTTAATATATTAAAAGTGGTCTATTACTTAGATATGGTACATGATACTAACATAACCTTCACATCAAACATTTGTATACACATCACATACAACAAGTGGTGAATTTGTAGCACTAGCTTCTTCACTCAAAGAATTTGACTAGGTCTTCCTGTATTGAGAAAAATTAAAGGCAGATTGTTTCAAACCTAAGATTAAAAGTTGTTTTACATAAGTTTGAAATGTTGTCTTTGGGAGAGTCGTGTAGCAGGTCTCAAAACTTGGCTCGATACCCAATGCGAAAACAAAAGGCTAAAATTGACACTGATGGCCAGAAATTCACCTAATTAGATTCACACCCAATTTTGACATCCAATATGACATCTGTCCCCTTAAGTTTAAGCCTTTGCTACCTGCTTCCAACAATACAATCACAATCACCAATCACAGCGGAGCATCCTGCTTAAAAGGTGACGCGTAACCAGTGGACCTCATCGCCGGATGTAGACGAGCAGTATGCAGTCGAAATCGCGATCGACATCGCAAGTGACCACATCGTGAGACAAACAAGAATACATTATTATTATTGTACTTCATCACGGTGAATAACAGCAACTTTTTACGACAATTAAGGTAAGGGTAAAGGTTAGCGTTTTTCAGCTTAGGGTAACTTAACTTGGGGAGCAACATTTGGGGGACACTTTGTTACGTTAATTGTCTGTATTCCAAGACATAAGTGACGTCGAAGTTTGGGAGAAGAGCAAGAGAACATTTCATTATGCTTATTGAAATCCGCATCTACAATCGGCGTCAAAATTGTTGAGACACTCTTATGCTTTAGAGTCGATTTCAAGCTCGGTTCGAAAATGGCCGCAACCCGGGACAATGTTGTGTTTTTCTGTTTTGTACGAGCCTTGTCGACAGCGGTACAACATTGATTAGGGTGGGGGAGGGAGGGGTATCCCCGAAACATACTTTTTGGACAAGTTTTCTTTGCAAACAATGAATGTGTAGTTGCCAGTGTGCTCTGTTGGTGTATCTAATTAGGGACATTTCTGGACAAATCTGACAATTGAACCAATGACTTAAACTTTGAAAAAAAAGCAAAAGCTGCTTACAATATAGTAAACACCCAGGTATAAGAACACGTTTGTCAGGTTTAAGGCTGATCGTGTTCCGTTTGGGGGTGTTTAGTGAGAAATCAGCCTGAAAGTGTTCTTAAAATGTTCGTTAAATTGGTTTCAGAACTACTTCAAATTACATATTACTAGAGGGTTAATTAACATACAAATGCTGTTTTGTAATAGATTTTATAGTTTGTAATGGTCCTGAAAACCATATTACTTTGATATAAGTTACTGTATACTGTATTGTTTCCTTATCCTAATACCCTTTCCCTTTGTATGAAGAACATGTCTTATTTATCAGGCTGAATTTGTTCTTGTTTATATGGTGCTTTATTGGCCAAACTTCAGCCTGATGTTCTTAATCCACTTGTTCTTATATGCTGGTGTTCACTGTACCAAACAATAGCAGGTTAATGAGTGCTGCTGTATTACTGGTTTGGGAGTGGTCTTTTAAAAATGGCATGCCCCCAGATACCCCTAGTGAAAGGGGACTGTTGGGTGCCTTGTTGATACAGTCGTTTACTCTGTTCAAGCCAGCTGCCAGCTTCAACAGTCAAAGCCCAGATTACAGTGGTTTAACTGTTATCTGTCCTTGTGCAATCTCTTTGACCAAATGCAAAAATGGCCACCAACAAATTATTCTTTTGTCTTTGTGTTAATTACCCTAACTAGCCTCATTAACATTTTTAAATTTGGAAGAATTTGGGCTGTAAAATGAGGCTAGTTAGGCTAATTAACACGAAGACAAAAGAATACATGTAATTTGCTTGGGGTCATTTTTGCATTTGGTCAATTTGGTACAATCAAACACTTTCGATATATTAAAATTCAGCTTGGCAGCGAGGCCTAGAGGACACAAACAAAGGAAACTGAATGAACAAGTTTATTCATTTCATTTTGTTTGTATCCTCTAAGCGTCACTATTTAGCTGAATTTTAATAATTATATCGAAAGTGGGCGATTGTGTCATGCATTCTGTGCCCAGAGCCTTCATTTATCTGTCTCATTTGAGGTACCTGGCTTGGCTTATAATGTTGAACCAATTTTGACAGTGAAAATTGAGTGCTTGAATAATACCTTCTGGGGAGCAGGGCTGGCCTTGTGTTTAAAGCATTCATCTCCCACCAATGTTGCCCGGATTCAACTCCCAGACTTGGCGTCATGTGGGTTGAGCTTGTTGGTTCTCTACGCTGCACCGAGAGATTTTTCTCTGGGTAATCTGATTTTCCCGTCTCCTCATAAACCAACATAATCAACTTTGATTTGCATTGAATTGTTGATTTCAGTTCTTAGTGTCCCCAATTAAGAACGCCAAAATCGAGCAAGCAAATGAAAGGCTCTGCTAGCAGGGTGCCCCAATTAGTGCTACAGTGCTAGAAGATTAGACACTTATATTTCCTTTTCTTTTCTTCCTCTTCTTTTATAGGAAGCTTTGTGAGGAGAATTAATTTGACAGTGGAACTTTATGGATGGAGGGATCTTGCTTCATGATTTGTGTCAATGTGTTGTTGAACAGCAAGTATTTCTTGATTTATTCTTGCAAGGAAAGGTCTTGTTTTCACTGAGTGCCACACAAAGCCTGGCTTACTTGAACTCTTACTAAAAAAAACTTAAAATCAAAGGCAGCCAGTGATTCATAGTATTTCTTCTCCTTTGGCTTGATGTATCAAATTTGTAATGATATTGGACTTATGCTCATTTTGATTGGAAGGGCTAGAAACAAAGGGTTTTAGTGCCCTGAATTCCTTGCCAGCTTTGGTTAGAGGAGCCTATTATCCTCTATTATCAAAACTTCCTGTTTCTCGATAAATGGCATGTGAACGGATGTTCTGGTTTTGAACTGCAAGAGTGCATGAAAAATATGTTCTTTCTCACCAATCTGGCCTGCTTGCCTGTTTGGAGGGTTCCAAGAGGGAGAGAGGGTCATTTGCACAACCCTGTATGACGGTGCTCGTTCCGTTGCTATTTTGTGGAGCAGACTATTTAAACCATTGGTTCCTGGACACATTCATCACAGGGAAGAAAGCTACTCAACACAATTTGGCTTTCACATGTTCAATGTCAACCCTATTATAACTACGTAGGTTGCTTTAAGTGGCCTGCTTACAGCACTGGATAAGTAATTATGGTTGGACATTGGCCAATTGTGTTCAGATAAAATTATCCTACAAAATTGCACCAAATCGCAGCAGATGGCTTTTTTTTAACAAATCATTTATTGGAAGGAATTATTTTTAGTTCGAAAAATCGTAATTTTAAACGGTTTTGACCAGAAATCAGCAAAAACTCCAAGGGATTTATTCATTTGATCAAAGAGAAGAAATGTGTGAGCGAGGAATAAATTACTGCCCATCGCCGGTGCTATATTATTATTAAAAAATATTACATTTGGTTACTCAAAGAAACTGTCGGTTGCATCAATGACAAGAACATTAATGATTAACCTGTGACAAATGGCAATTTGGACATAAATTGTCTCTTCACGAGGTGTTTTTCACGTTTCGTCATCGCCTCCATGTTGGTGAACGAAAACAAAAGATCTCTCTTTATTGGGCTGGTACAACTGAACTCGTTATTTCCTTTTGCTCGTCAACAAGCAATTGTACATTACATTATTACTTTCTGTGTCTCTAGATATTGGTTGCAAACTATCTATTGGCAAAAACTAATGCTCAAGTTTTTTTTTTTCTTGTTAGTGTTTGATTTTTTAAGGCGGTGGAATTTTTGAAATGTGGTAAAAGAATACTGTTGAATTTTGAATCATTTGAAAGATGAAGAGGCGATGGTGAAGATGACGTCTGTGAAATGTGATCTTAGAGTTCTACTATCTTGTGTCTGAAGGGTTTACTTAACAAATGGTTCTATTTGGTACAAAGTGCGATCGTACAATGGGCCACCTGGAGAGAAGTTAACATATCAAGAATTTTGACATATCTATAGTTTCGGGTACATGAAATGCGAGAAAACGTGAAGAACCGGTGGCACAATAGTCTAAGGAAAGGAAAACAAAGATGCCTCAGTGACAGATGATAAAATCGTGAAGGAATTTTTCTCTTCCCTTTTTGCAGGAAAAACTTAAATCGGTCAGTGAGGTCATATCTAATGAAATCCGATATTTTATTTTGGACCGGACACGCCCAGTTTAATTGCACTCGTGGCCAACATGACAACAGTAATATGGGCACAGCTGAATATTTGAAACAATCCCAAATACGTGAAATGTCGCGCCTGAGGGAAAATTATCATTAATAATTGATGTATGCAATTTACGATTAGGATGTTTTCGCCCAAATACGTTTTAGGTTGTGACTATCTTGAACCTTTTAATCCGATGAGAAAATGCGATCAATTTACTTCAAGACAAGAGAAAATAAAGAAAGAAATGCTTTTGTAAACAGACACGTCACCCTAAATTTTTGTTTCGTGGCCAAGTTTGGTGTTCTTTTTATTTTGTAATATTTTGTGTCCCGTTGATTTTAGACAAGAGAACAGTCACTAGTTTGTGATTTACGGAGTTATCTGTGTTGGATTTCATTTGCTGTCTGCGCTGCGCAGAGATTCCATCGTAATTAGATTTGTTAAGCGCCGCATAATTGGGAGTGAACATTTTTGTCCAGACCCAAAAGCTAAGTGA
>NC_090891.1:43096781-43099281 GCF_036669925.1 Montipora capricornis | reverse complement strand
GCTCCTGCTTAACTATATTAACTGCCATTGAGCAGCCAGATGATGTCCCTCAAATAATCATTAAACGCAACTCGATATCTCCATGGAGTGACAAGGACACAATTCAATTCATTAAGAAACCTGAAAAAAGCTGTGGCATATGTTGAAAGCTTTGCAAGGGGAACGACAAATTATTTGTGAGGAAAAGACTGTAGGTTTGTTAAAGTGCCTTTTACAAAGTCAATCAATGAAGTCGAAACTGATATTTATTTAAAAACGCGGGAGTAAATTGATGATTGCTTCGTTGTTTTGGCCGCGAGTGAAAATTCCATGCCAATCGCGGCTAAAACCATCCTACTCGCAGGTGCCAGCTACGCAGCCGGGGCTACTAGCGTGTGATTACCTAATGCTCCTCTAACTGGGAGTGTACAACTTTACTTCACTGTATTCGTGGAATGGCATTTTTCAGACCGAGTTATTTTTGGATTGATTTTCCCACGAAACCACGGGGCGCTTACCATTTGTCAGAGAAAAACCGGTTGTTCCAGTGGGAAAACAAATGGAACGGTTGCCACCAACAGAAATTTTCCGGAAAAAAGGAGAAACCTTCGAAGGTAGTCTTCTTTTTCCACTTTTGCACTAGAACCAGGCTCCGATGCGCGGATTATATCACTTCAGTTGTGGGGCATTGGCCAGTAGTATAGCAGCTCTCGTAACGTATAATTTGATTGGCTCGTTCCCCAAGCCGAAAACAAAGTCTAAGTCATTGTTTCGACTGTTTAGTCTTCTGTTTTTGGGTTAGGGTATCGAGCCAATCACATTATACGTTACAAGAGCTTAAGAGCTGCTACACTACGCATTAGCCGCCACAATTATTTGTACCCAGACTCTCACGGCATTCGGGAATGGACTAACAAATGGAACGACTCATTCCATTCCCCATTTTTTGGTAGGGGATGTCCAGTACCGTCTGTCACAAATTTCTCACCGAAAATTCCGTTTAAATGGTAAGCGCCCCAGCTATTCAGCTAACCATAAGTCTTGCATGAGAAATCAGTTATTACTCAAGGGAGCAAATCTCGTTTAAAATGACCTTGTAATCAAAATTTTTTTGTATATTTAATTCATTTCCTGGTGAATGATCTCTTTACAATTTTCCATACGAATTACCACTTCACTCGACAGTTTCAGGCCTTAAGCACGGTTGAAATCTAAAACTCAATAGGGTGTACTCAAACTTGACACTCGAAGTGATCCGACGATCGATCAAAAACTCAGACTAAGTCCTTCTTTTCACGTGACTGTCTTTCTTCCCGCCACACGTAACGTATGCTTATTTATGTCAAATCTATTTCTAACATACCTTGATATGTGAAAATGCTGTAAAATAATCCTTCGATTTACTCTGTTGCGCCATTATGGACGAAGAAACTCAGAGAACGCTGGGGCGAGCTAAAAAATGGTTTCAAGGCTTGAAAAAATAGAGTTAACAAAAGGGCCCAAAAGTTCCGCGTTGAAAACCGAACAACTTTCAACGAGCGTTAATAAAAAAAAAAAAGCCTGCTCTGAAGGCTATGTGCCGTCGAAATATAACTAAGAGTCTCCTTGTGTTAATGCTTCGTGATTTGCGAGTGAGAAATTTGTATTATTGTGAGTTAGTGAATCTGAAATCTTTCATTAAAGCTAGATTTCAAGTGAATACTAGACAAACTGTGGACTATCTTCTACTACTTTCAAAACCTCTTCAGAAGTGTTCAGGAACGCCTGCTCCAATTCTCTCAATCTGCGAAAGGGAGCTGCTATTTCCTCTTACATTGCTGTTTAATTTTGTCACTTAATCAAGAACTGTCATTGTAGGGAAAAAACAAATATGACATCGGTTCCGGGAAAAAGGCCAGGAGAGAAAAGTTTATTGGTCAATTCAGAGCAAATTACAAATTAACGGTAATAGCAAATTTAGAGGTCAACTGAATGGGCTGGTTCTATGTCAACCACTTTTCTCTCTTTTTGTGCTTTTCTTTTTCTCGCGTACTCGAGTCTTCATTCCTTGTTTCTCCCAGCTCCCCTTAGCAATTTTGGCGTAGCGTCACGTGACCTTTCTCTTTTGATGCCACGTGCTCGGGCTTGATTTTTTTTTTTTTTTTTTTGTCACAAACGAAGATATCACATGATTTGAAGCCGAACAGTCGATTAAGAACTCAGTCGTTTTTGCCGCTTATCCAGGAACATTGCAACTTTGTTGAAATCCGTTTTTTTTTTAATTTTTTTATAGAAAACTTCGAGCCTACACAGGCCAGGGGCCCGTTTCTCGAAGGTCCCGAAATTTTACGGGCCATTTTCGGGAGCCACAATTCCCTCTGTATCTCAAGAACGGAGAGGATTTAGGTAGCCAAACTTCACAGTTATTTTGCTTTTTGTTCCCTTGAAAAAAATGTCAAGACATCGGCTCTCTAGAACAAGCGGTTGACAGTTTCACAAATGCCTTTTCGGGCCCGAAAAGTTTTCGGACCTTTCGAGAAAC
>NC_090891.1:43069281-43091781 GCF_036669925.1 Montipora capricornis | reverse complement strand
GCCGTTTAGCCAAGAAGATTTCTGTGCTAAAAATAACTTTGACATGTCACGTGATAATATATCATCCTATATAGCAGTTAAAGTTTCACATCTTATTGCTGCTAACGATGTCTCAAAGTTATTTCGCGTTATATAAAACTGATGGATCAATAGTTAATAGATCTGTGCCCTGGCCTTCATTTACCTGCTGAGCTTGTGAGCTGACGTTTTGAACGTCAGCCCTCCGTCAGAGCGAATTGATTCCTGAATCTTCTTTATGGTGGTTGATTAACTCGTGTGCGAGAACCTAATTTTCTTTTTCGGTTCACTGAATGACCAGCATGTTTTGAAAATCTATATCAAATAGCACTAATAGGGGAATCTTCGTTTACATTTTTTGCCTCATTAGAACAGGCATCTATCCTATCTCGTTCCCAGGAGCTCTCTCTTGGCTTCTGGGCGGGGAGAGGTCCTGGGAACGAGATTGTAATCTATCTGCCAAAAATCTTGAAAGTGCCTTGCATAATGAGCTATCTCTGAAACTTCAATGGCGCTTTGAAAATTCGAAATTTTACAAAGAATGTATGGGCTTTTGAGCACTTTTGCCACCCAAGGTTTTATCAGTTTTTGATGGCTAATAATATAACTCGCTCGGTATCGAAGCTAAACGGCTTACAATTGGATATTTAACTACTGTAACTTTAAGACGTTCTTTTACCTTTTGAAGTCAATTTTTGAAAAAGCATGATGCCTTTTGTCAGCATGAGACAAAATGAAAACAATGACGTCAGTAAAGATTCTATAAAGAGAATTCTATTTCGTCATCAGCTAGGTGGTGGAGGAATGGTACTAGGTAGCGCGTGGCGGTATACATGCATCAATGAGTTGGGTGGTGCCATGCATCGTGACGGTTTACTCCACAATTTTTTTTCCTTCAAGTTTTCCCAGAAAACTACTTTACAGTTAAAACTACTCTGCAGCAAGCACCTAAAATTTAAAAGGGTTTGAGTTTTTTTCCTTCTTTTTTGGTATTTCCCGATCTTTTTGTACTCTACAGAGACGAAGGCGGGCGAATAATTTAACCTACAATACTAGCATCACACTTGTTGGAATACGCATCCCCGTTTTTCCCATTGAACTTGGGGGGGGCAGGGGCGGACCTAGGGGGAGGATGCAGGGGGTACGCAACTCCGTTTTCAAAAGTCTTTCAAAAGCGTATTCGAAAATCTCCGTTTTCGTGGACCTCCTCCGGATCACTATACGTCCCTTTTCGATCGTTTAAGTGTGGAAGGTCACACAAAAACGGAGGTTTTCGGAAACGCAGGTTTTCGAAAACGCATTACTGTGGACGGGCCGTCAGAACCTCAACCGGCCACCAAACATTTAGACGCAGCGTTTTTGTCATGGATTTGAGAACAACGGTCCTTATCTGCATGTCTTGGGATAATATTGTTACTGCCGTGGGCCAAGAAATTCCACACATTTAGGAACAATCCAAAGTAAGTTTCTTTTTGCTTTATTCGAACCAATTTAATAATTTTCATCTTCGTCTCTCAGTAATAGAGACATATTTATTTCACAAGCGACGTATATCAAATGTATGAAAACGTTACAAACGCCAATCCGTCCACGTTGGCGAGGTAAAACACCCAATGATTTGAGAAAGAGGCAAGGTGCACTGAAATCTTCAGCTTGGGACTTTATGTGCTTATAGCCCTCGAAAGAATTGCTTGCAACATCCCTGACACGTACTCAATAACATGAAGCAGTCAAAACCAAGCTCATACCATAGGCACGGCAGTATTGGTTTAGCATTGACCTCTGATAGGCTTAGATGGTTTTATATTTTTTCAACAATCACTTGGCCTAGCAAAAATCAAGGGCACGAAGGCTACTGTATGTTTTTGTTTCGTTACCCAGAATCCGCCATGTGCCCGCATCAACTTCCAAATTGTTTTGGACTTAACAAAACGATTCCAGAAATTCACAGGAATACTAAGCAAGAAACAGAAACCGAATGGGCTACCCAGCCATAGGGAAATTATTACGATACGATTTCTTGCTTCAAGAACGTGAACTGGGATTACCCTTAAAAAACAGTTAAGGAGCCTTCTCACGAACACCGACTCAGGGTATGGCAACAGAACGCAAAGAAATTATATCAGTTTGAAGATATTTAGCATAAGAAAGTTGGGAAAATCACTATTTGTGTAAAGTTTGACAACCAGGTTCTCAGAGTTTCTTAGCAAACCTTGGGAACCAGGGTGTAAAATACTTCTGATTCACAGTACTAGAAACTTAAGTAACTTGAAATTTACACTCACTGAAAGTGATTTTCTTAACCCTACATCAAATTTCTTTATACCTTGTCCCCACCGACCTCAAACTTGCCATAACTCGTACATTGGTATAAAAAATTTTTGAACGACGGATTCCTCAGTCGCGCTCATTTGTAAAAATGAACAACAGCTTATTCAGTCAACTGTATCAAAACTGCCAACAATATTGAGTCACAAATACAAATATGGCCATTACAAAGCCAACATCATTCATCTTTGTCTTTTGGTAACCTATCTGTGAAATGTCGGTGAAATCTTGGGCTACACATTACAGGCAGTTGCTTCAATAAGTCATTGTTCATTTTAACAAATCTTTTCCATTTTCCTTAACGGTTGTAGCTCAACTACCTGGCCTTTTAATACTTGGTAATGAGGATCTTAGAACAACTCTTCTTAAGAACAAATCTCTGTACTTTTCCTATGTACATAAAAAAACAAAGGGACTTCCATAAAAATGCAGTGAAGCTTTAATCAAACAAGATAATTTACATCAAGGCCAGGCAATTGAGCACAAAGCTTTAAAACAGACAACCAGCCCACCCAATTGCAAACCAATCCCAGAAACAGATTGTCCTTGCCAAATGACAGTCTGAGCTCCAGTATGAATCAATTGATTAGAAGAAAAATTAATAATCTTTTTCATTAACTTGATGTCCCTATTTTCTCAGAGCTGTCATTCATAATACTCCTTCACCAAAGGCAGAAGCAATCATCTTTGCACTGAAAACTGTCGCCAAAACCCAGGGCTCCACATATTGGTAGTATAGAGAAATAATTAAAACATAATAACAATAATAATAATAATAATAATAATAATAATAATAATAATAATAATAATAATGTGATATGATTAATCTGATGCTATACAATCTTGATATCTTGCTCAAACAATACTTGACGCAGAAGATGCACAGGAAGTGGAAGTTTCATGGCATTTTTCGTCTTATCTGGTTTGAGATAGTTTCTTATCGCTGCAGAACACTGAAGTTGCAGCGTCCGCGGCCGTCTTTGAATATTCTCCATCCAGTCTCTAAGTCTTAAATCAGTGACAAATCTTTCAGCCGTAAGTCCCAGGCAATTTTTGATCCACAAGTTTGCGTTTGCCTGAATAAGTTTTTTAATACACATTTTATGGCTGTGTCTCGCTGCAAGATGCAATGGTGTGTCATTGTATGATGTCCCTTGTGTGATGCATACTGTTGTGGCATCCACATCAGCACCATATCTATGAAAGATGTTTTCTATCATTAGTGACAAATTCTTATGAAATTATTAATCTCTCTAACAATGGAAGAGGACAGTGCAAAATTGTGAAGGTTTCGGGATTTTTGTATCACGTCCACTTTGTGTAAAGAGTTGACTGAATTTTTGACAATGGACACAAATTACATTTGAAAACAACATGCATCTTCAATAAATGACGCATTGCTGGTGAAAAACCTGCCAATGACAAAATGCTACAGATCACAAATAGTAATTATTATTGGTCCTTTCAATTTCTTCCCAAGTCAGTTCGAATGGTCAGAACATTTGCGCACACCCTGAATACGGTTGTTTGTAACTTTAGTTATGTACACTTGACATTGTTATTTTTTGTCACAAAGCTTTGGTTTGTGTTGTTTAAGGACGGTGCCTACTATTGTTATTGCGCATACGTTCTGAGCATCTCCAGATACTCAAATTTCCTATCGCTGATGCTTACTAGTATGCAGGGATATCTTTGCGCGGTTTAAAACTATGCAGAGAAAGTAGATCTTCGTAAGTACTCTTGGTATCCAAAAAGAAAATTGTTGGTAACCATGCATTCTTTAGAGATAATTAATTTTCAAATTTAGAAAGAACGGCATACATTGCTTTGTATTTTACAGGTTTTTAAAAATATTGTTCATGAATTATCTTTGAAAAATGCGTGGTTACCCCCAATTGTCTTTTTGTATTTCAATAACACTTGTTAAGATCTACCTTTCCTGCATAATCATGAATCAGGGCAAAAATACCTTTGAATTAGTAGGCACCGTCCTTAAAAGTAAGTTGTTAAGTTGTATAGCGAGAAGGGGCCAGTAAATGGTAAAACAACACGAAATGAACTGCACTGCTGTCTACTCCACTTCCAGCAGCAACATGACCACAAAACATTATTCTCATTGGCACACTATTGTAAGCTACAATAGGTCTTTTCATCAACTAAGTTATCCAATCTTACACAACAAAAAAGAATCATTCTTTTCAATTCTTGAAACAAATGCAACTAAATCACTGGGGGCAAGTGTCTTCCCCCCATACTGGTTATGTAGAACTTAATGTATTTGCTTGCACAGATGTAACACTCGACAAGAGAAAATTTGTACTGATATTATTTAAGTCCTTCTTTGCCAGAAATATCGTTTAGCTACATGGATATAGCCACGTTATCTACCTCCTGCAAAGCCAGGCTTTAATGTCACCTAAATTTAAATTTTATTTGCTTGCAAAGCTCAGTTCACCCTTTTGCCCAACTCTAAAAAAAGCGGTGTGTAGTGTGCTTCAAATACTCAGCTGAAACAAGAGCAGAAAAAAAGCGAGTGCATGTGAAGAATCACCTTCTTGATGACCTTAAATTTGACCTTTTTCTTCATCTTTACCCCCAGATTCAAAACCTATCCACAATTTGTATGGCAGAATAAACTGAACAAAAGGGAAGTACTTGTTCAGAAGTGTTCACTCTGACTGTCGTATTTAGTCAGCCATTGAAAGGTTTGAGAAACTGGTAGAGTTTAAAATCTTGACCAACATCACAGCACCTGATTAAAACTACTGCTCACTATTGTCTGTCTTTAGGAATTATATGTTCATGATACGAGGACATAAAGAAAGTCTGCAAAATAACGTTTAAGTTTTACGTTTTCAAAGGCAAATCTTGTCCATCGTGAAATCACTTTGCAATGATTTAGGGATTGACAAAAGAAAGTACCTTTGCAAATAACTGTCTTTGTATCCAAATTTATTCAGAAAAATCAGAAAAGTAAAAACAGTGAATAGATAATGGCATTTTCACGAGAAAGGAAACCAAGACAAAGCGCACAATAGCCAAAATGTTTGGGTCAGATGATTGCATGATCAAAAGAGGTATTTGAAACAATATAGATAAGAGGCTTATGTCTACATTCCATCATGCACTGTGTGTAGTCAAGCAAAGAAAAATGAGACTAAAAAAAGTTGATTTGTGAATGTACCAAGTTTCTTTGAAAAGGTAGTAACAATTAGAAAATTCAGTTCACTTGACAGACATACATGTGTCATAGAGCATCCTGGTGGATTCTTAATTCTTCTTAAGCAAGTTCTTGACAAGCTTTTCATATTTATGGATACGAGGCCAAGCTTAGTTGACTTAAAAAGGCATCTTTTAAGACCCAAATTGCATTTCGTGAGCATTATCAACAGATTTATTCTTAAGCATTTCCAATGAAACAGGAAGATTAAGGAAGCTGCTTTTAAGCTACCTCACAGCAATTCAAAACCAAAATCTTTTTTGACATCACATCCTAGGTTTTTCACTAATGACACCAGTTTCTATTAAACAAATCAGTTCTTTTAGCTTTTCAGAAGATTTATTATTTTGCAGCAAATAAAACAGCTCCAAAATTTAAAACATCTCTTGGTCACACATAATGCCAATCCGTTCCTGACGTCACAACCTACATACGCCATTTTGGAATCACGTCCATTCAAATATTAATAACATAAGGACTTCTTTTTTAACTCCTTTCCTTTGAGGGTTAACCAGTGCAGATCAGAAATCAAGGAAGCATTATCAAATGCACAAAACTTTTCTCAAACCCTTTCCTTTAAAGGCAATGACTATTTATTCAGATTTCCTCAATTTTGTAAATCACTGTTAAGCAGACAAGCTACCACAGATCTAAGTAAAATGCAAAGTAGAAACAAACCATGGATAAGAATGATAAGTTCATCAAGGAGACCTTAAAAGGCTGGACTTTGGTAATAAGGCTTTTCTAATGTGGTTGTGAGGCAAGAATTGGCTTGTCTAAGACGGCATTTGCAAGAATTGACCGAGAGTAATCTTCAACACCTTGACACAGTGGTTCTGCAACACATCTTAAAGATACTTAACAATATGCCAAGGGAAGAGGAGTAGAGACCATTATACAGAATCCTACATGGGTGAGGCAGGGAAGAAATCAATAATTATTATTCAAGCATGTAAAGGAAAGAGACGGTGCAATAAGAATTCTCATATTTCGCATTGCCATTTCCATTGGACACCGTGCCTCCACTGGAAGTGACATCACTAGTTAACACCACAAAATCACATGCAGACTGCATGCCTCCAGTCAAGAGACAAAGTAGTATTTTATGGATGGGAATACCTTTGGCCATGGCCACCAACAGTCAGTCACTGAAAGACGATAATAAAACAAATCTTGTGGCCACTTGAAATAAATTCAATTGGTAATTCTGTTTCTAAAGTACCTAAGTAAATTCAAGTGGAATGATATTTGAGCCTATAGGAATGGAGAAGTCAGTGGAGCTAATGCCTTCTCATACACATAAAGTGGAAAAAACAAGAGAAAAAAATTGAGAAAACAGTCCAAGACAGCAAGTCTTGTCAGAAGGATTTTACTTCACAAACAAATGATTTAAGTCTAAACAAGATAATCAAAGAGCTGAAATGTCATGGGTGACTTTTGAGAGCACAGTGTGTTGTTTTGGAAAACAATACACCAAACATAATGTGTGAAAAATGGCAACCAAGGTTAAAACGTTGGACAGGGAATTAAAAACTGCCATGAAAGATAAAAATATTGTTACTTTTTTTAACGCAGTAATAGTAATGGTAATGAATTTATATAGAACATTTTCTATTGACATACTCAAATGCATATCTTCTATTCATTCATATAATACGCATCAATCACAGATTGATAATCTGTTTGTTACATCTGTTCATACCACTCAATACGGCATTCGTTCTCTCAGTTACACTGGTCCAAAACTTTGGAATTCTTTATCCATTGATATTAAGAAAATCAAGCCATTTTCCAGTTTTCATCAATATATCAAAAATTCCGTGCTAATGGTTATACTACTATTATTGATTCCTAATTGTTTCACGATTACATTATCTTTAAATGGTATTTAATTAATGAAGTAATACCTTTTATCTAAAACAATTATTTTGCATCTCTATTCCTTCTACTCATATTTCTTGTTTTCGTTCACCTACTCGGTTAGTTCCATGAATTATTTTGGTGTCCCATACTCTGCACAATGAACCTACAATTATTGTAAATTTCTTTTCCTTTGCAATCTCGTGGTTTTATATTTTAAGCAGTAAATTTGCATTAATTATTATTTCTGTGTGACTTTAAATAAAAATTGACTAGACTTGACTTGACTTGACCTTTGACAACTGTGGTGCAGTTGCTTGGTCTTGATTTTACAAAATGAACAAACACCCATTTTGAAAGATGAGGTGTTTTTGCTCAAACAAATTCAAAATTTATTCTACTAACTCAAATACTTTCATGACTTTTCACAGAAATCCATAATCTTTGAATAAAAATATCACACATTTAACCAGCCAGTCGATATAGACTGAGTGCCAAAACGACAAGTCAACAACTTGACTTGTCGACCCACCCAAAGCAGGAACACTTTCAGAAAGTTTCACTTTCATTTACAGACATTCACACGGATGCCATGGGCATCTATCACGGTTCACATTTATGGCAGTAATCATGTGTTTTGGATTTAAACTTCAATATATTTTTTTTTTCAGTATTTTACCTGATCAGAGCTTCAACACACGACGTCCTTCCATACAGAGCAGCAGAGTGCATTGCTGTCCACCCCTCAGCTGTTTTTGAATTAACATCAGCCCCTTGTCGCAGAAGAGCCTCTAAGCATGCCAGGTGTCCATATTCTGCAGCATGGTGAAGGGGTACTTGAAGGATCTAGATAAATCAATTAAATTATCAAGAAACTTAGCCGCCCCATTTGAAAAAATAATACTCACATGGACTGTTACTAAATAGAATCGGAGGAAAATCCCTGCTCCATTCCTAGGTTAGTTAGAGGGCTGGACTGTTTCTTTATGGCTTGCGTATTTTCCACATTAAGTGGGAAGGATACAATAGCCAAATGACTGCAATATATCAGGGACAATTTGTTATTCGATTGGAAATGGAGGGTTTTGTTACCAGTCAAACAGAAAAATAGACTTGGAAAAAGAAAAATGAAAAGCAATGACTTGCCAATGCAAGGGGCAAGGGAAACTATCGTTGAGGGGAGATTTGTACAGGAATTGCCTTTTGGTTTTAATAAACACAAATAATAATAATAATAATAATGATATAATGATAATTATTATTATTAAACATCATCAGAACACAGCTTAAGACTAAGAGGCTGTTAATTATGCCTAAAACTGCCATCCATCCTTGAGGTTAATGGGTTAAATAGCATCACGTATGCAATTTCACAGCAGAGTGCTTCTTGTACTCCGAAAACTTAAAAATTACACAGTTGTGCCAACACACAGCCTAAAGACAATATACAAATCCGGCCATGATCCTTAAGAGAGGTCAAGACAGAGTAGAGGCCATTGGGATCAACACTTCACACTTTGAGCCTTTCAACAAGAGTCTTTCTGTAGGCTGAGAACTGTTAGTCTAAGTGGTGGATATCAGAAAAAGACTTCCTGTACACATCTGTCTAAGAGGCATTTGAATGTGGGAGTTCATCAAACACAAACACTCAAGATTTTGCAACAATAATATTGTTTTGTAACCGCAACCTTCAAAATGGCGCACCTAAGACAATCTTTGTCATTCCAATTAAAAAGGGTTTTCAAGCAGTCATTCCAAGTTCTATTCAACCTCTTCTTTTAAAGAAAGTCCAAAATGAAAGTCCTCCTTATTAAAATAAGTATTCATATCTAAAAGGTAAAAAGGTAGCTCTTGGACTGCCTTTGGAAGTGTACCAGCAGGCAACAAATATTAACGAGTCAAAGACATTAACTGGCTAAATTAATTGCATTAAACTATGACTTCAACAGGATAAAGCTAACTTCACATTTGGGATTAACCATTTGGATGACTTAAAATGACTATATTTTCTTGCATATGACACAGTTTAGTGAAATGGTTAGAAATAAGATTTTTCAACCAGTTAAAATGTTGTATACTGCAACGGAAATGGCGCCTATCAAACTGTAACTATAAAATTCTTAAAATGACATCACATGGTCAGGCAATTAAAAAACCTTGGCATGGATAAATAAACACTTGAAACTGCATAGCCATGTTCCTTTTCCAACAGAAAGCAAATGATATTCTCACAATAGTGTTACTGATGACACAATGTCATCACCACTACATAATAGCTTAGATTTCAATCTATTGGTTTCAATGCTTGAAATACTAGTATGACAGTGACCATCTTGCTGCACTGTGAATGGTAAACTGTTTCCTTGCTTTAAAATACAAGGGATTGAAAAGAAGGAAAAACAGACAAGTACTTCCCACTATTTGTTCCTGTTTCCAGCTGTTCTCATGCAGCCAGACCAAACATACCATGAGATTTATTGCCAACACTTTGCATAGTAAACACACTTATTTTAGGGAAGATTTTTATGAGGAGCTCCAGCGATCTCTGTGAAATTTTAAAACACCAATAAATTGAATTAAAAAGCTCTGAAGTAGACAAGTAAAATACAAAAAAAAAATTTAAGCTGGATTTTGGGGGAGAAAAGCAAATAAGTTTTTATGGGTCTCTGAAATCAATAATGGACTAATTAACTTTCATGTCAAAATCCTATCATAGGAACAAATTGTAAAATGATCCGAAAGGGAGAGAGTTCAACATTCTAGTAAAATATGACAACAAAATGATTTGGCAAAAGGATAGCGAAAGGGAATCTCCATAAACACTAACAACTGCAGAGCCTACTTCTAAACAAAGTTAACATCCTAGCATGAGAAAGTGTTTGAGGCAATTATATCATTGTGTTAAGCGAGAGGGAAATTAATATCACCCCAGGGGTGTTTAAGAAGGTTAGCTCCATCAAGAAAAAATGAATCACACAGCTTGTTAAAATGGAATAGTGAATAGATCTATTTGACAAACTGATGATTTGGAGTCTATACATGCTGGTGTTGAATATAGATTGAAGCTTAGAGTATCAGCTATAAGACTGGCAGATGGTTCTCGAGTGAAAAAATTCCACCCTGAAAACTAACTGAATTTATCACTGACCATCCATCACACATGGATAGGATTAAGTAACATGAAAATTCTTAAACAAGAGAGATACATTCAAAACAAGCCAATCTCTGCAAAGTTTGGTTTATCCCAGAGGCAATATTGACCTCAGTAAGGGATAAAACTTTAAGACCCCTGAATATTAAAATCCTGAGAATTTGGGGGTTAAAGCAATCAGCCATGCATGGGTGCTTATGTCCTCCGGGCCGAAAGGTTACACGGAGTGTTTTTTTCACAGCCCTGGTTTTCTTTAACTGTCCAAAATATCATTTCACCGAGAAGATAAATTTGAGCTTGCACAGCTCTCACGAACGTATGAGTAAATATATAGTTAGGGCAAAAAATCTAGGACAGGCTGTCTAGGGGGCTGCATTTTTTGGATAATTTCGACGCTGTGTGAGATAAGGAGAGTCGTATGCGATTGCAGGCAAATTTATTATCTCTTCCAAGATAACAATCTTGCCGTCCTTTTGTGATGAATGTGAAAGGCTTTGAGTCTGCTGATGACTCAAACCCTTTCTGCCTCTTGGTGATTACGAAACGAAACAAAAACCATCGGTAATGAACACGACATGTCCGAAATAGAAAACACAGCAATATCAGTACTTGAAAGCTCTTGTGTTAGCTATTAGTCTGCAAAAGCGCCAATAGTTGAAAAAACCCCACCTTTGCTGAAACGCTTTTGGTCTCAAATCAGCCGATCAAGAAGAATTTTCAGTCTTTCACAATGAACGAAAACCCAGTCCAACACATCGAATCCAAACACGAAATTTAGGAAAACATCATGTAAACGTACAGTACATTGCAAATCCAATTTTGACAGAAATCTTAGACAGATGTCATGCGTTGAAAAAAACCCTTGAGATTCAACAGAATACAATTGGCTGGCAGCCATTAATCAAAAGAGAAGAGAGAGCGCCAAATACTGAAGGAAAAGCCATAAATTGAGTGAAGTATAAATAACACGCCGTCGCCGTCGCGGAGTTCGCTGTGTATATCATGACTAGGCCAGACGAGTCGAAACGACTTTGCTCGAAATTGCTTGCGATCTCCGAGATTTTCCCACAGAATAAACGTAGATTTGTAAATTCTCCGACGAAAAGGGGTCCACAGAAAATAATCTTAAGCCTATTATAAGTTTTCGCCGACCCGAGATATGACGGATTATATTTGGTGCGAGTTGTCACTAAACACAATGAAACTCCAATACGGACAGACTCTGTGGAGACGTAGATTGATGTCTTTACGACTTACAGACTGGAAATACAGATAAATGAAAATCTAACATCTCTGAAAAACATCCGAGTGTTTTTCATTCAAAAGATGGTAAAAATGCGTTTTAGCACGCCGGCTGGAGGAACGCAAGACGATTTGATCCAAAAATGAACTAAAAAATGATGTCAAATGTTGCATTGAAATAACAGATTTGAGCGGGTCGGAAGAGCGACGCTGAGATTTTTAGAAAAGGCAAAGAGAAGCTGTTCTCATGTTTTGGGTCCGCTGAGGTGGTCAAATACCGAGAGAATTTTGCATCTCCTGCGGAGTATACGACCTTTTGAAAACATAAACAGAAGTGCTGTAACTGCAATTAAAATTATAAGGTTACCAGATTACGGTGGCCCAAAGCTCGAAATCGCTAAATCACGGAAAGAGCTTGGCATATGCTTGCTAGATAGGCACTCACATCTCCGATAAGTTAGTGTTTT
Organism: Montipora capricornis; assembly: GCF_036669925.1. Classification (NCBI taxonomy): domain Eukaryota; kingdom Metazoa; phylum Cnidaria; class Anthozoa; order Scleractinia; family Acroporidae; genus Montipora; species Montipora capricornis. The sequence continues at coordinate 43,079,495 of NC_090891.1, read as the reverse complement.
CTGGTGTCACGATCAAGTTTGTAAATTAAATTCCCCTTATGTTATTAAGATTTCGCGATTTTCGGAAGTTAGTTCGTATCGGTAAAGAACATGTTCTCTCCTTTTAAAATTTACAGTTTTGACGGACTCCCCCCAGCTGAGAGGCTTGAACACAAAAAGTATCGGCGAGGTTATAAACATGAAAAGTGCAGATGCGTTAGTCTGCAAGAATGTAGCATCCACATCAAAATAAATCACAGAGGCTCGATAATGCCGGTCACACAAAGATTCAGAGCTTATCTTACCCTCCAAGATGGAACCAGAGGCGGGTCCACTTCGGCCTTGTAAAACAGTAAAAGTTCAACACACATTGTATGTCCATGACGAACTGCCGTATGCAGAGGTCTCCAGCCACCATTTGCGGTTGCATTTACGTTCGCCCCATGTTGTAAAAGTACATCTAAACAGTCCCTGTGTCCGTTCCGTGCTGCATAATGCAACGCTGTCCACTGACTTCGCGTAGAGGCATTCACGTCTGCTCCATGATTTATAAGAGCTATCAAGCAGTCTACGAAGCCTTGTTCGGCCGCTTCGTGGAGAGGAGTTAAACCATCGTATGTCGCTATATTAACATTTGCGCGGTAGTTCAGTAGAATTTCGACGCATCTAAACTGACCGTGCCTCACGGCTTCGTGCAGTGCCGTTTTCCCATATTTATGGCAACCATCGATCGGAGCTCCAGCCTTGAGTAACTCGCGAAGGTCCTTCTTTGAGCCTTTATAAGCGGCTCGTTTCAGTTTGCACACCAAAACCTCAGGGCTGACTTCAAGTTCTCGCCTTGAACAAGGAGCGTTGCCCATCGTTATCCTTTTGAAATACGTGATGAAGAGGAATCCCTTCACCCTTATGTCAGATAGACATACTGTCTGTCTAGCCTTTTTCTACGTTGGTTTGTTGGCGTTTATTTTCACCGGAGTACCTTGAGGTAAACCAATTCAGTGTCCTGACAGGGGAGGAGACGGTCGGACTCATTTTATTCCATCAACAAACACATACTGTCAAATCAAGAGTCCGATGTCCAATATCCTAAATCAGATTTTTATTCTTCACGTTTCTCACTTACTCTTTGTTCGAAACCAGAAATTCTTTGACTTTTAAGACATTTATAATTAAGTTTTCTTTATGGCAACAACACCTTTGTCTTTGGTTGGTGGGGGAGGTGTAGTCGTTGTTTCTCAGCACGGGGAGGGACTCGGGTTATAAATAGAGCGCAAACATGAAAGTCATAATCGCGCGGAACTGTGGCTTTTTTTACATTCGAGATATTCTTTTGAGTTATGCAAACCATCTACGGCGATAAATTAGTCGCTTGCGCCCGCACGGCATCTGTTTTCGTCAGGTTTATACGTAAATATTGCGTGAAATTACCCCACCCCAAAGCTCTTGTTATTCCTTTGTGGCTGGGACCGCCAACCTTTGATAGGTTATTCAGCGTGTGTCAAAGATGGCGCCCGAGGACATTCGATAGCGGGGCAAATAAATAGCTTTATTCCAGTTGACTCACAGGTCTGGCTAAAGTATGACGAAAATGAAAGATACCTCTCTCGATAAGCTTAGTTTTGAAAAGTATCGAAACAACTCGGGTATTAATTTATTTTTTGCTAATTGAACGTAATGGTGTCGCGATTTGTGACGCTTTAGACTTTGGCATGCGCACGTTTGAGTAATTTCATCGCTGAATGCAGTTCGTATTGTAGTTTGAAAGTTTCTAGCACTTGACTATGTGGAACGTAAATGTGTCTTTGGCGTAAATATTAGATCAGGTGTGGACAAAGCTTTAGTATTTGTTCGTTCGGCTTCCTTTTTCAAGGACGTGCTGTATGCCCTGGGGTCAATTACCTATTCTTTGAGAGGCGCCAAGCTTTCTACGATTAAAATTTATTCGCCTTCGAATGACGATGCACGTGCAGGAAGAAATTACTTCATAATTGCCCGAGTGGTCGATTTCTTCCTTCTGTCGCATACCTCGAGGGAAAAACGATGGTGTATCGATGATTTGGAAAAAATTCACCGTCTCCTGCCATCAAATTAGCGAAATTTACGCTTGAAATATTGATCCCAGAAAACATGTCATCCAAACGGATAGATTTCGGACACCAATGGAAGCGTTTAATTGGTCCTCTGTTTCCCGCGAATTGATGCGTAACATTTCACCTCTGGTTGTTTAAAAGCAATTTCTTGTTTGATGAGTTCTGAATTTAGGTGAAGTTGAAATTCACTGTCGATTGCGCTGATAAAATTTTAGATAGTTTTTTTAAAAATTCCCGCAAACCTCTCGAACCTTTTACAGAAAGGCAAACGGTATTACAGGAGATAACCTTTGTAAAATGTCGACCACCACCTATTTTAATAATTTCTTCCGAGATGTGTACTTAAAATATGAAAAAACGGCACCATGTCGGATGACGATTCATTTTTCTGTCGTCCAAAGCGAAAGATGGACACACTGAAAGTGAGAATTGTAACCATTGAATATTAACAAATTGAGCTCAGAGCCTTGTGTAAATTTGAGCCCATCAAGTGATAGTCTTCTTGTCTAAGCGGTAGAGACAGGTAGTCTTGTGGGAGTTGTGTAAGTGCATGCCCTCGAGTAAACTTTCAAATTTTTTAAAAATTTTAATCAGACTTCAGTCTTGTTATATAAGACGAATGCTTTGAAGTTTTCAGCCTGAAGCGAGCTGAAAATGAGATATTAAAGCAATGGACTTGAAGACAATATTTGTAATATGTGTATATTCTTACGACTTGTTGCATTTTGGTCAGTATTTAATATTGCTATCATCGGAGAAAATAACACTGATGCCTGGAATTTTTGTGAGCGAAGTCGCTATGACAATCACTGACCTTTTTCGAACAAAGTTAAGTACGTACGCGTGTATCAACATACCCTAAACATCGCTCGATTCGGTTGAGGAGAACCAGAAAGCCTCTCTCACCTTCAATCAAAAGAAGTCGTGGAACATGACGTGACTTGCCAAATGAGGGATTTGATGTCCGAACCAACAACAACGTGTTCATTTAATCTTGTACAATACAAACCCTTTTTAAATATAAATCAATTTTTCAATTTCTCTTTTTAGCACTCTCGTGGCTATTTCGACATCTTCAAAATAGTCGCCTTTTCCAGGATTGTTTTTTTAGTAACAATTATTCCTTTTTGAAAGTGAGTTTGAGCGTAAAGACAGTAAAAAGACTTACGTTGCACTTTCTTCAATGAGAAATGGATTCATTGAATAATTTACGAAGAAAGATGATCTTACAGATTACGGAATAAGAGCACTTTAGCATGTCGCAATCGTCGACACAATTTTCGCGAACGAGCAGTTTTAGAAGTTGCTAATTATAGGTGATGACTAAGGGTCAAGAACGTTTGGAACACCAAACTCCTCAATTAATTCTAGCTCAAATGGGTCTACATTTTAAGTTTGCATATGAAAATTTAAAGTTATTTTGTTGAATATGGTTTGTAACAGAGCTCCAGGTTTTCAATCTCGGCAAAGCCGGAAATCCTTACGTTTTCGAGCGACCACAAAAGACCAAAAAAGCTTCAAAGAATTTCCAACCAACTTTTCTAACCATCTAGAAAAGCGTTCTAAAGTAACTGGGCAAATTTAACCGGGTTTGGGCAAATACGATTAAGTTGCTTCGAATTCGGCCTACATTTGTAGTGATTTCGTCGAGCTTACAAGAAACATTAAATTCATCCTTTTGAGATTCTGAATACCACAGCTAGGGAATCATAATTTTTAGAATTTCTACCAATGAAAAATATTGAAATGGTAAAAATAAGATTAACTGGCAACTTTATACAGTTCAGTTCTTTATATTGTATCTTTTTAAACAAACTTTCGCTAAGAAGCGTGTAAGTTTGTGTAAATCTTGTTATTTTAGTTAGACTAATGAACAAGAAACACCTTTTAAGCAAAAGAAAATTGTATTTCGTCTTAAGAACTTGACCTTGAAAAAATTGAATTGACACTATACCCTGACGTAAAATGAGAAACAATAATTCTGGCGGCTGAGTGGTAAACAGAGATTGCATATAATTACGGCACAATAAATTTTTTATTGTGATTTTGTTTTATAAGGTCAGTTGCTCCACCACGGTGGCACCTTCTTAAGAAGTTCAATTCATTAATTGAGCCGTGAAGCACATTTTCTGAATATTAAATCAGGTACTTCATTGTACTTGACAACGGCAGATGGTTTTAAGGCTACTCGCAGTCTAGAAGACAGTCTCTGTTTTGACAGAATCATAACATGCCCTGAGCCATTTTCTAAGGACCCTAAACACTTTTTCCTGATAAAGTGCATGTGAAATTAAAGTAACATGGTTTTTATTTGGAGTCTGTTGCCCCTGGTAACAAATATTCTTCACGTTTTCAGCGGCAAGTGAAACTGGATACTGAAGCCTCAGTGTGTGAAATTGGTGTGATAAGTCCAAAATTACCGACACTATTTTAATTGAGGGACTTAAACTATGGAAAATTAAGATATGAAATGCCTTCCTTAGAAAAAATTCAACGGCGTAAAAATGATAAAGATTCTTTTCGAGTGCCATTTCAATTTAAGTAGAAACAAATTAAAAATTACAGCCGTAAAATTCAGTCGGTGTACTTGAACTAACTAGATGCCAGTTAAAAATATTCAAATGGAATTTATTAACAAGTAACCGTCCCGTATAATATGTATGCTAAAAATGCCAAATAAGAAGCGATAAGTTCGCGTTGTGTCAAAGCGAGTGTTTGTCATGACCGATAACTGGGCGACAGTAGAGTGCGTTCTGCATGCAGGGTACCATTCAAGTTTCATGCAGTCTTTCATCAGGCTATATATTCCTTATTTTATACAACAACTCCCTTTAATCAAGCTTGTTTGACAATAATCGAGTGTAGAAATCGTTTTAAGCGGTGGATGCGGAGGTTGAAATGAAAAGAAATGAAATTAATCGAAGGTTCTTTCGATTAGGAAATCTGCCTTGGAGGGCATGTTGGGGTAGGGCTAGCCTGGTAAGGCTTTCCTGACCAAAAGGAAAACTCCGTGTTTGAAATTAATCAATTTGAAATTCGGAAGATCCACTGAGATCAAGATTTCCCGCAGACGGAAAAATCTACATACCATGTTATATAGGTAACAACAGGTGGACTTCGAGGGCGAAATTCATACCAGCTTATTCGTAAAGTCGTAAGAGTTGCTAAAACTCTGTTTGGAACGCAGGCAAGTATTGTAAAGTGTTTCCACGTGCTGTATCTGTATCAAAAACAAGTTTCTGGAGCTGAGGAAAGTTTCTAAAAGATTTACATTTACTTGTCCTTTTTTTTTCAACAGATAAATTGATTCTAGGATGGAACGATATGTGACGAAAATATAAGGGTTCCGGACTCCATTTTGACAACCTGGACTCGGGTATCCTGGAATTCCACCAATTTTACTGGTTGCTTGGATATCCGCGCTTGTCATTCAAAAAGAGACAATCACAGACAACAAACCTAAAATTTCTGTTTAGTGGTTCTGAAACTTTTAGTGAGATCGCGAACTGTGGCCAGTGAACACGGAAAATTTAGAACGCGCTAAGAACGTTTTTGCTGCGGTTGAGTTTTGTTTTTTTAATCAGTCCAGTGCCGGGTAAATGACAGTTATCTTAGGGTTCCCGTTTTAAGGGAAGGTGGGCTCACCTTTGATCCACCCATGGTCAGTCGTAAATTTCGAAAATTAATTGACTTTTGGATAAGATTATCTCGACCTTAATTTCCGATTTAAAAACCACGACAGGAAAAACGTCGCTTTCCGGCGTTTCGGTTTCAAACCGCTTTCCTTTTCACTCGGTATTACACCGGCTGTTTGTCTAGCCGATTGTCTATAAACCATTTTGACATCAGCATGACGTACAAATGGTTGGAAACCAATTTCTAGGAGAAACGCAGATAACAATAATATTTGGGCAACGCCACAAATGGAGCGAATTGGAGCAATTCATTCTTTCCTTCCAACCAACATGGCGACCATGACGTAAATGCAAAATTGAGATGGTGTTTGTGGTTTGGTTGGGAAGCTATTCACGATAAAATGGTTTTTAGGACTCAGGGATATTACAGAAACGCAGTTGGTCAGCCGCGCTGTCACAATCATCAGTTTGGGCTGTCAGTTGTTGCTATCCATCAAGATTAAAACCGCAGACCGTCTGGCTCATCTTGCTGAGCATCGGACTACCGGCAGGGAAGTCGTGGGTTTTACAAATGACTCCCGCCGGACCAAAGCTCGGTGTCTTTCCATAACTTAGAATAAATTCCTGTCTCGCAATGTTGACGCTCTATTCACAAAGACGTTTCGTACTTGTGCCGTAGTCCGTCTTTTGAGATATTAGCTGATTTGAGCTACACGACAACCCGAGGATAGATAAAGACAAGCCAAATTTATAATCTTTACTCGCGCGCCAGTTCCTTCATCTAAAGTATCGTCCTTCTCGTGAATTCATTTTCTTTATTTTTCTTTCTGACCCTCGTTTTCTTTATTGAGTGCATAACAAGTATTGTAAACGTGTCTCACCGTGATAAATCAGCGTTGTTATTGTTTTTGTTGTTGTTGTCTGACACACTTGAAAGAAAGTTCGGTTCGCACGCGATTTTTGTCAAACAAGAACACCTCAATTACAAACTTTCTTAATTCTCCTGTGCACGATGAAGAATAAATGCAGTCTGAAAGAAAAGTTATCCTTGCATCACTAGAAAAGAAGAAGGGTGGTTCAAAGTTAGTGCCTTGCCTTTCCTACATTTCCAGTGCATTTGTGCCCGTGCTACCATGTTCATTCCCATAATCGTGAAGGACTAACAGTCACGTTCACACATAGAATCATGAGAAGTGACTGGACTTGTGAAAGTTTCAAAATACTGGTTTCTTTAGTGTGAGAAGTCCGTTTTATTATATATTTGAACATTGAAGTTTGCGATTAATGGCAAACCTTGAAAGAGGTTTCTGCTTAATTTGTGTAATTTGGAAATTTGAACACGGCCAAAGAAATTTTCGGTAAAAACGTCATGCTAGCACCCACATAGAGCACTAGTAACATAGTACACCATATATAATAACACAAAGAGTGATGAAATGGTATATGAAATGAATCATATATGAACTGCGGATATGAAATCAAGTGAAGCTATGATCTTCGCAGTTATGAGAGCAATTTTTGCAATTGCGCAGAGAAGCCTGAAAAATTCAGGACTTCAACGGGGTTTGAACCCGTGACCTCGCGATTCCTCTTCTCAGTTAAGAGAAGAGCTGTGGGGTTCCAGAATGGAAATTGCCCATTTGCAATGTACACCTACCATGGGGTGAAACATCACACCAAAGAGACTGGGTACCACATTGGGTTGCAATTCCGTGTCCAACGTTAACGTTTGCATGTGTTGTGTGACTTTGACGAAAATCTGTCTCATTGCATTTGTCAACACTTTGTAAACAAAGTGTAAGTAGATAGATGAAGGGGATAGTTTCTAAAGAAACTGTGGTGCTGCGTCTGTGGGGAAGTAGTACTACTTCTCTGTACGATGGCCAATTTACATTATCAAATCCTTTGATAAAACCAAATTTTTGTAAGTAGATAGCGGCAGGTTAGTTTTGCAGGTTGCAGGTTGCAGGTTGCAGGTTGAAATTTACTGTGACTGTTACATGAATAGCTAACCTTAGGCCTAATTAGGCCTAAAGAAACGTTTTTAGGCCTAAGGAAGCCTAAAGAAACGTTTTTAGGCCTAATTAGGCCTAAGGTTAGCTATTCATGTAACAGTCACAGTAAATTTCAACCTGCAACCTGCAACCTGCAAAACTAACCTGCCGAGTAGATAGTTCCAGTTGGAGGGTTACTAAAAGGGAAGAACCGTGGACCGCGGAACCTCCGGAACTACGGAACCCGCGGGACCTGCGGAACCACTTAAAAAACGCACTTTTTTTTCCCGAAACAAAGCTAGATTATTGTTTCTATGAAGTTTTAAAAAATTGCAACAGATAACGCGCGAAAGCACGGTGGACTGGACCTGGTCACATGGTGACCTGGCGAAAAGGTTTTGCAGATGGAGCAAGGTAAGCAGCCATTTGCATTGCTTTAACAACACGTATCTTGACATCACCTGTTTCATATGCATGTAACATGTAATGGTTGTGCGGTAAAAGGTTTTACAAGGCCTTTAAAATCAGATGGTAAGCAAAAACTTTCGTAACATATATAATATCACTGACTTTTAAACACGGATAGAGAAATCAAAGGGCAACAAATTAAATATCAAGAAAAGCAACAGAACAACTAAAACCGCATTTAATATATAGGAAAGTAAAAGTTAAGAATAGCCCACTTCGGAAAATACCATAATACTCTTTGTTTGTCCCCCAAAATTTTGAATGAGCATTGTTTCCAGTTTCTCTTGGGACTTACAATGGTCCCAAGAGAAAACAAAAACAATGCTTATGCAAAATTTGGGGGGACAAACAAAGAGTATTATGGTATTTTCCGAAGTGGGTTATTACTGTAATATATTAGGTTCCAGACCTCTTATTTTGGGGCCTGCGCATTGGCGCGTAGGTTTTAGAATGGCGGGCTTTTAGTTGTTTACAGTTTTCAGCTCCGGAATAGTACAATTACAGACCGGAATAATGTTTTCTTGTTTAGCCACTTATCAGGAGCCCATCACCCGGAGCGTGCAACTTAACAATACTTGTGCAACGGCGTTTTCACAAGTAAGGTTATTTTTAGATTGAATTTCCCGCTAATGAGACTCCCACAGGAGCCCGATGACCAATTACAAGAAATTAAGCTGACGTCATAGGGTCACCGAACCGTAACTGACTTTGTTTTTTGACCTAATTCGCGGGAAGGGCTAGTCTAAAAATAAACCTACTTGTGAAAACGCCGTTTCACAGACGCTGTATGGAAGTTGCACGCTCCAGGATGGGCTCCTGCACTTATAATGTTTAAGGGTACATCACCACATTACAGAAATAAATCTAACAGGAAAGTGTGAAAAATGTTCTTTGAAATTCCAACTGGAAAGCAAACCTAACAGATTCAACATAACAGGTCTGTCCCTTTTTCTTTTTAATTAATAAGTGGTTTCAAGTTACGTTTAGCATCATTAAGGGACTGTAAACAGCTGCTAACCTTGCTCCCTCTTCGAAAGCTTTCCGTCATTTGGCCATGACGATCAGCAGATAACGACAAACAAGACAAACAAAAAATTGTTCAATTCTTTAAAACTTCAAAGAAACAATAGTCTGGGTTTGTTTCGGGAAAAAAGGCGTTTTTGAAGTGGTTCCGCAGGGATGCCCGTGCCCGCCCCCCCTCCCCCTTCGTAAGCCTTTTTTTAAAAGCAAACAACCTACAATATTGAGGTGGCGAAAACGAGACGATCTGGTGAGTACCCTCTGTTTGACACAGTGTGACTCTCCCTGGCTACGCCCCTGGTTCGCTTTTCAGAAAAGTCTGATATAACGCAAGTAATCATGCTGCGTGTGTGACCTCTGGTCTACTCGAACGCGCGTGAAATAACATTGTCACATGGCAGTAAGTACAAAATTATAAACATTCGTAGTTCTTTACTTCTGGCCATTTATATGCAGGTATTCTGAAGATTATCTGAAGACTATGATGGATTACAAATGCCCCTCTTTGTTCTCTTACGTTAATTTAGACTCCTGAAGACGATTAAAACAGCTCCTTCCGTCATTTTTTTTATTTGTTGTTTTTCAGTGTTCTCGGGTCCCCAGTCATAGTATGAGATTTGTTTCCTTCCATATAAAGTCTGGTTTTCACTAGCGACGCAAGCACAGCCTTATTTCACCGTGAAAACGGGTTTGACACAACACAAGGATCAAACATTTTCCTTTTCCTTGTGCTTGCGCTTATTCTTGCGTTCGCTTGCGTCGTGTGAAAACGAAACACAGCATAAGCACAAGGAAATGTGTTGCGTCTGGCCAATTATAGCCGCATTCGTTCTAGATTCCAAGCATCTGAACATTTGAACAAAATGGCAGTTGCTGTGGTTGATTTTGATGCTTATATCAACGTTCGTTTTCACTAGCATAAACTGCTTGTACTTTGTGCTTGTGCCTTGCGTCGCCAGTGAAAACCACGCTTAAACGTTCCAGGTGATGATCCCACGTTTCGATGCCATTACAATCGAAATGCAAGT
>NC_090891.1:43034281-43064281 GCF_036669925.1 Montipora capricornis | reverse complement strand
AAACGTCAATTACGTTATTTCCTATTAGTCTTAATTTGGGCTGGCAGTCAAAGAACTCATTCTAATTAAGTTATTTAAGCTTCCTCTGATATGCAGTGTATGTTTCAATGTGACATATTTCAACTATGTTTCTTTTAATCCCTTTTTGGGATGCAAAGTAAACATCAATTGTAGAAGACTGAAAGTAGATAATGGATTTATTACTATTATTATTATCTTGTTTTCGCAATTGGACTTCCAATGGAACTTCCGTACTCCAGGAAGCTTGGTGACAACAAAGTCTCCTCAAACATCAATTATTATTATATATTATTATATATTATTATATATCAATTATAATTATTATTATTATTATTATTATTATTATTATTATTATTATTATTATTATTATTATTATTATTATTATTATTAAAGGGAAAGTACCGCCTACCGCCTGTTCAAGATACCTGAGAGTTCCTATTTCAACGTGAGGTCAAGGAGACCTACCATCTAATTAAGATAATTATAATGGAATGTTCTAGATAAGCGAGTTTGAATAATAGGACCTGACTATTGCCCTGTGTAACGAAAACTTGAATGTCTAATTATGCTTCAGGATGCAATCAACATTGCCTGTCGTAGGTTTTTGAAAAGAAGGCGGCCAAGCAGCACTGGCAAATGGTATGGCAGAGATCACTTTAGAATATTTCCTTTAAAGGGGCTAGGTCACGCAATTTTAGGCAATTTCAGCACTGATCGAATGGTCATAGAATTAACTAAAATATTAAAATAACTGTTCAAAACTATAGAAGAACTCTAACAAAACACAGGGAAGGCAAGAAAGAACATGGATGGACAAAACTGGAGAGGATTGAAATGGATTGAATTTGGGTAAATTTGAAAAACGTCAGCCCACCTTTTTTCAAATCTATATCAGTCTATATCAAAATGTCATTTACAAAGCTGGAAAATCATTCTCAGTTATGTGGCCGTGATTTTGCAAATGAAAGACTCTTGCTCTGCCAATTTGACGTTTAGAGCTCATAATTAACAAAATTAAACAAAATTACCTAAAATAGCGTGACCTAGCCCCTTTAACCCTTTAAGCCCCGAGGGGTTCCCCATTGACGAGTAAAATCGTCTGGCGTTAGACAGAGTAAAATCTATAAGTGCCATTTGGCACTATCGGGGCTGAAAGGGTTAAGGATATAAAATCATTGCCCAGAAAATATATCCCTACTGTTCAAAGTATACTTAGAGGCAGGACCAGAAACTAGGATTTTTTCAAAGCATTAGCTTATAGCATATAACATCAGTTATTAGTATAGATCTACATCCTTATCAATATTATAAGGAATGGGCAACAACATTATTAGCCAATGATCCTTTGAGAACTGTTATTTTATTGTGGCAGTCTGGTTAAAAAAATCTGTCGCATGAGAAATTTGCCTCGCAAGAAAATAAAACCCTATAGCTAGGAAAGACATAGCTATCTATTATTGCTGTAACAGCAAAAAATTTTCCTTGCTAACAAATTAGTGAAAGGTTTTTTATTATTGTGTTTTGTTTCAATCTAGGCTGTCTTTAGAGGATCGTCTTCAAGATTGCTATGTGGAATCCAATGAAGGAGCCCCTAAAGACAAGGTTTGTTTATAAATAATTTAAACATGGCATGTTCTAAAAGCTCATATTGTATGAAGATTGGTGTGCATTTAGGGAGAATGATTTGAAGTTAGTTAATATTCAATTCAAGTTGCTCATTCATGAGAGTTTATTTCCACAAACAGCGCTTTTGTCATGGAGTACGTCTGTTGGAGAAAATCGTTCTACAAGACAATCTTTCCACCCTTGTTGTGAATTTGTATCCAAGAAATGAAGGATACTCCTTAATGCTCAAAGGAAAGAATGGGATAGGTATGATATTCAAATTATAAATTTTGTGTGGAAAGAGGGAGAGTTCCTTTCCCTTAAACATCTTCTTGTTCTTGATTTCCTCGGTAATGGAAGCCCACTTTTAAATACACTGTACAAAAAATGCCTTGTTCTGTCAGTGGTGTTCCTAGCTAACCTCACATATAGATATATTCATTCTTGATAGGCAGGTACAAAAGTCTGTGCGGCTCAACTCACATTGCTCACCTTGGATGGACCTAAAAAAATACCTTATAGCCCTAATCCTTAAGTTAACCCTGGTGAAATCAGGGCAAATGTTGAATACTGTCGTTTTGGTTTATAAAACCATTTTTCCTTCGATCCGAGGTGAACAATCCAAGTTGATCTGGTCCAACTTTTGTACCTGCCCAATTGTTTATAATAATTTTGTCTCGTGAACTTAGAAATGTCAGTTAAGCAATGGTTGAGAGCTAAATTCACTGACTTCTTCACATTTGGAAGTTTGATCAAAATGCAAATTAACTAAGATTAGATCATTTTTTCAAGATTTCTTTTCCATAACATAACCAATTGGGTTTCTCAGTGAGAAGCCTGAATTTTTTCCTTTCTTCACCCTGGTGTTCTGTTGTCCTCTTGTAGCTGTGAGGTGCATAGAGTCATCTTACTTTTCCAAACTGATTTGTGGGAATTTACTCACACTGATCCTTTTTAACCCAGACCAATTTTACCCTCAATTAAAGGCATCCTACGATGTCCGAGGATGGACTGGGTTAACCAGTCTCCATTTATCTTGATAGTACTTTTCATATTTTGGATTCCACAGATTCTGAAACTGTGAAACTGCCCTATGAAGTAAGTGAACAGTTTACTTTAAAAAGGGAACTAAAGGCAAAAATTCAGTACATTTGTGAATTTTAAAGATGAGGGAAGAAATGAATACCATTGCACTGGCATGTCCCTATATTATCGAGGCCTTTTAAGTGGTCTTCGGATGTCACTTTGTCGCTCATTTTCCAGCCCACATGTCGCCTATTTGGCTAGAGACAAATGTCGCTGTCATTTTTTTGCTGCAATACAATTGTCGCTGTCACTTTTTCGCTAAGAATACAAATGTTGGCTAAACATGCTTAATTTTTGCATCCTGTAATTTTGTTTAATTTAAAGAGTAAAAACTTCCTTCCAGAAATTTTTTAAAATTCTGGGCTGTAAACCCTGACTTACACAATTCGTAAGTAGTTTTGGGTGGGCTTATAACTTTGGGGGGGGGGGGGGGAAAGAGGTGTAGGGGGGTGTAGAGGGGCTATAAGCAGAAATGAGCTACGGAAGTGTTTATATGGTTAAGCCCTCGCAATATTAATTATTAATTGCTGTCATTGCTAGACACTGCTTAAGCTTAAATGCAACGAAGACCGTCAAAACCCTCTCTATAATAATTATTAGTCACTAATCACTGGTGAACAGTGTCAGACAACTTACCTTTCCTTTCTTTACCCTTGCAGCTCTAGCTCTTTTTGTCCTTCTTTTTGCTTTTTTTGAGAATGCTGTGACTGCTATGCAATTTTTTTAATGTTTTCCCATTTCACATACTCCATGTTAGCAAAAAGCGCCAGAAAAGCTGCACAGACACGATAAAAGTCACCGAGTTACAGAGAATCATGACTGACGTGACTATGTGTCGACCTTTGCACCAAAAAAGGAAATAAGAGACATAAGACACTCACTGCATAAGAAGCGCATCAAGTGTTTGAATTCATGATGGTTTGTTTAATATATCTTACCGGTAATTTGCACAAGAAATATACATGAAGCAACACCAACAGAAGAGAAGATTTAGAGTCATGCTGGCCTGGTCAGTCATGTCGCTGTCGAAATAACAAAGTGAAAAGATGTCGCTTTGTCAAAGTTAAAAATGGATTGTCGCTGTCTCAAGTTGTCGCTTTTTTTCTGTCAGGTTCTGTCGGCTGTCAGTGTTCTGGAACAAGATTGTCGCTACATTTTTTGCAATTTTGGAGCGATGTCGCTTGTCGCCAAGAACCGTTGGAAGGCCTCATTATCAGTTACATGCTACCTCTCCTCCGCAGCTAGATTGCACCAACTTGGGGCACCTACTTGATTAGTTAAATAACTTTTTAGGTGTCTCAAACTCTACACCGTAACAACATATTAACAAACTTACTAATTCCCTTCTTCTTCTATTTTTGTTAAACAACATTGTAAAATCATTCTAACTTTATGTACGTAATATTCTGTGCAAGTTAAATAAAATTGACTTGACTTGACATGGACCCAATGCAAAACATGAAAAGAATTACTACCAGTACCAGTACTTTTATAATGCGTTGGTAATCTCATTCTCAGGGCGTTTCTCTGCACAGAGGAGAAAAACCATGGGAACGAAACTGTTGATGCATTGGGTTTGCAAATCTGCACCTTGACATTTCCATACTAACACATGAAATGGGAACTTTTAGAGTACTAACAGCTATTGATATTATCAAAATCCATGTTCGGTGTGATATAATTTCAATAATATTTTAATGTTGAAATTATTATTAATAATTATTGCTTTGGGGTTTAACCTAGATTATGAGATCGAGTTCAAGTTTTTTTAAAATTGAAACCAACACCAGAAAGTGTTAAGCACAATACTTTTGGCTAAAATAAGCCTATGGACATTCCCCAGTTATTCAGTGCCTGTTGTGATCCGTGGCAACCCACAAGTGGGAACACCCTGAAGCAGCCACTTACTGGCACCATCACAATGGAACACGGTCCAGTCGAAAAACACACTTACCTGCCCAGATGCTTGCCTCCACAACCAAGTAGGACAGAAAGGGTGGGGCTCAATGAATCTGCAACCATTTGAAAAAATGGCCTGCAAAAATAAGCATAAGCAAAGATTGCATGACCATGCACAAGCAAACCCTGCTGGATTCTGGGGTTCCCCCAAAATAAAGGCATGCCCATTTGCTGTAAAAAGGCGTCAAGCGCCCCTGTGACCAAAAAATCAATTCAATTTTTCTTAAGTCTTAAGCCTTGATTTCAAAAATAATTTTCTTATTTAATGGTCCACCATCACTAACTTTATGATCTTGAGAGAGCTGGATCAAGGAGAAAAATGACATTAAAGGCTCACTAGTTTAAGAATGCAATGTGCACAGGAGTTTTTGGCTTTAAGACTTTTCAAATCATGTTTTGTATAATTATACAATAAGCTGCATTCACATGCTGAACTTTTAAGCTAGTGAGCCTTTGATGTCACTTTTCCCTGGTCCACCCCTCTGAGGTCCAGTCGGTCAGTTTTGAAGGTGAGTAATGGCGGACCTTGAAATCCAAAACTTACACTCAAAGTAAATGGCCTTTGGATCAAAATCAAAGCTCAAAGATTTGCCAGTAAGGTGTTAATTCAAACACACTTTCAAAACCTGAAAAAAAAAGAAAGTGATTCTTTTGATCCCAGGGCACTTTAACCTTGTCTAAATTACATTTAGTCTCATTTAACTCATTTTAAAATTTGATTTTACAGGAGTCAGAATTTCTTGATTATCTTGATGCACAGGAGGTACAATAAAAATAATTATTATAATAATAACTTGTACTATATTAATTATTAAACTTGTCCTTAAAGAGGTAAAAAGGATAACTTTTCAAATATGACATTGACATGACCTTTGAGGTCATCTTGTTAAAAAGTCCATTAATTTTAAATATTGTTATCAGTTATGTGCTAAGTTGCCTGGCCTATGAGTGAGTGAGGAAGCAGTACAACTAGTTATGTACTTGTTACAAATCCCACTGCTTTTCTCTTTCTGATAACTTAATCTTAATGAGGTTTGTATTCAACAAGGTGAACTCCAGCTTCACTTTTATTCAGACAACACTATACAATACAATACATACATACTTAATTGGCCGCTCCCCAGAGGGGCTTTTCGGGGCCAATGAAACACAATGAACAAAACGGCAGAAGACAACAACAACTTTTAAGAATCCCAGTTGGCCGGAGGCAAACCAGTTGGCTATTTACAAGTGCGGCTGAGAAGTTGAACCAGGGACTACCAGGAACGAACTCAACGAGTGATCAGAACAAGTTTTGAACCCGGGAACTTGGGATCTCAGGGCAAGCATCCTAACCACTAGGCCACAGCGCCTCCTACCTCCAACCTCAGACCTGGTGCCGGTTCCTGCAAGGAGGAATAAATTATACCTGATATAACAGTTATTCCAGAGACAAATCTGCTATTCTAACAGAACAGAATTTATTCCGGGAATAAGGGTATTCCTGGAATAAGGCAAATTTATCCCTGGAATAGAGTTATTACACCTTTCAGGAACCGGCCCCTGGTCACTAAGCAAACAACAGTAACATGCCATAATGTTTTGTGGCCAAAATAGCATTATTGTTCACTTGGGTACAAAGGATGTTTTTGGGGCCAGCACAGTAATGTACAGTAATTAAGGCAAATGAAAGTCATTTCATTATCCACACAGTTTTTAGAAAGCTAAAGCTTGTCATTATTTTAAGGACTGTGCCTACTATTAAATTCAAAGGTATTTTTGCCCCAGTATATGGTTATGCAGGAATGTAGATCTTAACAAGTGTTGTTGAAATCCAAAAAGAAAATTGGGGGTAATGCATGTTTCAAAGATAATAATATTGAAGAATAATATTAATTTTGTAAAAAGCTTTAAAATACAAAGCAATGTATGACGTTTTTTTCTCAAATTGAAGCTTAATTATCTCTCAAAATGCATGGCTACCCCCAATTTTCTTTTTGGATACCAAGAGTACTTACTAAGATCTACTTTCTCCGGATAGTTTTAAATCGCACAAAAATATCACTGTATTAGTAATGATCACCAATAGGAAACTTGAGTGTCTCGAGATGTGCAGAATGTATGCGCAATAACAATAGTAGGCACTGTCCTTAACAAATAGATTCCATGTTCCTGTGCATCTCTGTGCAGTAATAAATCACAAATGACATCAAAATGTGGTAAGAACAAAAAAGTGGCACAATTGAGGCGATAGCCATTGTGTCATTGATGTTCTGACTACATTTCGACCACAGGTTTAAAACACAGGTCACATTCCAATCAAGATGCATGTATTATTGAGCTTATTGTATAATAATACAATGTATTATTAATAGATGATAAAAGCTCTGAAAATTAATATGAACTGGTAACAAATTCCTACTCCTTGCACTCGTAAGCCATTGACTCCTGAACCCCACCCTCCCCCCCCAGGGGTCAATGGGTTAAACATAGGATCTGAGTGGTTGAAAGTAATTGTATGTCCTCTGAGCCTCTCAGGAGCAGGTTGGCATATCATTTTCAGCCCAATTGCACATACTCATTAATTGTGGTCCGCGAAAGTTTTAGAGAATGGAAGTTTGTGAGAGAGCAGTTGATTTATTAATTAATGACCCCATTGAATGTGTGTATTCAAAGTAATAATAATATTGTTTTTTACTGCTTTTTTTCTTTGTTGCTTTCAGTTGCCTCCTATCTTGGTTGATTTGTTAGACAAATCCCAGGTATTGTAAATGTTTTAGTTACCTTTATTTCTTGGTTTTTTTGGAAGAAATGAAAGTCAAAGCACAAATGACTCAGAGAAAAAAACAAACCACCCTTCCTTCATCACGTTTTAGAGTGCTTTATTTTAGACCCAGGGTGCATGGTACTTTGGAGTGCATTTTTGAGTCATTTTTTAAAACCCTTCTGCTTTACTCTGTCAGTATGCAGAATTTCTCTTTTTTTTGTTAGATGTGTCCTAGGTTCAATTCCTGAAAGTGTCATATATTATGAAGGATGTTGAGTCCCCTCCCCTGCTTTTGAGAGGTTTTTGTCTTTGAGGTTCACTTAGAACTCCTGTTTTCCACACTTCTCATTATTAAAGACTTAAAGGGCCACCAACAACCACAAGTCTTTGCAGGCGTGCAAGCTATTGGCGCCATTTTCTGTAATACAGAAACTAGTATTTCTTGAAAAGTCAAATTCCATCGCCTCACATCGTCGTGTTTTGGATGCCCAGTAGCTTCAAACTTTGTTAGTATTTTCCTTAATGTTTAAATATTGTATTTTTGGCATTATTTGGGTGTTGTGTACGCGTTAAAAGCGAAATGAAAATTGTGAAGAAAGGTCGTCCGGCGAGGAAGGAAAAGCACCATGTTATTTGGCTCACTACCTCAACCTTAAGATTATGGAACGAAAGGAGGAAGGCGTTTGGATTAAAAAACAAATCGAACAGCAAATTCGCAGAAGTTCTTCTTCATGGGATGTTTCTGAAGCAAACCGGCCGATTCGATTGCCCGGATAATAACAACAACAAAGGTGCATGGACACTGGTTTTCAGTGGCCCTTTAAAACTGTGATCTGATTTGTTGTCTCCCTAATTATTAGGTGACTACTCCTAGGGAAACATATTGAGCTTAAATACAGCTATTATAATTGTAGGAAACAAAAGAAATTACTAGTAACTCATTTCCTTGTTACCATATTTTTATCCAAATGTAGGAACTTTCTAGTTTGAAATTACATGTTGCACCAAAGTTGCAGACAAATTATTAATATTGTTGAAACTAGCAGATATAGAATAACTTATGCTGGTTAAAGATGAAAAATATCCTTCTCTTTTTGGAAGTCTTGGTTAGATGTTTGTTGTTTTAGAGCTTAATTTTGTTGACATAATCTGTCGTTAATTTAAGTCTTTCTGTGAAAGTTGATCACCATTGTCTCAAAAAGCTTGCTGTGTGGTCTGTGCGTAACACTATCTATGAAAAGGATAATTTACTTTTTAACATGAGAAATGTTTGCCCTTTAGAAGGGGATTTAAACCTCCAAGATTATGTGGGAGGTCGTGAGGTTGGGGCAGACAAACACTCAAGGTCTTTAAATAACTGAGGAGAAAGTGCTGCCTTTGTAATGACATCTGCAAATGCTTACTTTCAAGTCTTCTTGGATAAGGACGACAAACTGTAAGTCCCGTCACACAACCCTTCAATTTTCATAATCCTATGGGACGTAAAAGAACCCATACACATGTCGCAAAGGGTAGGGCATGTAGTTTCCGGTGTTGTGGTCTGTCTTCTGTGGGGCATTATGGTTGGGAGAGTAAATGCTCAGAGATGCCAGCTAGACTAAGCTACTTAAAAATCCAAGGGTAAATAAACATATAAATGTGAATAATGTTTTGGGAGGGTAACCAGGAAATCATAATTTTGAGAACTTGCACCAGTTGTTGCATGATCCCAATTATTTGCTACATTAAATTAATTTGCAAAAATTAATGCTCCTAAAAACCTTAGTGAGTTCTTTTGAGCATTGAATATGTAACAGGAGACCTCAGCAAAGGAAAGGAAAGGAACTTTATTTAATTGTCTAGTCTTCTAGCACTGGAGCACTAATTGGGGACACTGTAAAGTGAAATCAACAAATAATGCAAATCAAGTCAAATGTTGGTTTTTGAGGAGAGAGGAAAACCAGAGTACCTGGAGAAAAATCTCTTGGAGCAGTGGAGAGAAACAACAAACTCAACCCACATATGACATATCTCACAGTATTTGAAACCTCTTTCCCAAGAAATTTCAGAAACCAGATTAATCAAGACAAATTTTGCCTCAACCATCCCTCATTTAAGTACTTAAAAAACTCGCGCAGAGTGTTTTATCGGGTTTTAAACCGCTATGCTTCGCCTCGTGTTTTTAGACCCGATGAAACATGACCTGCGAACCTATCGAATGGCTTCAAAAACATTCCACAAAAAGTGTGTCCTTATATATGGAGTCAAGACAATTCTTCAAAAGTGAGAGGAAGATATAATTAGCATACAAGAAAAACAAGCCGAGCCTCATTACTGTTCTTTATATAAAGAATTCTATTAGATGAGGAGTGTTTTGTGAGGTTTAAAGCCCATGCATATGACATTTTATCAGTAATTCGATAGGCTGTTTTGCTTATGAATTATTAATGAGTTTTTGAATTGGATTTATATTCTACAGTATGTGGGTCTGTTATATTCAGGCTTATTACTGTAATTTGTCTCTGTTGTATATTTTTGCTGTGGCTGTTTTTTCCTTGAACCAGTCTGGAGAGACATGGCAACATGTGGCTTCCTACCCCACAATTTTAATTTATCAACCAGTGAGAGTTACAATGTACTTACTAAAGTGAGAGTGCCACTTTTTTCCTAGGCTAATATCTTTTACAGTGGATGTGTCATTGTTGAAGTGCGAGACTATCGACACTGTTCTGCTGGAGGTTCTTATGACAGCAACTATGTGTTATTGCGACCCACTTATCAGGTACCTTACCGATTTTTCTCTGGTCACAAGTAATGATATATAGGGCACTGGAGTAGACACAGGGTTTTCATTTGAGGCCGTTAGCTGGACGTTTCGTTGGGTCGTTTCCCATCCCATGTCCGGTACTTTGATGCCAATATTTGAGGGGTTTGTTTTATTTTTTATTACTAAATTTTTTTTAAAGAGAACTTGATTGAACTCCAGCCTTGCAGCCTTCCCAGGGGAACTGATTCTTGGATTCCAGAAACACTGGAAACAGTGTTTCTGAGTGTGCGATTTAAAACATTTCAGGGGGGGGGGGGGGGGAGGGGGCGCCGCCTTAGACTCCCCTAGACTCCCCTAGACTCCCCTAGGTAGCTTACGCCTTTCAGTGCCAAAAAAGTGTCATGTCTGGTGCTCACAGAAATATGTCTGCTACTTTACAAAACTTTCGAAAACCTGGTAGACATACAATTTGTACGTATAGTTTGTAAAGTTTAAAAGTTTAAAAGTACAATAATTTGGAACAGTTCTGGCTGGAGGTGACTTGGTATGATACAGAAACATCCGGGTTTTCATATAAGCAATGTTATTTTAGTTTCCATTTACGCTTATGTTTAAGTGGCAAGAACAATATCTCACAAGTGGGTGTGTTGAAGGAGTGAGGTATTGTTCTTGCCATGCAAACAAATTACATATAAAAGCAGCAAGGTGATGCATACCTGCACACTCTCTCCAGCATAATTTGTTGTGAACTTGATGACTTTTTCCTATGGCACATTAACTTAGGATGTGTCGCAGGCATCTGAGGTAGAAGCTTATAAAGCAATTCCAACCAGTTTTCGGGTCTTGTAGCTTTAGTACCATTTAGCCAAGTGCTTGGGACATCATACAGTAATTCATCTGGAGTTTGGTGTCCATTGTGCATGTATACAGGACTTAAATTTTCTCTTATGTGGACAAGGGTGCTGAGCTTTCAGACTTTCTACTTCTTAGTAGGCTGCATTAACCACTCATTTTTCTCCAAACTAGTTATGCCACTCCTGCAGCCTAATCAGTCAGTTTTGAATGCTGTCAATGGTAAAGGGGAAAGAGCATTCATAGTTAACAGTCTTAAAATATAATTTGCTCTAAACTTTATTTTGTTAACATCAAACATCAAACAAATTTGATAAAGAGGTTGTCCCCATTCTCATTTTCTTGCCGTGAGGCTTAAGGTTCCATATCTACTTGGACAAATTAAAAATTGTTTCCACTTAGCTGAAAGTAGTTCAAGACACTCTTGTTGGACAGAAGCAGAGAGATAAGAGTTTTGCGTTGTGGAGCAAATGTAAATCAATACTCAAATTTAACCTCTCAAAAGTAAAAGTGAGAGTGGTTGAGTCTAATTTGTGGTGTTGCTGTCCCTAATTAATCCGTTCCCTCTTGATAGATGGCTGGATATTGGCTAAGTTCTTTTTTTGCGTGTTTATTTCGTTTTGGTCCATAAACACGCAAAAAAAGAATGAGGCCAATATCCAGCCATCTCGACTGAACAAGCTTGGTCAATAAAGGATTATTTTATTATATTGGATAAAACACCAAAAAATGATCTTTGATCTTGCGGGACCAAGCGAGAAATCCCGAACAAGCAAGATAGATCCATCTTGCCCGCTTGGGTAGCCAATCACAGCGCGGGATTTGGTTCATCTTGCTCGGTCACGGAGCTAGTCACATAGTAACTACAACACGTATTGATTTTACTCATCAATGGGGAGATCTTCTGTGGATAGTAAGAAACTGGACTGTTTTTATTTGATTGTGCAAAAGGCAAGTCTTCATTGTTGTTTGGGAGAATACCCCCCCCCCCCCCCCTTCCTTTTTTACTGTTTTCCAGAGATCAGCATGACAGGGAGCTTCTTGTGTTCCAAACATGCGCGTGCTTGTGCTTGTGAATGTTAAACTTGTACTGATGCAAGACGAGAATACGCATTTAAGTTCAGAGGAATTACATTTAAGTGAAATGTCAAAGTAATTTTTTTTTACTAGACCCTGGTGTGTGACATAAATGCCATGACAAGAGAATCACCTCTCTGGACAGAGGAGAGTAAACTATTGCTGGAGTCCAAGTTGTTATTGGCAACGGAGGGTCCCTTGTGTCTTGATCCTTCAATTCAGGTGGCTCAAGTTGCAAACCAGCTTCTTTTTAACAAGAACAATTTAAATACTCATGTATTTAAAAGGTACGGCTATCTAAATTTTTTTTTTTTTTTACTTTAAGCAGGAAAGGGTTTGACTGTTGTATTAAATAGTGGTTTGCAATCCAAGAAAAACAGTGGCTGGAGGAGTAAGGTTTGGGAAAATAGAGTGTAACTGTCAGAATGGAGATTGGTTGGAACTGGTATAAAAGAGGAATTGGAGGGAGGGGTAGGATATGGGAAAGGTGTCTTGGAATTGGGAGCAAATAAGGGCAGGGTGGAGTGGAAGTGAAGAGTGGATATATACTGACTGAAAGCAGGATAATTGATTTGGAATCAGGAGAGAATCGCTTTTAAACAAAACAACTGGTCCATAGTCTCAGTCACAACTGTTGTAATACAGATGGAAATTTGCCCCCTCTCCCCTTCAATGTTGATGTTTATGGGTTTGAGTGCAAGAAGTAAATGGCAAACATAACATTTAATGTTTGGGAGAATACCCCCTCCCCCCCCCCTTTTTTTTTTACTGTTTTCCAGAGATCGGCCCAACAGGGAGCTTCTTGTGTTCCGAACATGCCCGTGCTTGTGCTTGTGTATGTTAACCTTGTACTGACGCAAGACAAGAATACACATTTAAGTTCAGAGGAATTACACTTAAGTGAAAATTAATGTCATTTGATTAAGTTGTGAAGAAGGAAACTTGACAAGATCTTGGCAAAATCCATTTAAGTCACCACTAGCAGTTGTAACATGGTCCATTATGATTACATCTCAGCCAAGCGTAATTACCTGGACTGAGGCATAATTACCTGGTTTGTTCTAAACTAAAAAAATAATATCGCAACTTTAAAGTATTTTGGAGCAGGTAACAAGTTTCCCCATTTCGATCCTACAGGAGCATTAGAAGGCACTCTCAGGCATTTTGTAACAGAACTGGGTTGATGGCACTCAGCAGGGCACCGTCTCAACTCAAAGTTATTGATTTCCTGTCAAATTACAAGAAGCCGCAGCCACCTGTCAATCTCCGCCCAGCGAAGATGCCACAGACAACTGATATGTGGAGACAGAGGCCAAGGCAACTAACACTGCCTTCAAGGGTAGATGTAAGTGGCATTGGAAATATTTAAATTCAAGTATAGAATTGCCTTCTTTTGTTGCTCAAAGACTCCTATTCTCTCTTTCCATTGCATCAACTTCTAGTTTCATCCATGTTTTGTTTTGCTTATTATTTTGTTTTTGAGTTTTGGAGGACTACAGAAAAAATCATTATAAAATGCTACCCAGTAGTTGCTGGTCTCTATTTGTTGAGATCTATTACAAGCCTACCCAAATGTTTATAAAAATAATTAATGATCTTAAAGGCAAACGCTGGAAACCAGGATTGTGGTTAATGTGGAGACCGGACAGCTTAGTAACCAGGCATTGGATCGGACGCAAAGATGGAAAACTGGACACCAGAAGCAGCCTTTTTCAAATGTTCCTGCATATAAGCCGCACCCCTGATTTCTAGCGACAATTTTTGAGAAAAAGGTGCAGCTTATCTGCGGGTGTTTACGGTACTTTGTATACTTCCTATTGTCAGTAAGACACACCTTCCCCCTGCTCCAGACAATTCCAAAGGCCACTTAACCCCTAGCAACAGTAAACACCTTTAGAAATCAACAATGCATCGATCAGACCACTGCAGGGAATAGTGGAAATAAGGGACAGTGTATTTTTGTTGAGAATGAAGTGTACACAGATTTTTATTTGAGTTCTCAAGTAGTTGGTACTTATGCCTTGTTTATTCAAAATTTATATCCCATTCAGGTTGACTTATATTCAAAGATTATTGAACGTCCAAAGATGACACTTGACAACACACCAGAGTTGGTGCAGGAAGTCACACTTGAAGGTGAAAAGACTAATAATAGGAACTATTTCTGTCGTGTGACAATCCGGCGGCGTCCCACTGATCTACAGTACTTGGGTGAACTTTACCTGGAGGAAGATACAAGTAGTTCACAAGCCACAACCTCACCTACAGATGCCCTTGACAAGTCAGGGAAGGCATGCCAGTTTTTCCTTGGAAGTAACCTTGGAGCACAAAAGTAAGTTATTACTTAGTTGATCGCTTGCCAAAGGGGCTTTTTAGGGCCCATGAAACAGATGCAGCACAACAGAACCACAACTTTCAAGAATCCCAACTGGTCGGAGGCAAACCAGTTGGTTATTTACAAGTGCAGGCAAGGAGTTGAACCCTGGACCCTGGAGGGACTACCATGATCAAATTCAACAAATAGTTCCAATGGGTGTTTAACCTGGGATCTCCGAATCCCAAGGCAAGTGCCCAAACTACTGAGCCACACTGCCTTCCTTGCTATCTCCCTTGCATCCCTTTATTTATATACAGTGGTGTTTAAGCTTGAAGATTGTGTGGCCCTGTTTAAATATTCAAGAAAGAGACAACCAGCTGCCAGCTGGGCACACAGATGTCCTATTAAAAATTCCAAATGAAAAGCATCACATTTTGACGATCTTTGGAGATAACCTCTGTACATTTTCTGGAACCAAGCAAATTATCAATTTATCTGTGACGAAAAGTTTGTACCCCAGTCGCTCATGTCTTGTCTTAAAGCAGTCCTGTTCACTTGAAATCAGACAATTCTAAATGAAATTTAACATTTCCCTTAAATTTTATTAGTCATTTCAAGGTCTTTTTTTCGTCAACTGTCTCATTTCCTTCACAAAGGTATCTTCAACAATTTCAAGACTTGTACACTGAAGAAGGTCGCAAATCTGTCAAGATATTCACCTACATTCCTGGGCAACAACATGCGCAACTTGCAGTAGGTGCCAATCAGCTGTCGTCACAAACACCCGTCAACAGCACTTCACAAGCTGCAACAGTCTCTGCAATATCTGCCACCATCAGCTCAAACAACCAAGAACTTAAGACAGCAGGGAAGGTTGCAATACCATTACCCTCTGCATCAAACACTGTAACTGTTATACAAGGAAGTAACTTAAACCTGCCATCACATGCCTCAGTATCAGGCAACACTACTGTGTCACAAGTGCCGGTTATACAAGGGTGCAGTTTGTCGAATGTACGGACATATGGGCAGAAGCTAGCCATGTTTCAACAGCGAGGAACTGTGGTGGGGTCAGCGTCAAGTGGGACCACTGTTCCCTTAAGTGGGACAACTAAACTTGCCACAGCAGGTTTGTAAAGTGGTTTCTGTCTGTTTAGAAGTACTATTGGAACATGATTAAGCGAGAAGGGTTAGGGCAGAGGTGGGAGTGCCCACCCTCCATCAATGTGTTTGTATTCAGACTCAATTGGCATCATTGGGGTTGAATTATGGGTTCTCTTCTCTGCTCTGGGAGGGTTTTCTCTTCTACCATAGAAAGCCAACATTGATGGATCCACTCTAATATAGAAAGGATAGGCCACTGGAGGCATATGTGCTCTCAGGGAGCAGAGTGGCATGAAAAAAATTTGTACTGCCTTAGCATAACCAACAAATTATCATTTAAAAGATTTCTGTTTAGACATGTTGTTGTTGTTATTGTTTTGCTTCTTTTTCTTCTTCGTCGTCTTCTTCGTCTTCGTTGTGGTTGTCTTCTTTTTCTTCTTCTACTTCTTTTTCTTCTTCTACTTCTTCTTCTTCTTCTTCTTCTTCTTCTTCTTCTTCTTCTTCTTCTTATTATTCTTCTTATTATTATTATTATTATTATTATTATTTTTAGCAGTAGTAGTAGTAGTAGTAGTAGTAGTAGTTACTGTAGTTAGTTAGTTGTTGTGGTAGTATCAGCATATTAGCAACATAACAATAACTTTTGCTGATACAATAACAATGTTGGCATGTCTGCAACTCTGCTTTAACTCCTCAGGAACAGTAACACAGTATATCTCAACAGCGCAACCAGGGACAACTATTCAAGTTACAAATGTCAAACCAGTTGCAGCAGCTTCAATTGCAAAGGCTGCTCCAACAACAGGAAGGAGAGTGTCACACCCAGAGACAACTCTGCAGTCCCCTACCACACCCAGTGCAGGTTATACAGGGGTTGTAGGAGCCTATATGCAGGTATGGCACTCGATAATATTGTTCTTTTTTATGTGTTTCCATAGTCTCATCTAAACACGGGGAAGTTGGGAGAGTTTTCGACAGTTATTGACTTTTTTCTGTGTTTCCATAGTCTCATCTAAACACGGGGAAGTTGGAAGAATTTTCGACAGTTATGCAAATCCTCGACTGCGTCTCGGGTTTGCAAAAATGTCTTGAATTCTCCCAACTCGCCCTTGTGTTTAGATGAGGCTATGGAAACACGGAAAACGTCCTCTATTGCTTAAATGAATCATATGAAACCCATACAGTGTACATTATCAGATTTGTCCAGAAATACCCCTAATTAGATTCACAAAGTGTCCCCTTGCTCTTCCTCTTAACTTCAACATCACTGGTGTCTCGGAATACAGACAATTGATGTCAAAAAGTGTCTCCCAAATGCTGCTGCTCAAGTAAGGATAAACAGGTGCATGTACCCTAAGCTAAAAATAATGCTAACATGTACCTGCACTGTACCTTATTGTTGCAAATAGGCAGCAAAGGCTCATACTTGAAGGGACAAAATTGGTTGTGCATCTGATCAGGTGCATAAAATTTCTGGACATACAGTAAAGTGTACATTATTATATACCCGTACATTATTTTGGGGCTGATTGCAAGGAAGCACAAAACGTTGGTTTTGTTTATCAACAAGATATTGGCTTCAGGGCTGGTGCCTTTGAGGTTGATGGCCTATGAATGTAAGTGAGGCTGGAGTTGACCTTGTTTTGATAGAAACCTTACCGCTTTTCGTATGTAAATTTTTAGTAATTAGCATGAGAACAACATCATTAAGTTATTAAACATAAGAAAAGAAGGGAGGTGTGTATCATAACAAGGTCAACACCAGCCTCACTTTCATTTAAAGGCCAGGTAACTAAGGACACAACTGTAAAGAGGTCTATTTACCCTAGAAACACATTTCCTCTATACCAGTGCACCAAAAGCTCTATTCCAAAAAATATATGACACAATGTTTTGAAACATCAATTATGGGAGTAGGCAAGAAGTATCACCAGTCATGTTGCATACAGTGAAAGTGTGTCAACAATTTTGTCATAGGCATCAATCCTGCAGGAAAATGAAGAAGAATAATTTAAAGAACAATCCATTGAGCTAGTGAGAGGGATCTCCTGTTCTTTAGAGTAGTGAAGTTTGTATGACAACAAGTTTAAAAAATTGAGTCCTATAAAAGGAAATCAGATCAAAGTTAGGGTAGTTTTCACATGACGTTTACTCAAAAATGACCCTATTCGACTGAATGTTGTTTATTGTGACAGCCTGTAGTTGGCCCCGGAGGAATGAGTGTCACCGTCCCTGCTGGTGCTACTGTCACTGTTGCTGGGGCAACCCCACTGGTTCCAGTGTCCAATAGTGTAGCCATTGCATCAGGACCATTACCAGCTCAGTTTATTGGTTTAAAATCTAGCAATCAGAATATCCAGCCTGCTCCAGGAACACCTCTAACCTTACTCCAGGTAATGGTATTAGCTATTAGACTCAGGGCTTGAAATTAGCCCTTTTGGCAACCAACTGAGAAAGATAGGCTGACCTTTCACAGACCAGATCTGAAATAATTAGGGTCCATAAAACAAAAGAACAAAGCGAACATAACAATACCCAAATAGCAAGGCCTAATCCGAATAACAATATGGTTCTTTTGCCCTCCGCCATTTCAGTCTGTTATATGAAAGTCTCACCCAAGTCACCAGAAGGTATAGGAGCCCCAAAGGCAGAAAAACAAATTCAAAACTTTCTCGTAACACTCTCTGCAAAACAATCTTACCACATGCTCAATGTGGAAGCAAAATGTAAAGGAAGCAAATAAAACTGCCGAAATTCATGCTAGCTGTCATGTTGTAGGTTATGGGAGTGAAATGCAATGTATGTTCTTTCAAGACCAGTGGTCTTTCTGTTAAAATGAAAATTTTGTTTTATCTTCGATCAAAATTCAGCTCACTCTATTGGGAATTCTTGTTTTACAATTTTGTTGTCATGAACACAAGCTCCTAATTTTCTAATCACTGGAGATTTTAATTGTATTGTGAAATTGAGTCTGATGTATTCTGTGGTGTTTTTGTCATTTTGCTTTCAAAGAATCTGAAGAAGTTTTTGATGGCTTTAAATTTTTTGGAGATGATCAAACTGCAAAGGCTTAAAGTTGAGGAGCTTTTCAGTTAAACTTAGATTTGAAATCACTTTGTGTATCACAAGATGCCTTCTAGCCTAGGGAAAATCATATAAAAATCAACACTCATTTGTTCAAAGGTCAATAAAGCTAATCCTGGATTACTGGAAACTTAAATTGCAGTTTATTTACTGACCTAAAAAAAAGGTTCCACAAGAATTTCTTTCTGTCAAGTTTGACTTTCCTTTCCTTTAGCATAAAATGACATTGTCAAGGGGTGATGTAGCAGCTGATCCAAAGATTACTCACCATTGGTTCACAACCCTGACCCCAAACAATAGCTAAATTAATAGAAAGAATGACATATCATTGTTTCCTGCAAGGGTTACGAACCAATGGTGAGTAATCTTTGGATCAGCTGCTACACTACTGTTGTCAAGGCCATCTTTTAAGAGCAAAATTGAAACCTTGGTAGGCATTTTATTGCAGATTAGTTAATTGGCTTTTGAATAAATGGCTCCATGTGTTAAGGAGACTAAATGTAAACTAGGTCAGCAAATATTCCCGGATACACGTACTCGTATCATTGACCTCCCTTTTATGCAAGAGGGTTATGTCAGAGATAGCACAGTGGTGAGAGCATTTGTCTCCTACCAAATAATGTGGCCTGGCTTGATTCCCAGACTCTGAGTCATATGTTAGTTGAGTTTGTTGGTTCTCTATTCTGCTCTGAGATGTTTTTCTCTCTGTACTCGAGTTTTCCCCTCTCCTCAAAAACCAAAAGTTGATTTGATATCTTTACAGTGTTCCAAATTAGTGCAGGCCTCCGTGTTAAGTATACTTGACGCTTAAATAAAATTTATTATTACTATTTTTATTATTTATACAGGTTTTGTACTGTCAATGAAAGTGTTGTTTTCCTCTTCCTGTAGGGTACCACCACCATCCAAACACAACAGGCCCAGATAGTTCACCAGACCAGATCACCGTCAACCACATTTACAGTAAGTGGATGTCAATATGTTGAAGGAACCTTTTCCTAGTATTGTTTCTATGTGTAGAGGGAAATAGGTGTGCAAATAATTTATGCGGTTTCACTGCCACTATCTCCTCAATTGTCCACTTGAACTACCTTTTCTTGGGTTGTCGAGAGAGAGAGAGAGAGAGAGCTCTGTACTACCATTGTGACCTTCAAAATACAAAATCTTTTTCCTTGAGGAAATTTGCCTTCTATTCTGGGAGGCGTGGTGGCCTCGTGGTTAGAGTGCTTGACTCCGGATCGAGTGGTCAGGGTTCGGGTCGTGGCTGGGGACATTGTGCTGTGTTCTTGGGCAAGACACTTTACTCTCACGGTGCCTCTCTCCACCCACATGTATAAATGGGTATCAGTGAAAATGCTGTGGGTAACCCTGCGATAGACTAGCATCCCACCCAAGGAGGAGTAGAAATACTCCTAGTCGCTTCATGCTACAGAAACCGGAGATAAGCGCCGGACTAATGGGCCTACTGGCTCGAAAAGCAAACCATGAAAAGGGGAGTGAGCAAGAGAAAAAATGGTAAGAAATAATGGACCACAAATGACTGTGAAAGTTTGGCTTGCTTCAAGTGCCACTTACCAAATTTTTCTTATCAGCTCTTGAAACTGAATAACAACTTATACATAACCAAAAACAAACCTGCAAGAAACTTTTGCTATTTCAATCAAAATGCAAGTTTTTCTCAAATCTTTCAATCCTTATTTTTGAAGTATGCTCATCCGAATGCACTAAGGGGTTAAACTGGTGGCTCGTGATGTAGGATAGGTTGTGAATGTGCAATCTATGAATAAATCTTCTTTATGTCAGAAGTCATGTTTTCCTGAATCATTTGCTCACCGAAAATAGAGAACAGACTTATGTGTATATTGCGGCAAATTAAAATATTATGGCAGCAAGATTTTGACTGTTTTTAACAAGATATACATAGATTCAAGTGAGCAAAATAATACAAAAATTAGGTCACAGGCACCTCAGGAACTTGACTTTTTTCCAAATACGGTAAGTGGGCTTTAACCAACACTCCCAAGCACTTGGTTAACTTCAATGTTAGTGCAGCAAAAGCAGAGAGGGTAGCCTGCATGGCAGGCATTCAAAGGGGGAGGGAAAGGGAGAACTGGTGGGATAACAAGAAGGGAGTGCGAGGAAGAAAGGAAGAGAAGTACAGAGAGGGATGCCAGAAAAATTGTTTGAGAAGTTTTCTTACTTTTATAATGTAAAAACCAAACTCAGGAAAGACCTGTTAACCCTTTCAGCCCCGATAGTGCCAAATGGCACTTATAGATTTTACTCTGTCTAACGCCAGACGATTTTACTCGTCAATGGGGAACCCCTCGGGGCTTAAAGGGTTAATGCATACATTAAGTTCATTAAATATACAGAATTCCATTCATTACTAATTACTGAGTATAAGTAGTGGGAGGCACGGGTACCTCATGGTTAGTGCGCTCGACACCGGATCGAGTGGTCCGTGTTCGCGCCCTGGCCGGGGACATTGTGTTGTTTTCATGGACAAGACACTTTACTCTCTCCACCCAGGTGTATAAATGGGTACCGGTGAATTTAATGCTGGGGCTAGCCCTGCGCTGGACTAGCATCCCATCCAAGGGGGAGTAGAAATACTCCTAGTCGCTTCATGCTACAGAAACCGCGATAAACTCCGGCCTAATGGGCCACTTGGCTCGTAAGCAGACTTTACCTGTAAGTAGTATAGCGGATAGGAGGCTGGTGCCAGTCCAAATAAGGCACATTTGGGGGCTCCATGTGAGGACTATAGGAGGAGCTCAAAGTCCACATTGATTACCTTATTTGGCATTTACTGTTAGTGCAAAGAGATTACTTTTTTTTACATTTTGAAAAAGATGGGACCATGGTGTACCTTTCAAGAACATGCAGACTCTAAAGTACAAATGCGTTTTTCACTACCGTCAATCAAATGTTCGGCGGCTCCTCTCAGCTTCCGACTATGTTGACTGAACTGGGCTCAACGATGTGATTTGATTACTGCGCGCTTGACAGTAGTCGGAAGCTTGGAGGAGCTGGCAAACATTTGATCGGCAGTAGCAAAAAATGCATTTGTCATTTGACCTTTGAATTTAAGAGTCTGCATATTATTGAAAGGCGCGAAAGTGCCATGGCTGCAGCAAAGTTTTCAGAAGATGTGCTTGAGGTGTTTTATGGCTCAATTCCTGAAAAACAAAACAGAAAACTTCAAATTCCAATTATTGCACACTAAAACTAAGGTGGCCAGTTTTGCATTTTGATAAACCTGAGTGTGCTTAGAGAAACCATGAAGACAATTGGCTGCAAAGTGATAAAGTGCTGGTGCAAAATAACTTGGAAACCTCTAAATGACAATGTCTTTACTGAATGGCCAATAAAAAATGGCAGCCAAAGCCTGCATTATAAATTCCAAAAACACCAAATTCCAGCTCTTGAACAGCCAGATCTTATTTAAAAATGGATTTGTAACTATGTGCGACAAGATTTCAAAACAAACATATCAAATTTGATGCCAGATGAATGTTTATTTTCAAAAAACATACAACCAAGTGAATAAAATATGCAAAGGAAAAATACCACTCGGTTTGTTTTCCGTATCTGGGTTTGCCGTTAGCTACTCATGTTTGTTTTGGCTACATTCCTGAGTTCCATAACAACCGTGCATTCCAACGACCCATAAGAAATCAAAGTAGGAATGCACAGTTGCCATGGAACTCTGCATTGTAATTTTCCTATGATGCAGTGGTTGCCAAATACGTCAATTAATATTTTATAAAGTATTTTTGGGTGCAGTGTTAGCAGTGTCGCTCAGTTTGAACAAGATGTCTGGTGATGATGTTAAAATGTTAGATCTTGAATTTGATAACGGTACCAAAGCTGATAAGAATTCAACAATTTAACACCAAGAGAAACAGTAATCCAGTTTGTTGGATCATTGACACAAGGCCCATAGAGTTAAGCTAAAGGAATATTATTGATACGCTATGCAAAAGAGAAGATGAAGAGAAAAAAAGCTATTCAAGCAAAGAAGTGATGTCCAAGAATGTAATAAGCACTTTAAAAACTAACTCGAGCTTTTAGAAAAAGCTCCCGAAGAATCTGACAAAGTGTTACAAGAATCTCTACCCACTGTGCAAGTATGGCCCAGAAATATTTAACTGAAAAAAAAGAAACCTCCTTTTAGCTTGCAGCAACAATAGCATAGAGTGTAGGAGTCCAGGGTAAATACAAAGTGAACCATAAATGAGGTTATCAATGGGGGGTTCCAAGGGATGTCTGGGGGAAGAGACCAGAGTCCCCTATTTTCCACATTTGGGTTGGTCCCCGGAATCCTATACTCGATGCTACTGTATGGTTTATTGTTTTTGATTGTCTCTATTTGTGTTTACGCGGTCAGATTCCAGGTAATTTGGTTCCAATAACTCATATAAAATCAGCTACTGGTGCAGCTATCAGTGCACAGATACAAACAAAAACATCTCCTCAGGGTACCCCTGCTGGGCAACCAACCCCAATCCTGCCAAACACACCAATCTCGCCTCCCTCAGGAATGACAACTGTGACGCTGAACACGAGACCCATACTGCCTCACCAGCAGCAACAAAGGAAGATAACTGCCGGTAAGCTGGAAGAGAGTGCTGCTTCTAATAACGGTAGCTAATAAAGACTCTGTTTTTCAGGATTAACTAAAAAAAGCAGCATTACAGGTGCAACCTGTAATTCAAACTGCCTTTTTTTTTCTGAGTTCAATTCATGTGGTATTCTGGCCATAAATACAACTCTGAATTGTATGTAAGTTACATTATGGCCCGTTATTCCCAAGACTTTTGGATAAAGCAACAACAGCAAAGTTTAATATCAGCAGGCTGAAATTTATATGATCAGCTACATTGGCCTATCACAGTACAGTATGTGTACTGTAACACCTGTCATCAGTTAAATCTTTGTAGAATAGGAGAAGAGACTTAGTTCCAGTGGCTGAAAACTGTCATCCACAGTAGACATAAAATATTATGGGGTGTTTTTTCTTTTTCCATCTCTGCACCATCTCATACTAAACAGGCACAGGGACATCAGCAACAGCCATAGCTGCACTAACATCGACGGTCAACCGCACCACGACAAACCTCCAACCTCTTGTGCCAATTGGAACACAAATACCACAGCCGCAATTCCAAGTACGAATGGTGCAATTTCCACAACAAGGTGGGCCTGCGCAGATTGTGCAGTCGCCCAGAGGAGGAGCCACACCTGTCCAAATTCACTCACAACAGGCTCAAGTGGTGCAAGGCTTACAACAGGTAGGAGTGCAGTTGCCTTTAAGGAAACAGTTGTTTAAGGAAGGTGCCCACTATTGTAGCCTGCGTAGCATGGCAGTTTTGGTTGCTAAGTAATAAAGGCGGGAGAGGGCAGAAAAACCGCGAGGAGATTGGGGCAGGAGCAACTGCTTCGCCACTCATGCGCCCTGCTCGACAAAAAACCACAATGATACGCAGGCTACTACTATTGTTACTGCGCATACGTTCTGCACATCTCAAAATACTAGGGTTTCCTATCGGTGATGCTTACTAATACAGGGATATTTTTGTGCGGTTTAAAACTATGCGGAGAAAGTACTCTTGGTATCCAAAAAGAAAATTGGGGGTAACCATGCATTTTTGAGAAAGAACTCTGTACATTGCTTTTTACAAATAGTATTCATCGATTATCTTTGAAAAGTGCATGGTTACCCCCAATTTGGATTTAAATAACACTTGTTAAGATCTACATTTCCTGCATAATCATAAACCAGGACAAAAATACCTTTGAATTATTGGGCAATGTTTATTTTTAGAGGAATGTTGTGAGACAGGGGCTGTAGTTGACATATTTTTCATCCAAGACTTGAAACCCAATTTCCTATGAAGTTACCAAGGATTTGCAGATGTAGTTATACAAAGAATGCATGACTGTTCTCCTCAGTTACTTTATGACCTTAAGACCCCTTAAGTGTTGGTCTTGCAACTTCCTGCACAGGAGGCAGAAGTAGTCCTCAAACAGTTTTGTCAAGACAGACTGGACGAAGTTTTTGGTGCATTGGTGATGAGCTGCTAGTAATTTTGACCCGTGACTACAGTAACTAGATCATTTATTGCATTATACCACAATGGCAGACAACAATCCCAAAGACCATATACCCCATTTTTCATGTAGGGATACCATGATAAAGTCTGCATGTTCCTCATAGAGGCCCTCCCAGGGTTTTGGGGAAGAAGAGAACATGGCTAATTTGAACTGGGGAACAGGGGAACAGTGACAAAATATTTTAGGGAACAAAAACAATTTAAAATTTAAAGGATCACAAAGCTGGTAACAAGATTGAAAGTAATTTAGGGAACAAGGGAACAGTCCCCCCCTACCAAGGTAGGTATTACCCTCTAGAAAATTATCTTGCATGACTGTATTAACTCCACTGTTCTCATATTAACTAGGGATCTTTGGTTTTATTATTTCATAATTTTTGGCAATAATTATTTTGTTTTCCTCTTCAAAAGATTCAAGGCAAACAAGTTGCAACAGTGAAAGTGGCCCAGCAAACACAGGGTGCCCAAACAACAGCCAGAGCACAGGGGAGGTCACCTGCTCAAAGACGAAGATCACAGAACAAATAAATTCTCCAAAAAAAGTATAAAAAGACATTCATGTGAGAAGCCTTCTTGCAATGGATCAAAAATACTCAGTAGTAGTCTGTTAATGCAACAGCCACGATTGTTGGCAGCAAGTATGCATTATTTATTGGTGCCGGGATACCATATTTGTCAATGTAATATAAAAGCCTATCATTGTTTTACCAAGGTAGAGAGATTTTTATATTTTTATCCGATGTTGGTTTCATTGAAATATCAACAAAACCAGGAATAAAGAGAGCTGAAAGGAAACAATTGTGTAGGACAATAGAGATCTCACAAATTATCATGATGGCAAAAAGATTTGATGACTGGTGTTTTGAGTGTAAAATTAGCCATTTTTCAGAGCAAATTGAAATATTGTGGGTTGTTTGTAGTTAGAGTATTCTAGGCAATACCTTCATACTTGCCCTTGTAACAATGTCTAACTGACTGACGACGAACTCCAAATCGCAGGATACAGTGCCCTTACACCTCTATGTCATAGCTCGAAACACAGAGAAAATTAAAACTGCTGCAACTACAGACAGTTGTGATGATGTACAAGTCATGTAATAATGTACCCATAAGAAAGATGATGTCATTCTGAGTTTCTTGGCAATCCTGGGAAAAGGGAGTGGGGGAGGAGGGGGGGGGGGGGGTTGAAGAGACAAATGAAAAGAAGAAAAATCACTAGAATTTTTGCCTGTTGACAAGCAACTACAATATCAATAATTAAGTTGCTTTCAACCTTATTTATTTATTATGATAAGAATGACTGAGGCAAGCGCCCTGATGTTTCTTGCAAAGTGTCATGACTACAATTCTTGGTCTTCATCCACGTTGGTGTACAAAACAATAGAAAATGGCCCCACAAGTTTTGCATAATATTAGAGTCAAATTCCCAAAAGATGTTTTACTGCATTGTTCTGTACACCTGCATGATGTCTTGAAAAACAGTCTTTATTGAAAGAAGATGATTTAACTGTCCTTCAGAAAATAATGTCATCTATCAACATCAACACAAGCTGTTTGTATCAGATCTCTGACTTCCTTTCCTCTTGTTAGTGCTTTCTTGTAACATTCCTGAAATTTGTGATCTGGTAAAGGAGATCCTCCTTAAAACAAAGAGAAAAGAAAAATGTACTCATTTTTAAAATTTTCTAAGTTTATACTGCCACAAATACCACACAGACTTCTAGCTGCTGGTGGCTTACTAAGGGACCCATAATTATAGAGTTCCAAGTTCAAATGAAAAAGGAGGTACTTATATTAACTTCAGTGGGGAAAGGGTTATGCTTGGCTTGGCTTCACTGAAAAAAAAAAAAAAACAAATTGACTTTGTGTACCACTCTGGATTTGTAGATTCCCTTGAACCTTTATAGCTTTTACGTTGCTATGCAAAATGTTGATAAGGAATTCCCCGTGTCCCCATGTATACTTTAATCGACAACAACTGCCAAACTAAATTTTTACAAACACTGATACATGTAGTTGAAAATTAATAACATGATTCCTTTGTGTTAAAAACTAAAAGAACTATGATGATTTACAACCTTATATTAAGGGTGCGTTCGATTGACCATATTCAATTCCATAATAGGAATAGGTGGAATAGAAGTTAGAAATCCTTCATTTTTATAGCGATTCACATTAAAATTGTCAAAAACCTGTTAAATTGCTATTTTTAACATATTTTTATTATCGTTGTTGCTTCAAAACGCCAAACATATCCTTTTAAATCATCACTTCACATATTCTTATTCCAGAAGAGGGTCAATTGAATACACCCTAATGTGCCAACAAGGAGAACTCAAAATTAATGTTAACCTGGTTTATGAACAGCAGCAATTTTTTCATCATCCGTCACAACTATTGTGACAACACCAGTAAGGAGGCCTTCTTCTTCATCTGTTGGGTCAGCAAACAACACTGAACTATAGATATGATTAAATCATAACACTGTTATACTAGCATGTTCCAAACAAAAGTCTTTTAAGTCTTAAAAAGACTTTTAGTTAAAACTATCTGTCTTGCCAGAGACAGTCTCTTCTTGAGGGATGGAAAATCCTCCTTAAGGTGAATGTCAACCAAGAAAAAGGATATTGTTTAAAACCAAAAGGACCACAATGAGTACCACAGTTAACTGGGTGAAAAAATGAACCCTCAAGATTCTATACCTAACTGGTATTATTTTGATCTTTCCAAGATGAGTCCCGACTCATCTAGGAAAGATCAAAGTGGCTCTACACACAGGGCACTAATGAATGGGTGAAACCCCACAATACAAATATAAGAATAATTTAAACAAACAAGATATCTCATAAATTTTACAATGCATCAAAAATGATTGTAATGATCTTGCTCACCAACTCAATGTTCATTATCATGTTTTATACATTTGTTACTGTTACTTTAGACACAACTCTAGTAACTAAAGTAGTTTAGTATACTTTGCTGGTAATAGACCTTTTCACAGTGTTTCTGTTTGTTACACATACATTTTTGTAACGAGTCCTTTTTTAGGCTCATCAATGTCACGTGTTTAAATAAAGTTTTTCAGTTTCATTGATATTGGTTGGGGGGCAAACAGCTTAAATAATATTACAGTGAATGTATGGGAATTTTGCCAACTTTGAACCAGTATAAATCCTTTAGCTCTTTGACTCCCAAGCCGGCCTGAACCGGCCAATTACTTAGTGTTTTACTCTGTCTAACGCGAGACGATTTTAATCGTCAAAGGGGAACCCCTGGGAATCAATGGGTTAATGTGACCCGCATTAAGGTTTGATGATTGTGGGTAGCAAGAAGACCTCTCAAAAAGCACTTCTACTGAGAATATTTTTGTGAGGATGAAAATGAACAAAATTAATTTTGTTAATAAATTTCAAATAAATCCTTGTGAACAAAATGATGCAAATTCCCATGAAATTTGAAGCGACACAAGGAGATTTCTAATATCCAATTTTCAGATGTTGTGCCTTCTGCAATAACCTAATTTTCCATTGAGTGAATGATATTAATAAAACGATTTTAAAATTTTAACAATTTTTTAATTCTGCCTTTTTGCGGCTGAGTTATAGAGGTTTGAATTTGGCCAAAATCCCATGCATTCACTGTAATTTAAGCTGCATTTGCCCTCCAACCTAGATAGCGTCAGAAACTGTGAAAAGATCTATTAAGGACGTTCGCGCTAATTGTTTGTGCGCAACGTTACTGCGCATGTAACGCGACTGTAATATGTCACGCATTACTTTGAGCATTAGTGAAGTCTTTGCAAAAACCGTGGACGGTAAGTCTTGCACAGCGTTGGATCAGAGAAGATCGTGATCAGTCAAAATTGATTTAAAATATTTATGAAAGTCAAGTAGACTACTGCACGACTGATATTCGCGAGGTTTCATCAGTCGTGCACTAGTCTACTTGACTTTCATACAAATTTTTCAAGCATCAGTTAAAATAACATGGCGACAAAAACGCCGAGGAAAAATTACAGGCCGGCAAAAGAATGCCTCATTTATTTCCGAATCATCATGAAACTTCAAAGAGAAGTGAGCGGGAGGATGGAAAAGCTCTGGAAAAGGTAGCTGATCGAGTAGATTAGTGGCTGAAAGTTTGGAAAAGTCGTGGACGAACCGTTGCGTAAATTTAATGGGGCTATTTCTTTTTAATGTTTTTATTACCCTACGAACTTAAGTTCAAAGTTAATGCATGTTTTTAAAGTTCTTTTCCTTTACTTTCGTGAAAATTGAGGAGTATTTTCGTCCTCGTCCGCTGGAATAGTGCGGACCTGCGTGGAAACTATCAGCGATTGAATTTCACAAAAAACACACTCCAGGTGATGAGCATGACAGCAATGGGGAGATATTATACAAAACACCAACCAAATGAAGATGACCCCTGCTTAAAACGTCGTTGCTATGCTCGAAAAAGGTTTTTTTTTTCGGTAAAAACCTTTCATCTCTTCAACGATCGATCCTCTCTTGGGTTCCAGTCCTTGCCCGACAGGTCACGCAAAAGCGTGACAAACGAACTTTTCCATGAGCTTTGCAAAATCACATCGATTTTACTCGTTCAGATCATCGGTGACCCCTATTTTTTAAATCATGAATCACTTACTTTACTTACTATCTACAAAATATGATGAAATAAAAAAATTCTCACCGTAAGAAGTTATCTTTTTTTAACATTTTCTTTCCTCGTGCCATCGAATTCCGGTAGTGGTTGCGACGGATAGAGGTTACGAAAACACTCATCGAGGATGAACTCTACTGTTTACCACATCCCTAGCGGCATACAATTATCTAAAAATTCCCCTCCTAAAAACCTATGCATGGAAACCTTCACTCTAATAGTTTATTTTTATGACTTTCGATGGATGAGCAGATGAGGATACATCTCATTATTATGACCGATTATCGAAATTAAGGCATTTTTCCACTGCCCTTTTCTCCGAAACAAAATGGGTGACCCCCAAATGTTTTTTCATTTTTGGAGTAAGTACTTTATGACCTAACTCTAGGCGAGAAATGAAGAAAATCTCACCGTAGGAAGATTTTGGCGCGAACGTCCTTAAGTTCATATTTTATTGCCTTTGTGACAAGAGCCAAACGTCTTACAGGTTTTAATAAGGTGCTGAAAGATTCTAACAGTGCAGTCACATACAATGATCTGCCTTAATTGAGGGGTATTTACATTGTATGTGAACTTATCGCATTTAATGTGACAGAATGGCAAATTGACATTTAAATTTTGCATTCAG